>NC_142011.1:200465667-200825667 GCF_049901735.1 Notechis scutatus
ATTACCTGACTGTGTTGGCTGGGAATTATGGAACATCAGAAGTCAAAATTGCTTTCGAATTGTGGAATTGGAGAAGACTCTTTTGAAAGTCCCTTGAACTCTAAGGTGATCCAGTCGGTTCATCCTAAAGGAAACCAACCCTGACTTTGGAACCAACCCTTTGGAAGTGTTGCTGACACTAAAGCTCAAATACAGGTAATTGTAAACTTACAACCACAATTGGGCAAACACCCAGCTGACAACTTCTTCAAAGCGAGATTAATTTCATTTCTAAAAAAAAGGTCCCTTTTTTGTTTTGTTTTTGAATGGAAGGCTTATCAAAACAGAGAGTAACCTTTTGCTGAAGTCTTTCTAAAAAGGGCAGTGTTTATGCAAGAGAGCTCTTTGTCAAGAAAAGAATTTGGCTGCAATTTGGTATCTATACTTAACAGTGGAAAATCTGATTTGCGGAAGGTTCTAAAATATCAGCATTTGCTTCCTTACATTTTGCATGCCAGGAGCAATCTGGATTTCTTTTTTCAATTGTATTTTTTCAATTGTATATATTTTTTTATTATTATTGTGTGTTCATTTGGCCTTTGGAAAAATAAATGGCTTTTTCCTACTTGAGTTTTTAATTTAATTTTTATTTTTTAAAAGCAGAATGTTGTGATGAAATGGTTGAAGGTCTTTGGTCTGTGCCTTGGATTCTTAGACAAATCCATTTGTACAACCTCAGAGGAACAGTTTCTCTATGTTTAGTTTTATTGTTGTTGTTTAGATGTCAGTTAAATTTGTATAGGGCAGCAGCGAATATAAAATGGAAACTGCAAGAGTAAGAATGGATTTCCAGAAAATCTTTTGGGAGCTTTGAAAAAAAAAAAAAGCTAGTTGAGCAATGCTACCTGTTATGAATCAATAAAGTAACTAATATAAAATGCAAAGTAGGTTTTGAAAGCCTGCACACCTGATTGGTCCTCAAACAACGAATGAGGATTGGTCAGGATGAGGCCACTTCTTATTGGTTATTATTTGAACTTATCGCAAAGACTATTGGTTAATAGGGCAGCAGCCAACCCTATAAAAGGGTTACTGCTGCCCATAGAGTTTGCTCTGTTCTATTCTATTACTGTTATTATTAAAGAGTTGAAGTCACTGGTCAGATGTCTGGTCTCCTTATTCTCCAAACTTAACACTGGCGACGAAGGTGGGATGCGGAGACCGAAAAGCTGACTGATCTACAGAGCAACCAACAGAGCACGTGGTTGAACACGCACTATCAACGGCAACATGGCCAGCAGTGCCGTACCACCCGCTCCATTCAACCCAGAAACCGAAGACTGGGAGTCGTACATGGATAGGTTCCAAATGTTTTTGGAGACCAACAACTTGAAAGATGCAACAGCCAGCAAAAAAACAGCTGTATTTCTAACCCACTGCGGGCCTACCGTGTTTAAAATGGCTAAGTCACTTGCCAAGCCAGCCGAAGTAAAAACAATGGACTGGGACGTCCTCGAGCCTTTACTACGGGCCCACTACGCGCCCACCGTGCCAACTTTAGTCAGAAGGCACGAATTTTACCAGAGGGGCCAGCGGAAGGCGAAAGCCTTGCCAACTACGTCGCAGACTTCCGGAACCTTGGAGGCCTCTGCGAATTCTCCAACTTAGAAGAAGCCCTCCGAGACCGCCTAGTTCTGGGTTTAGATGATTGCACAATCCAGAGCAAAATCATGGCTAAGGGGACATCAGCCTTACCGATGCCCTTAAAGAAGCCTCGGCAGCAGAAGCAACTAAGAAGTCGGCAGCCCGAATGCGCCGCACCAGCGCACCGCTACACCAACTCGCCAATGATACCTCGCCTCGCCCAGAGAGACACCCGGTATCGACTCACCACGAAGACCTAGAATCCCCATCAGAAAGTGACGAGGAAGAGGTCAACCGACTCCGAACCGAACGAGACCAGTTCACACAACGCTCAATTCGACCTTGCGCAGGATGTGGAGCGAGTCACCCACAATCCAGCTGCAAATTCCTCGACGCACTCTGCCGCATTTGCGGGAAAAGAGGTCACATTGCAAAGGTTTGCAGAAGCAAACAAACCTCCAACTCCAAACCCCAACAGGCCGAATGCCAGTCTTCAGGATTCCTCGGTACACCCCAAGACAAGCTGAACCACCGATGGGGAAACCACTCCTACAGAAACAACCAGTCCACCACTAACCCCAGGCGGAAGAAACCAGGCGGAAGAGACCCACCAAACAATCACCATAGGCCACGCTACATCCCTAGACGCCGGGAAAATCCGGGTGGAGGTCGCAATAGAAAACAAACCTTGTGTGATGGAGGTAGACTCAGGATCATCCCTCTCGATGGTATCGTGGAAGACGCTCCAGCAGCTCATCCCAACAATCCGCCGCCAAGACCTCAACCCTCAAAGGGTTATACTCAAAGATTACCAGGGTAATCGAATTCCCGTCGTCGGGTCCCGCCAATTCCAGGTCTCTTTTAAGGACCGCATCGTCGCACTGCCACTAACTGTCGTTGACCGTGACCGGCCTAGCCTTTTAGGCCTGCAATGGTTCGGGCCGCTCGGGATCACTGTAGCCGGAGTTCACCGGGCCGAGAGCAACGATTGGGAGGAAGCCCTCGTGCAAGAATTCCAAGACGTCTTTGCGAGCGGACTAGGCAAGTACAAGGGGACCCCGATATCATTTAATTTGAACCCTGAGGTAGCACCCATCCGCCTTAAGCCGCGTCGGGTGCCGTTCGCCCTGAAACCTAAAATCGACGAACAACTCGATAAGCTAATAGCACAGGGCGTGCTGGAACCCACCGACCACGCTTGGTGGGAAACTCCAATAGTGACGCCTATCAAGCCTGATGGGACACTGAGAATTTGCGGAGACTACCGGGCCACCCTAAACCACGCACTTCAGCAAAGTGCATATCCAGTGCCGGTAGTGCAGCACCTGCTCCATTCCTTGGGGGGCGGAAATTTTTTTGCTAAATTAGATCTAGCGCAGGCATATCAGCAATTGCCTGTAGATCCGGCCACCGCCGAGGCGCAAACTATCGTCACACATAGGGGTGCGTTTAAATGCAACCGGCTCCAGTTCGGGGTGAGCGTCGCTCCCGGGATCTTTCAGAGTTTAATGGAAAGGCTGTTGCAAGGAATAAGAGGGGTCGTACCGTATTTCGACGATGTACTCATCGCCGCCCCTAACAGAGACATTCTAGAAAAATGGCTCCGAATGGTCTTACAAAGGTTCCAAGACGCCGGTCTCAAAGTCAAAAGAAATAAATGTCACTTATGTACCGAAAGGGTAGAGTTTTTGGGATACCTCCTGGATAGCCAAGGAATCCATCCCACTGAGGACAAATTAAAGGCTATTAAGAGGGCCCCCACTCCAAGGAACAAGGCAGATCTTCAGGCGTTCCTTGGACTTATCAATTTTTATAACGTATTTCTACCCAATAAAGCAACGGTAGCTGAACCACTGCATAGACTCTTAGACAAAAAATCAACGTGGGTTTGGGGACAACGGGAACAAAACGCTTTCCAACAAGTAAAAAAACTGCTAACTTCTGATTCTGTACTTATGCAGTACAATGAAACTCTACCATTGACTATTACCTGCGACGCCTCGCCTTTTGGCGTTGGAGCAATCCTGGCCCACGTATTGCCGAACGGAGCAGAAGCTCCCGTCGCATTTTTCTCACGAACTCTAGCTAAAGCTGAAAGGAATTATAGTCAGCTGGATAAAGAAGCTTTAGCTATTGTGGCTGCAGTTAAAAGATTTCATGAATATGTGTATGGGCGTGCGTTTACAATAATTACTGATCATAAACCACTATTGGGGATTATTGCGGGTAATAAACCAACCCCGTATATATTGTCCCCCAGAATGACTCGTTGGTCTGAATTCTTGGCGGCGTACAACTACACCTTGCAACACCGCCCAGGGAAAGCAATTCTCCACGCTGATGCATTGAGCAGGGCACCACTCCCAGAATCGGTTGAAGATCCAGCCCCGACCATCACAACGCTACAGATTGAGGCCCTGCACACGCCGCCATTGACTGCGAGGGACATTGCCCTCGAAACAAAACGAGATCCGGTCCTGAAACACATCCTACGCTGGGTTGAGCGTGGGTGGCCAACAGAACAACTATCACCAGAATGGGCGCCCTTTAAAAGCCGCCAAACTTAACTATTTTCCCAAAAGGGCTGCATCTTGTGGGGAGATAGAGTCATAATTCCAGACAAACTGCAACGAACTGTGTTAGCGGTATTGCACGATGGACATCCGGGCATAGTGCGGATGAAAGCACTCGCACGGAGCTATGCCTGGTGGCCGGGAATCGACAAGAGAATCGAGGCCTGGGTCGCTACTTGTCAATGTTGCCAAGACGTCAGTAATGCCCCACCTAAAGCAAGCCCAACCGAATGGGAAACTCCAAGAGGACCATGGTCCCGTATTCATATTGACTTTGTGGGGCCTACAAAGGGACACACTTTCCTCATCACAGTCGACGCCTATTCAAACTGGCTCGAGATCCATCGGATGAATACAACTACAACGGACTCAGTTATCAGCAAATTAAATAGACTATTTGCAACACATGGGTTCCCGGACGTTTTGGTCTCGGACAACGGCCCACAGTTCACTGCATTACAATTTGAACAGTATCTTGCTGATAGGGGCATCCGCCATGCGCTAACCTTGCCCGCGCACCCTGCAGCGAACGGGCGTGCAGAGCGCATGGTACAGTTTGTAAAAAAGACCCTCCACAAAATGGAATTCGGCGACATTGATGAAAAAATCAACCGAATTTTATTATTGCAGCACATTACGCCCCATAGCGTCACCAACAAAACGCCCGCCGAACTTCTCATGGGGCGGAAACTACGATCGCACCTTGACCGACTCCACCCCGCATACGCACCCGAAAAGCCTTTCGGCTCCAGCAGCAAATGCCGAGAATTTAAGGTAGGCGATTTAATCTTTGCCAAAAACTTTTCCGGCGACCCTTTATGGATACCCGCAACCGTCACCCAACTCACAGGGCCCAGATCTTACCGCCTGCTAACAGAAGATGGGAGGATGTGGAAACGCCACATAGACCAACTCCGTTCGAGATTACCACCCAGCGCCCAGGGATCCCCGGGTTCACCAACTGAAGGGGGAGGAAATATCGAGGAAATTGACTTTGATATGACTGATAGCAGGCCAACAGATACCTTACGGCCCAGCGGAGGACCGGCAAGTGAAACGGGGAGGGAGTTGATTTCTCCAGGGGATTTGTACATGGGGGAAACCGAACTACGAAACCCCGAAGAACCATTAGTTAGCAGAGACAACCTCAACGGGAACAGCACGGAAGCACCGTGCAGCGAAACGGAACATAATAGAGACTATCCAAACGCTCCACCGGTACCGGACCTCAGGCAAAACCCGGTGGAGCCACGGAAATCATCCAGACAGACCAAACGGCCTGTCTATCTTGAGGATTTTGTTACAGCTCCCCTCAAACGGAGCCCAAGGGAGAGGGTTGTTATGAATCAATAAAGTAACTAATATAAAATGCAAAGTAGGTTTTGAAGGCCTGCACACCTGATTGGTCCTCAAACAACGAACAAGGATTGGTCAGGATGAGGCCACTTCTTATTGGTTATTATTTGAACTTATCGCAAAGACTATTGGTTAATAGGGCAGCAGCCAACCCTATAAAAGGGTTACTCTTGCTCATAGAGTTTGCTCTGTTCTATTCTATTACTGTTATTATTAAAGAGTTGAAGTCACTGGTCAGATGTCTGGTCTCCTTATTCTCCAAACTTAACACTACCTTTGAGACAAGGAAGGAGGAAATCCCAAGAAATTACAGGTAGTCCTTGACTTACAACAATTCATTTAGTGATCGTTACAACAGCACCAGGGAAAAAAGGTGACTTATTACCATTTTTCGCACTTATGACCATTGCACTGTTCCCATGGTCACGTGATCAAAATGCAAAATGCTTAGCAACCGATTCATATTTATGACAGTCACGTGATCTCCTTTTGTGACCTTCTGACAAGTGAAGTTAATGGGGAAAACCAAATTCACTTAACAACTGTGTTACTACTTCAACTCCTACGGTCATGCCCCCCCCCTCGGAGTCTGAATCTGCGAGGGTGGCTCCGTTGGCCTTGGAGGAAACTGGGGAAGGGCAGAGTCAGTCCGGGCAAGGCTTTTCAGGATTAGAAAGGCTTGCAGACAGGAAGGAGCAGGAGAGGCAGAGCTCAGGCGAAGAGCGAGGACCACCCCCTCCTGATCCTAGAGCACGGAGAGAAGAGAGAAGGCGAGACCAACGGAGACGGAGCCGCGGCTATGCGGGAGGAGAGTGCCCCGCCCCTCCTTCACAAAGCACACCTGGGGACTGAGATGGAAGGAGTTGCTGGTGGGAGGGGCATTTGTCGGGAGCAAGTGTTGAAACTGTGGAGCCTCATGTGCAACTTGCCGACGCCTGGAGATTACTGTGCTCTGTCTTGTGGAACTTGTCCCGTTTGCCTGAACTTCCTGCTCCTGGTTACTGTTTGGCTAACCTGGCTTACTGGACTCCTGGCCCTGGTTATTGTTTGGCTAACCTGACTTACTGGACTCCTGGCCCTGGTTACTGTTTGGCTAACCTGGCTTACTGGACTCCTGGCCCTGGTTACTGTTTGGCTAACCTGGCTTACTGGACTCCTGGCCCTGGTTACTGTTTGGCTAAATCTGGTCCTGGCCCCGGTTACTGTTTGGCTAACCTGGCTTACTGGACTCCTGGCCCTGGTTATTGCTTGGCTAACCTGGCTTATTGGACTCCTGGCCCTGGTTACTATTTGGCTAACTCTACCTGGTTACTGGACCCTGGCCCTGGTTTTTTTGGCTAACCTGCTTACTGGACTCCTGGCCCTGGTTACTGTTTGGCTAACCTGGCTTACTGGACCCTGGCCGGTTACTGTTTGGTAACCTGACCTGCTAACCTGCTTACTGGACTCCTGGCCCTGTTGTTTGGCTAACCTGACTTACTGGACTCCTGGCCTGGTTACTGTTTGGCTAACCTGGCTTACTGGACTCCTGGCTCTGGTTACTGTTTGGGTAACCTGGCTTACTGGACTCCTGGCCCCGGTTACTGTTTGGCTAACCTGGCTTACTGGACTCCTGGCCCCGGTTACTGTTTGGCTAACCTGGCTTATTGGACTCCTGGCCCCGGTTACTGTTTGGCTAACCTGGCTTATTGGATTCCCTGGCCCCGGTTACTGTTTGGCTAACCTGGCTTATTGGATTCCTGGCCCCGGTTACTGTTTGGCTAACCTGGCTTATTGGACTCCTGGCCCTGGTTACTGTTTGGCTAACCTGGCTTACTGGACTCCTGGCCCCGGTTACTGTTTGGCTAACCTGGCTTACTGGACTCCTGGCCCTGGTTACTGTTTGGCTAACCTGGCTTATTGGACTCCTGGCCCTGGTTACTGTTTGGCTAACCTGGCTTACTGGACTACTCGCAGCCAGATGCTGCTGAAGATGAGTGTGAGAACGTTGCTCCAGGTCTTGTAGTAAACGTGGGGATGTTTGGGGGAAAAGTTGGAGCAATAAAGGGGCGTTAGAACTATTCTCTGGCTGGGTTGGCTTTCGTGCCACACCCCGGGTCATCACATCTACACTTTTAACAACTCTGGCAAGGAAAGGTTGCAAAACAGGGCAAAACTCACATAACTGTCTTGCTTAGGAATGGAAATGTTGGAGTCAACTGTGGTCATAAGTCAAGGACTGCCTGCAGTCAAGCCTGGTGAAACATTACAATCTTGTAGTGGACATCTTCACAACTTGCCTGTCCTGAAGACACTTAGAAAATATACGAGCTTAGGATGCAAACATGCAATCAGAAACCTTAGGCCTGCTGTAATATTATTCCATGCCTGGCAATAATTTGGCTAGAAGGCATTTTCAGGGTATTACTAAGAAAAGCAGCATTATAAATAGCTTGGGAAGGCATTTCAGGGCTAAGAGTGGCCTTGAAAAGTTGCCCAGATCTCTCTCTGACGAGATCAAAGGTTACCCGTCCTCAGTTTACCTTGGATTGGGAAGGGTTTAAAGCTAGTCCGTTGATCTGGAAAGATAAAACATTATGATCCATGCAACGTTCCTGTTGAAACAGGTTGCCTACCAGCTTATCAAGATGTCCTTTCGCTAGTGGTCTGATTAAGTAAAAATTAAAACTGCACGGCTTCCCGATGAAAGGATTACAAACTATGCATGTTTGCTGATTACGAAGAAGGAGACCCAGGGGTTAAGGGAATTTAAGCTTAAATCCAGCATTTAAAAATGAAAGGGCCCAAAAAGGGTTTACAGCGTCCACATATCCTCCATGATAATCAGCTCAGCCTGCTGCAACATGGGACTGAATTTGCATCTTACTAAATTCAGAGAAGAATTGCCTTTCAGTCAAAGGGCTTTGTAGTCCCTTCCTTCTTTTCTTCCTTTGTGGTTTTGTTTTGGTGGAACACAAGGGCACACAATAGACACAAACTCAAAGTAAACCGCTTCAAACTCAATTGCAGAAAATATGACTTCAGCAACAGAATGGTCAATGCCTGGAACTCACTACCTGACTCTATTGTTATATCCTCAACCCACCAAAACCTTAAATTGTCTACCGTGGACCTCACTCCATTCCTAAGAGGTCTGTAAGGGGGTGTGCATAAGTGCACCAGTGTGCCTACCTTCTCTGTCCTACTGTTCCCATTTATTTGTACTCAGTTATTATGTGCATACTTATACCTGTTTATACTTATATGTTTATATGTTATTATACTAACTGTTTTCTCTATGGACAAAAAAAAAAATAAACACCACCACCAGCAGTTGATGGGGTGTGATATTTTTTCCTTCTGTAGATAAGGTGTGAAGCTATCCAAACATTTCTCTTTTATTTGTTCTTGTTTTTTTGTGATCAGGTTTGTAAAAGGACCTGAACGACTCTAACCAGTTCTTATGGAAACTTACAGCCCTATTTCAAAAGAAATGATGGCAAGTTGAGCTATCTGGATTGGTGTAAAGAAAAAAATCATGTCTTCTATGTCTTCTTTAAATTATTATTATTATTATTTCGCCACAGGGTTTCAAACTTGAAATTTGAAGAGATTATGGACTTAACTCCAGAATTCCTCAGCCAGCCAGCCAGGGAATTTGTGAGAGTTGAAGCCCACATCTCTTGATGTTGCCGAGTTGAGTAACATGAATCTATAACAACGCACTGGGGTCAAGAGCTAGCAAAGTCTCATCCCTCACAAGGAAATCTGCTTAGAGTTATAAGGACTAAACCTTGCTGGCCTTGAAGTAAAGCAACGGTCTCCATTATTCCCTTTTTTAAACTTTCTAATAGGCTTAGAACCAGGATGCAGGAGAAGGCGGTCTTCCCAGTTGGTGATTTAAACAAACTTAATGAGGAAAAAAAAAATCAAAGAAACAGTCTTGCTACAGTTCCAACCTACGGTACCATGGCATTTTCTCCAAACCTGTCAATTCAGCCCTCCCATGTCTTTTTGTACTAAAAATGTCACAATGCCAACGACATAAAACACTGAGCTAAATGTATCACAAGTCTCATTCGGTTTGAGGCAGTTTCATTATATATTAACTGATAAACAGATTTGCATGCTGGCTCATGTCAAAATGCTTAGGTGCTCTTCACACCTGACTACCTGTGACCTGAAGGTGCTTTTCTAATTCGCCCCCCTAGAAAATACGCCTTCATAGCATAACAAAATTCCTCCTTAGCTGTTTCAGTTTTAACATAAGGCTTGCTGTATGAGTGATGGTGACTCAATGTGAATAGTCTTTGACAAGGTTGGGCTAATTCAATTGGTTTTGGGGAGGAACTGCCCAGTTCCTACTGGTCATTGTTGGCATGGTATTGGGCTCCAAGTGCTGGGCATTATCTTCCAAACCATGTTGGCTTGATCTGCAAGAGGAGTTCGGATCCTGGTTTGTAAGGTGGCAACCCCCTGGGGAATGCCTGATCAATATTTTGCCAAACATGGTTTGGGCATCAAGCTGGCTTATGATGCGCACAAGAATAGTGCCAGAACTCTTCTGAGACTCACATTTAGCGGTCTTTTGAAAATGAATCACATTTACTTTAAGTATTATCTTCATAGTCCTGGATTACAATCTGACTTTAACAAAGACGATTAAAGGACTGGAGCTAAAACATATGAAGAACAGTTGCAGGAATTGGGTATGTCCAGTGTAATGAAAAGAAGGACCAGGGGAGACATGATAGAAGTGTTCCACTATCTCAGGGGCTGCCACAAAGAAGAGAGAGTCAAGCTATTCTCCAAAGCACCAGATGATGGCAAGACAAGAAGAACTGGATGGAAACTAATCAAAGAAATGACTTTCCTCTAGAAGTTGTGGGTGCTTCAACACTGGAGATTTTTAAGAGGAGTTTAGGTAACCATTTGTCTGAAACGGTATAGGGTTTCCTGCTTGATCAGAGGGTTGGACCAGAAGACCTCCAAGGTCCCTTCCAACTCTTTGGAAGGTTTTTTTTGTTGTTGTTAATCTTGGAAATGCCCGATTTGCTGGCTAAGGAATTCTGGGAGTTGAAGTCCACCCATCTGAAAGCAGCTACAGTTGTGAAACATGCCTTTAGTCTTGTTGTGGTTAGCCGGCAGCAGGTGCGGACAGTGGAGGAGAGCGAGGACTCAGATGAGGGGCCAGGACCATTAGGGAGTAGACTGCTGCCTTCAGAGATTGTGGGGGTCTGGCAGCAGTGATGAGGAGGTTCCCGAGGAGCCTGTGCCAAGTGCGCGTGCATGCAGAATTGCTCGTAGGAGAGAGCAGTTACAGCAGCACAGGCGACTCGGGAGTAAGGCTGCAAGGTAATGGCCCCTCCCTCAAGAGGATAAAAGCCAGGTTTGAAGAAGCATTCTTTGCAGAAGGCAAAGACGCTCTGAGACTCAGCCTCGTGGACATTACAGTTAACTATTTCTTATCTGTGGGTTTTTGGCAGCCTTGACAAACAACTTGGCAAGGCTCTTTCTTGTCGGAGCTAGTTAGTCGGAAGCAGGCTTTTATCTGTGAAGAAACAGAATTCTTGGATTAAACCTTAAAAGGTGAGGGCTGCTGCCTTTGTCTTGCGTTTGCTCTTTTGGAACCAGGTTGGGTCAGAACAAGTCTGTCAATTCCACTGCCTTTCAATGTCTGAACTGTGGCAATTGATCAGAAATCAGGGGAATGCTCAGCTTTGTTACCATAACAATATTTTTTGCAATTACCTCCAGCCATGCTCTCTAGGAATTATATTTCTAACACCTCTGGAAAGTTCCCCTTTGCAGGAGGTTGATATAGGACAGTCAGTCTCTCAATAAAGAATGAAGGATTGATTTATCTGAAATACTTGAATGCTGCTTCTTGTGGATAGCATCTTCAAATGCTTTCCAAGCTATTAAAAAACCTGTTCATTTTTGAGCAGTAATTACTTACCGTCTAAAACAGAGGGGAGAGGAGAATGCCATTTCTAACTGATATCTCGGCATGCCACTCGCATAGCATCAAGTTATTCTCACAAGTGGCGTCTCCTTAATAACATATCACTGAAAAGGAAGGTAGGGAGGTGACTTTCATGAGAGGATATAGCTGTCCTGACCAGGTAGGATCCCTTTGACCCATCAATGGGGCTTGGTTCACTCTGTTCATCTATCCTTTTCAGCTGTGACTGTAAAGGCAATTTTGTGCAGTGCCAGCTCGAGTTGGCAAGAGAGAATCTATGCTAAGACCTGGCCTCTACCCAAAGACCTTCAAAGCACAGCTTGGCACCTAGACTTTCCTCATCTTAAAAGGCACTGAGCTTTTCCTAAACCCTGCTCATTTCCACCACCCTAGTTGGCACATCTTCAACCGAAGGCCATCTGTGTGCCAGGCTGCTGGTCGCTCATCAGGCAGCCTCAATGGCACACACAGCCTGCTCCTTGGTTTCTTTGGCATCCACGAGACAAAAGGACAAGGCCAAAGCATTAGAACAAGAGCTCTCAGGAAATATGGCAAACTGCGTCGCCCGTGGCGTACTCTCCATGCGAGGGCACGTTGCCTTGGCTGCAACATACTGGGAAGAAGTCCAGCCTTAAAACTGCAAGGGAGGACAAACCACTCCAGCAGTTCCATATCGGCAAAGAATGAACTTTTCCATCTGTCTAGGACAGGGGTGTCAAACTTGATTTCATTGAGGGCTGCATCAGGGTTGTGTTTGACCTTGGAGAGCCAGGGTGGGCATGGCCAGTGTGTGCATGGCCAGGTCGATGTCACTCATGTCGGGGGCACCTGTGGTGGCCTGAGAGCTCTGCCAGCATAAATGGGCTCCCGAGTTCCATTTTCAGATACAACGGCCTCCTGCTGTTCTGACCTAGCTTCTCCAACAACACGAAGCCGAGTCCTCATCCCAAAAAACCCCTTTTGTTTAATTTATAATGAATTTCCTCTCCAACAAAGTCCTGGCCAACAGTCTTTCAAGATAGTTCCCAATTACAAACTTTATCGGGCTTGGAGAGTGGCCAGGCTGATATCTTTCAGATGCCGCAATTCTTGGCAAGCATGCTGGAATGAACTAATGGTCTCCTGCAAAGCCCCACTCCCCTTTTGCTCCTCTTTTATTCCCTAGAGGAGGGGCCATTCACCACCCACCTGTGGCTTTACTCCCAAGTTGACCTTTGTTCCTCAGCTGTTCCCTTCTTCTGGCAACTCTGCGCATGTGCACACTGGGAACAGGCTCCAGCTGTTCTTCTGCCTCACTGATGTCTGACTTCGAAGGCAGCTGATAACTGTCAGACAGCTCTGGCCCCATCTCTGCCTCCAGTGCAGAGCACTTGTCAGAGCCTTCCCCAGGCTCAAGGACTGGCCCATGTTCCTCCCAACCTCCTCACTGTCTGAATCTGATGCCAGCTCTGCTGCCACAACACCTGCAGCCCTCTGCCAATGAAAAGGGAGCCTAGCGTGTCTCCCTCCCGAGCTCTCCTTTCACTGGCAGAGGCACCGCAGGCCACTCCTTTGCAGTTTCCAGGGTGGCCCCATGGACCAGGTCTAAGCACCTCATGGGCTGGATTGGCCCCTGGGCCTCGAGTTTGACACTCCTGGTCTAGGAGATCCCTACTGGCCGACCAGACCAACTTTTCAGCAGAAGTTCATCACTTCCCAAAGGGCACCCTACTTTTCCACCCTTGCCCTGGTTCCAGGGGAACCACCGGCAGAAGGAGAGAAGGTCCCTCTAGGGGAAGCAAAGAGACATCCCAGCTTGGAGTCCACTCTGGGGAGGAAACATTTTGAGGTCAAATTCTTAGGCTTATCCCTGCCCTTTCTCCAGGAGAAGACAGGCAGTCTGGTGAGATTCTTGCAAAATAGATATTCAACAATAAAATATCTACTCGGGGGCCATCCACTAAGGCTTCGGCGGCTTGGTTGCTTTTGTGCAGATGTTTCTTGACCCAGCTAGATAACATCATCAGTTCAATAGCAGGAAAAGCATGCTTTGCAGGCTTGTAAAAAAAGCCAGGAAGGAAAAGGATTTGCGTGTTTCAACAGATAGCAGAAAGTGCTAATGTGAGGTCTGAAGTACTTCTTCCAAATTGTTGTCAAGTTTGGACAGCTTTAATGTACAGGTAATCCTCAATTTACAACAGATTGTTTAGTGACCCCTCAAAGTTACAACCTCACTGAAAAAAAGTGACTTATGACCATTTTTCACACTTGCAGCATCCAGCCCTCCCCAGGTCAAACTTTGATACAACCGTCGATGAAATCGAGTTTGACACTTCTGGTATAGAGGATCTAAGAATGTGAGAAGGGGACAGAGAGCAAGAAACTTGTAACAGAAGAGAAAGAGAGAGTACAACATAGATCTAATCTGGCCTGTGGGCCTTGAGTTTGACACCCCTGCTCTAAACCAGGGGTGTCCAACCTTGGCAACTTTAAGACTTGTGGACTTCAACTCCCAGAATTCCTCAGCCAGCTGGCTGAGGAATTCTGGGAGTTGAAGTCCACAAGTCTTAAAGTTGCCAAGGTTGGACACCCCTGCTCTTAACCATTTTCTTTTGCCCCCTATTCCGATTAGGACAGTACTGTGGCTTAGCAGTTAAGATGCTGGGCTTGTCAGCTGGAAAATCCACAGCTCAGGTTTGAGACCCGATCGCCCCATGATGGGGTGAGCTCCCAGAAAGGTTGGCAGTTCGGCCGTTCGAATCCCTAGCACCGCGTAATGGAGTGAGCTCCCGTTACTTGTCCCTGCTCCTGCCAACCTAGCAATTTGAAAGCATGCAAGTGCGAGTAGATAAATAGGTACCACTACGGTGGGAAGGTAACAGCACTCCGTGACATCATGCTGGCCACATGATCGTGGAAATTCAGACAGCACTGGGTAAAATGGTCTCAGAATGGAGATTGGCACAATTCCCTGGAATCGGCAACAACAAAGCGGAGTAAAATCCACATGGACTCAACTTTTTTCTTTTACCTTGTTCTATTAAACTGCCCTTTCCATCAACTTGCTATTGAAGATGCTGCAAAGTTTATGCTCCAAAACCATCACAAACATTAACACTCTGATCCGTGAGACAAGAGAGGAAACAAAACCACAGTTCACATACAACACTACAGGGCTCTTTTCTGTCCCTAGCATCTGTTCAGCAGATTAAGGATTTGTATAGAGGGCCAATGTTTGTGGCCAAAATGGAATGACAGGGGAACGAATATGTTTTTATCCCATGAATTGGACGGCAGGGAAATAAAACATGCTGTTCCTTTTCCAAACTGCATGCATTTATTTCGCTGTAAGAATTGTGGTTTTAATTTTGGAGATGGAGATGATCTCAATACACACAGTGGATTTCCTCTGATGACCCTGGCCCAGCTTTTAACGCCCTTAACCGTAATTCTGTTCCAGCTGCAGCTGAGCACAAAGAGCCCACCCAATTTTTTCCCCCCAAAGCTTCTGCCTAGAAATTTCAGGTGGATAATTTCTCCCAATTTCTCCAAGAGAGAGAAAAAAAAAGTAACCCTCAAGGACAGGATCCCTCCTTCACAACCCTTTGCATCATTCTGGAAAAAGCTCCGTAGAAAAGTTCTTGCAAGATTTACTAACTTATTTCTGATATGCTTGTCTCTCCGCCTCCTGCTGGCCTGGTTTGGAAGATCTGAATCCAATAGGAGAAAGAATATTTATGTAATTCATTATGAGCCGCGGTGGTGTGGTGGTTGGAGTGCAGTACTGCAAGCTACTTCTGCTGACTGCCTGAAATTTGGCAGTTCAAATCTCACCAAGCTCAAGGTTGACTCAGCCTTCCATCCTTCCGAGATGGGTAAAATGAGGACCCAAATTGTTGGGGGCTATAGGCTGACTCTGTAAACTGCTTAGAGAGGGTTGTAAAACACTGTGAAGTGATAAAGGTAAAGGTTCCCCTCCCACATACGTGCTAGTCGTTTCTGGCTCGAGGGGGCAGTACTCATCTCCGTTACAAAGCCGAAGAGCCAGCGCTGTCCAAAGATGCCTCCGTGGTCATGTGACCAGCATGACTAAACTCTGAAGGCACACTGCTGAACGCTGTGGGCCTTCCCATCAAAGTGGTCCCTATTTTTCTACTTGCATTTTTACATGCTTTTGAACTGCTTGGTTGGCAGAAGCTGGGACAAGTAATGGGAGCTCACTCCGTTACGCGGGGCTAGGGATTCGAACGGCCAAACTGCTGACCTTCCTGATTGACAAGCTCAGTGTCTTAGCCCCTGAGCCACCGCATCTCTCTTGTGAAGCGATATGTAAGTCCAAGTGCTATTGCTATTGCTATCAAAGGGCTGGAAGGGACCTTGAAGGCATTCTAGTCCAACCCACTGCCCAAAAGAGTTGTCCTAATACCATCCTGTACACACGGCTGTCCAATCTTTTCTTGAAAATCTCCAATGATAGAGCACTCTATCTGGGAGGCAAGCTGTTCCACTTATTGTTCTCACTATCAAGAAATTCTTCCATGTTTCCATATTTGATCTGCCTTTGACAAACTTCCACCTATTATTTCTTTTCCTGCTTTCAAGTACTACGGAGAATAAGTCTTTTCCCGTCCTCACTGTGACAGGCCTTCCAGGGCTAGAAAACTGCCATCATGTCTCCCCTAAGCCTTCTTTTCGTTAGGCTAAGCGTACCTAGTTCCATTAGCTGTTCATCATATGATTTAATGTCTAAGAAAAATTAATTTACTAAATCTGGAGAGGGAAAGGCGCTGGGCTTACGGCTCCCTTAAAGAGACTCAATGCGTGTCACTTTGACTATTGCACATTGATTTTTATAGGCATCTACTTAAGATGCCAAGGGGGAGATGCTGAACCCCATGCTTAATTTCTGCAGAAGGTAAGGGAAATCCTTGAAAGAAATAAAATTGTCGTACGCTGTGGAAGAAATAGCTCTGGAATTATTAAAATTGGGGGGGTGGGGGTGGAAAGATCTAGGCAGGGCTCTTACTCGGAAAGGATTTGCATGTTACAAAGCCTTCTAAGTTGGCTTTTAGGCTGCCTCCTTAAAAATGTTAATTCTGAATCAGGTAGACAGCAGTCCTGGAAGCCTTCAGGAAGAACAGAAGTGAAATTAAATGGTTTGTGTGTGTGTGTGTGTGTGTGTGTGTGTGTTTTAAAGATGGTAGCTGCAGCGCCTGTTATGATAGATGGCAGTTTCTTTCAAACTCTGAGCTATCAAAGTGTTCAATCTCCCTCTTTTATTTCCTCCTCCGTCCCAGCCGACATGAAATCTCAAAGAATTTTCCTTCCCCACAGATGTGCAGAGATCAGCAGAGAAAGGCTATAATTAAAACGGAGCACCGAACAGATTTTTTTCCACACCATTAAAAACAACAGCAACAACAAAGTAACTTTGCCCCCCTGATGGCTTTCAGAAGTGTCAGATAAAAATGTTCAGACTCAACCTCAGGCAGCCAATTCCAGAAAGCAAGGCTATTAGCTCACCTCCTACAAGCTGGCATCAGCCCAATTTGCTGGAAGCCATGGAATTAACACTCCCAATGCACCTAGAAGAGGCCAGCTGGAAAAAAAAACCTGTGAGTAAATATTGGGAAACCTAGAGGGAAGAGGCATAAAACAATCCAATGAAGTTGGAATAGGTTGGCAGCTTGACAGAAAAGGGGACAACTACAGAAAAGTGGGTGGTGACAGAATAGGGTATTGTGGAACAAGGGGCTATTTGATTGGCATAGTCAACAGGACAGAAGAACCCGTAGTGTTCCAAATGCTGCTACTACTACTAGTAGTAGTAGCAGTACTACTACTACTACTACTACTAATAATAATAATAATAATAATAATAATAATAATATAATGGCTGACACTGAAGAAAGAGACAGAGACAGAAGGCCTGATTCTTGCAGCACAAGAGCAAGCCATCAGAACAAATGCAATTAAAACCAGAATAGAAAAAATCTGCTGATGACCCCAAATGCAGACTCTGCAAAGAAGTGGATGAAACCATCAATCACATACTGAGCTGTTGTAAGATAATCACTCAGACTGACTACAAACAACGTCACAACACAGTCGCTCAGATGGTCCACTGGAACTTGTGTCACAACTACCATCTGCCTGTAGCAAAGAACTGAAAAAGCCTGAAAAAGTGGTCGAAAGTGAGCATGCAAAACAACTGTGGGACTTCTGAATACAAACTGATAAAGTTTTGGAACACTGGATATCACGATTGTGGAGAAGAAAAAAGTGTGGATGATCGACATTGCCATACCTGGTGACAGCAGAATCGATGAGAAACAACTCGAAAAAATCACCAGATATCAGGACTTGAAAATCAAACTGCAGAGACTCTGGCATAAACCAGTGCAGGTGGTTCCAGTGGTACTCGGCACACTGGGTGCTGTGCCTAAAGACCCAGGCAAGCGCTTAAAAACAATTGGCGCTGACAAAATCACCATTGGTCAGCTGCAGAAGGCCACCTTACTGGGATCTGCTTGCATAATGTGCCGATACATCATGCAGTCCTAAATGCTTGGGAAGTGTTCGACTAGTGATTTGTGATACGAAACCCAGCATAGTTATCTCATTTGCTGTGTATACTGTTGTTCTTTGTGAATAATAATAACAACAACAACAACAACAACAACAACAACAACAACAACAACAACAACAACAATGCCATTACCGAGTTGTTAAAATCATTCACTGGAAACTGTGGCAAAAGTTTGGATTTGAGTATAGTAACAACTACTGGGAACATCAGGTTGAGAAGGTTCTGGAGAATGAAAAAGTCAAGATCGTGTGGGACTTCAAAATTCAGACTGACAGGCACTTGGCCCACAACACACCTGACATAACAATAGTTGAAAAGAAAAAGGTTTGGTTTATTGCCATTGCAATACCTGGTAATGCACAAATTGAAGACAAGCAGCAAGAAAAAAATTACAAAATATCAGGACTTACAAATTGAAGTTGAGTGATTTGCAAAAAAAATTTGTGTGTTATCCCAATTGTAATTGGAGCCCTTGGAGCAATACCTAAAGAGCTACCCCAGTATTTGGAAATTCTGAATTTATCAGACTTGAATACCCTGATTCTACAAAACCCCACCTTACTTGGAACAGCTTATATCCTCTGACGCTACCTTAACAGTTCCTAGGTCCTTGGTTACCAACCAGCCCCAAAGGCTGTGAATCTCACTAAAGATATTATAAATAATAATAATAATAATAATAATAATAATAATAATAATAATAATAATAATCATAATAATCATAATAATAATAATAATAGCAGCAGCAACAACAACAATAATAATAATAATACCAAGGCAAATAGGTAGGCGTGGAATTTTGCAAGTACATCAGATAGTTGAAGAAGAAAAATGGGCTTTGGAAGAATATCTGAAGGACAATGAAGAAGATGCACTGAAGTTAATATGCCAGGAAGGCTTGCTGACTACCAGAGAGACCAAACTGGCCTACAAGAAAGACCAAATGAAGAACAGAATGTAGGCATGGGAAGACAAAGCACTACAATGGCCATACATTAAAAAGAATAGCAGGAAAGCAGATAATAACAAGACCTGACAATGGCTAAGAGCAGGAAAGTTAAAGAAAGAGACCGAGGGATTAATTCTGGCTGCGCAAGACCAAGCTTTAAGGACAAATGTATACAAAGCCAGAATTGAGAAGACAGGAACAGACAGTCAATGCCACTCATGCAAAGAAGCTGAAGAAACAGTGGACCACCTGGTAAACTGCTGCAAGAAGATTGCACAAACTGACTATGAGCAGCAGCATGACAAAGTAGCAACAATGGTGTACTGGAAGATTGCAAGAAATATCATTTGCCTGTAAGCAAGAACTGGTGGGACCATAAAATAGAAAAAAATCATAGAAAATGAAAAAATTAAATTGCTCTTGAACTTCAGACAGACTGGCACCTGCTACATAATACCCCGGACTTAATAGTTGTCGATAAGAAAGACAAAAAAGTCTAGATAGTGGATGTGGCAGTGACTGGAGACAGCAGAAGATAGAACTGGAACTGGGAAAAAATAACAAAATACAAAGACCTGCAAATAGAAATAGAATGACTACGGCAAAGGCAAGCAGGGGTAGTACCAATAGTAATAGGTGCCTTGGATGCAGTCCCAAAACAACCGGAACACCACTTGAACACCAAAGGCATTGACAATTTTGCCATCAGTCAATTGCAGAAGGCAGCTTTACTTGGAACAGATTTCATCATGCAGCGATATCTGTAACACCATCAAACATCCAGGTTTGCCTATCCCAGGTCCTTAGTAAGGACTCGATAGGTAGACAAAAATGTCAAACCCAGTCAGAACATCTGGCTGCCTGTGTGATTAATAATAATAATAATAATAATAATAATAATAATAATAATAATAATAATAATAATAATAATAAAGACACGCAGGAAGAAAAAAATCACACAGAACCGGGACTTACAAATTGAAGTTGAGTGACTTTGGAAAAAGAAATCATGTGTTATCCCAATTGTAATTGGAGCCCTTGGAGCAATACCTAAAGGACTACCCCACTATTTGGAAATCCTAAATTTATCAGACTTGAATACCCTGATTCTACAAAAAACCACCCTACTTGGAACAGTTTATATCCTCTGACACTACAACAAGAACGACAACAAGAACAAGAATAAGAATAAATTCTGTTCCATCTTTCTGCTTGTGTTTGTGGGGTCCTTGGTGCTCTCTGAGCTTGCCTGTGTTCTTGCAGACATGTCATTACCCAGTTAGGTAACATCATCAGTGTAGAAGGGAGTGGGGTTTGGTCTCCGCTTATATGCAAGTGGCTTTCTCTGTCAATGTTGGTGGTTTGGTGGTTTAGCGGTTCCTTGATTAGCCTGTTTACTGAATCACCAAGAACACTTCTACCAACACTGACAGGGAAAGTCAATATATAAACAGAAAGCAAACCCCACACTCCCTTCTAGCATGGATCATGTTACCTAGTTGGGTAATGAAATGTTTGCAGGAAAACGAATAAGCTCAAAGACTACCAGGGACCTCACAAATGCGGAAGCAGTACACTCTGTCCCATATTTGAGTAGACCATATTGTCCTGATAGACCAGTCTCACTGGAGAAACACTTAATCTCCCTCTTGGTATAACCTACAAAGCAAAGGGAGTCTATGGCCTAGAGGTTAATGCATCTGCCTAATATGCAAGTGGCCTGGGTTTGAATCCCAGAACGGTAGAGAGCTTGAAATAGCTGTACCAGTCCCCTTTTATTTCTTTGTTGGTAAATTTTAATTTAACACAAAATAGTTTGTCACGGAAGCGACTGCCTGCAAAAGTCGAAGCAGTATGCTCCATCCCATATTTGGGTAGACCAGGTTGCCTTGATAGACCGGTCTCGCTGAAAAAAAACAACACTTAAACAAGCTCAGGGGGCACCAAGGACCCCCCCCTCCCAGTTCAACCCAGAGCTGCAAATATTATCTTCTATCGGCTGCATTTGTTCCAGAGTTCTTAACATTAATAATCACGGCTAGGAGTTCTCTTTCTGGTTTCATTCCTCCCTTAGAGGCGCCAGGCCTCACCTTGGGCCTCCATCTGGTGCCACACAAGCCCAATGTCTTGCATTTTGCAAACTCCACCTGTGGTAGAAGAGCTCCTTTCATGCTCTACCTCTTCTCAGGTGAGATTCTGGGAAAGACACACCGTTACCAAACTCTGAGCCAACTTTGCATTGTGAAAAGCTCAAAAGAGATTCATTTACCTTAGCAACTGTTTTCACTTGGCTGGTTTTCTAAACCCTGGGTAGACCGATGATGGGTTTTATTTTTCTCTTTCTATCACTGGAGGTCTTTACTTCTCCTTGTGTTTTGTTTTTTTTCTTGTTCCTTCCCGGTGAAACTGCTCTCCTTCAGCAGCAGAGAAGTATTTTGAGATGTTTGAGATCTTCAGATCTTCATGGATCTGCAGGAGAGAGAGAGAGCAGAGAAATCAGTTTGATTCCAAGATTGTGATCAGGCGTCTATCTGTAGTTATATATCACCCATCCAGCATTATTTACCTGAAGGAAATATTTGTTTGGAATTTTTAAAATTTTCTCCTTCTCTCCCTAAATAATCTGAATTTTATATGGGAAGTGTTAAAGAGTTTGCACCAATCCAACCAGCACACAAGTAAAGGATTCAGCAGGATTCATTTATAAAAGAAACTTCTTTATATACAACAATATAAAGCATGATGCATGTATACAATACCCATGCAGCAGAACTCAGAATCCAGAAGCAAAGAATCACATATGCACAATATATATATATATACTTTGACTTATGACAATTGAGCCCAAAATTCCTGTTGTTAAGTGAGACATTTGTTACATGAGCTTTGCCTCATTTTACAATCTTTCTCGCCTCAGTGGTTAAATGAATCACTGAAGTGGATAAGTTAGTAACCCGGTTGTTAAATGAATCTGGCGTTCCCCTTGACTATTGCTTGTCAGAAGGTCACAAAAGGGAATCACGAGATCTTGGGAAACAGCAACGGTCGTAAGTAGGAACCAGTTGCCAAGCATTTGAATTTTGATCACATAACCATGGGGATGCTGCAAAGGTTGTGTCTGTGAAAAACGGTCGTAAGTCACTTTTTTCAGTGCCATTATAGCTTTAAACAAACTGTTGAAAGTTGAGGATTAGCTGTAGTGGAAACCAACATGCCTTTTTTCCCCTCTTACTTTCCCTTTTTTTTTTTTTGTCAACGGAAGGTTGTCCTCTAAATTCAACATCTTCTGCTAATTGTGTTGTTGTAGGAGATGACCAGGCTGAGCCCGAGGGAGAGGTCAGACAAGTCCTATGTCACGAGTCCCTGCTTGCCTTGAATGCCTTTCTTATCTCCCGCTCGTTTCCCTTGACCGTTAGTTGGACGGATTCTCGTAGAGAGCTTAAGCTCACGATAAATGTTTAAACTCATTTGAACTGCCTGAATCTCCTGATTTCCCTGACCTGCTTGGCTGTTTTGTTCCTGGTGCTGCTGCTAATAATAATTCTATTCCATCTTTCTGCTTGAAGCCACCTGAATTATTTTGAGCTGGTCATTCTCTTTCAGCCCACCCCTCTTCCCAGGATGGTTGTTGCGGGAAAAATAGAAAGGACCACAATATACAATCATACACAACAAAAATGGGATACTGAGAAACAAAGAAAGAAAGAAGCAAAACATTTATATATAATTTTATTTGATCCCTGTGCTCTTAGTCTTTATGAAGTTTCAGAAGCTATAAGCAAAGGCAGACTGAGATTGCAAATGGAGCTGAAGACTGCATAATGCTTCTGTCGATAAAGTTCTTAATATGCATTTATGGCACTTCAGTCAAAAAAAAAAATGAATCTGAGTGGCTTAGATTCCCCTAATTGTCACCAGTAATGATGCAGATTGAATGAAACTGAGCAGAGCTCATGGGAATCACCGCATGCGTTCTGGGACCCAGAATGAATATTGGATAGAGTGAGTATGGTGTTGGACTAGGATTACCAGGTTCAAATCCACCTTTAGCTACGAAACTTTGTGAGGTGATTGTGGGCCAGCCCCCCCTCTCCTTCTCTCTCTCTCGCTTTCTCTTTCTTTCTCTCTCTCTCTCCAACTTATCTCTCAGATTTGCTCTTTGTGAGATCAAGCAATGGGAGATTCCCTAAGAAAAGCAGGAGAGAAATATTAGGATCTAGAGCAGGGGTCTCCAACCTTGGCAACTTTAAGCCTGGAGGACTTCAACTCCCAGAATCCCTCAGCCAGCCATGCTGGCTGGGGAATTCTGGGAGTTGAAGTCCTCCAGGCTTAAAGTTGCCACGGTTGGAGACCCCTGATCTAGAGCAGTGTTTTGGGCTGGGGAATTCTAGGAGCCGAAGTCCACACAACTTAAAAAGTTGTCCAAGTTGAATCTCCTGGGAGAAGGATGTTGTGGTGTTGTGGGGTGTTGTGTCCCTTGGTGCTCTCTAAGCTTGGTTGTTTTCTTGCAGACATTTCATTACAAAACTAGGTGACATGATCGGTGCTAGTAGAAAGCGGGATTTGCTTTCAATTTATAGTTAACTTCTGAATGGCTGCAATGGCTTTATCAAAGCCAGCTGAAGACATCTTAGTCAAGCAGACCCTCCTCCTGTCCCATATACAGAAGCTAAGCTGCATCTAATTTCAAGAGTTGGCAGTAAGAGAATATGTTGAAATGCACCTGATAGGGAACAAGGAAGCCCAGGGTAGAAAGCATATGACTGTTCTCCATTCGTTTCCTGCAACCTTTTTGTTTTTCCTGGCATCTACTGCTGAGGGGGTCCCTATATACCTAATGATAGGGGGCCCAGCCTGACCCAGGCTGCCCCTATTGTGGTGCACCAGGCTTGTGTAACAATTGGGGAAGACCTCAGCCCCAACTAACACTACACAGCCTTGAAGACACAAGCCAAGATGCTCCTTGCCTCTATCTCTTGGACGTAACAGACGGCTTGAAACCACGTGGCACCAAAACGAGCTTGTAATTTTTCCAGAATTACTCCTTCTGCTAATGAGATCTTTGCTTCCCTGTCTTCTCCGGATGCCAGGAACGTTCTTCCAAACTTCTCCCATTAGCTTTTTTTTTTTTTTAAGCTTTCTTTATTGCTTTTGGAAGGTGAGTTATTGCTGAGGTGATCATTTTCCTGGCTGTCCCCTCCCCCTGAAAAAGTCCCTGCCTGTAGCCTTTTATGGGGTCAAACAAAAGTACAGAAAGCTATAGAAACCTATTTTCCGAAGCACCAGAAGGCAAGGTAAGAAAGAATGGATGGAAACTAAAACCAGGTGAGAAGCAACCTGGAACTAAGGAGAAATTTCCTAAGGGTAGGAACAATTAAGCAGTGGAACAGCTTGCCTCCAGAAGTTTAAAAAAAACACTGGACAACTGTTTGTCCAGAATGGTATTGGATCTTCTGCTTGAGTCAGGGGTTGGACTAGAAGACCTCTAAGGTCCCTTCCAACTCTGTTATTCTGTTACAGAGCTTCACCGAAGGGCTGGAGGGGGAATCGTATAATGTTAAGAAATATTGTTTTTCCACACCCTTGTCCCACACCTCATTCTGCAGTAAAGAACTTGACACTGCAGCCTGAAGAATTTCTCGTTTGGAAGCATATTCTCTTTCATCAAATTGAATAGAACTGGGAAGGGAGGGGGAAACCCCCCCAAAAAAGATACGGGCATATTCTTCTGCACAATACTGGTATTAAATATATTCTCCCCAGTCCTTTGTCAATGTGTTGCCTACTTAAAAAAAAAAAAAAAAGGTGTTCCGGGAGAAAATACCCAGACAGGCTATTTTTTTCTGCTTGCCTTGATCTTCTCCCTTTTGTTCTGCCTTTAAGCTCCTCGTTTTCTCAAGTTCTCGGACTTCTGAAGAGCTGCCTGCATCAAAAAAGCATTTAAAACCCTCTTCTGGTGAACATTGTGTGTGTGTGTGTGTGTGTGTGTGTGTGTGTTATTGGCTACTGGAAAGTCTTATGTTTAAGCCTTGCTGAGATGAGGAACATCCAGGCACGAGTGTCTATTGCCAAGGATGGGGATCTGTTTGGCAGCTGAAAAGGACAGGGAGATGCCAATGGCCAAGCCTGTTGGAGCCACAGGTGCCAACTCCTTTTGGCACATGAAGGGGGCATGGATAGGAAGGCAGATGTGATGGAGCGGAGTGTGCAGGGAACAATGGGGGAATTCTGCTGTTGCCTGGGCCTGTGAATTCATCAGCTATCGTGCGGCATATTTGCAAAAAAAAAGAAAAAGAAAACCAGCATGAAAGCACACACAATTTTCCTTTTGTGTCCTTCAGACCTGGCGAGTGGGTGTTCTGACCTAAATCCTTTTCCAATAAAACAAACACGAACCAAAGGGAACAGAAAACTTTTAATGATTCTTATAAATCCCCAGTTAAAAGGCTGCTGAAACCTAATTAACTTTGACAAGCACAAGCCTCGCTAAAACTGGGCAAGAATCACAGGTAAGGAATGTTTCACAACACAAGAGTCTTCAAATATCAACTGTAATGTCCACGAGACTGATTTTCAAAACGTCTTTGCTTCCTGCAAAGAACATTCGCTTCACAGCTGGCTTTTATCTTCTTGAACGAGGGGCCATTACCTTGCAGCCTTACTCCCAAGTTGCCCATGCTGCTGCAGCTGCTCTTTCCTACGAGCAACCCTGTGCGCACGCGCACTTAGCACAGGCTCCTCAGGAACCTCCTCATCGCTGCTGCCAGCCCCCACAATCTCTGAAGGCAGCAGTCCACTCCCTAATGGTCCTGGCCCCTCAGCTGAGTCCTCGCTCTCCTCAGCCATCCGCACCTGCTGCCGGCTAACCACAACAGTGGGTGAAGGGTGTGTGTACATGCACATCCACGGGAGATTTTACAGGTAGTCCTTGACTTAAAACAGTTCACTTAGTGATGGTTCAAAGGTTGTAACGTCACTGCAAACAAGTGACCGATGACCCTTTTCCCCCACTTATGAACCCCCCCCCCGGTCGTGTGATATACATGCAGATCAGAGGTGGTATTCAGCAGGTTCTGACCCATTCAGGAGCACCGGTAGCAGAAATTTTGAGTAGTTCAGAGAACCGGCAAATCCCACCTCTGACTGGCCCCACCCCCATCTATTCTCTGCCTCCCATTGAGTCCCAGTTGATCGCTGGGTCTTCTTTTGTTGCCCTGCACAAGAGAACGGAGCTGGAAAGCAGGTTAGTGGGGTGGGGAGGGAATGGGGATTCCCTCCCCACCCTGCCACCCCTGCCATGCCGACCAAGCCACACCACGTCCACAGAACCGGTAGTAAATTTTTTTGAATCCCACCACTGATGCAGATGCTTGGCAACCGGTTCATAGTTATGACGGGGGCAGTGTTCCCGGGGTTACGGGACCCCCTTTTGCGACCTCCCGACATGGAAAGTCGACGGGGGAAGCCAGATTCGCTGAACCAACCACTGTGTTACTAATTTAACAACTGCAGGGATTCCCTAAACCAGGCTTGTCCAACCGTGGCCCATGGGCCGCATGCGGCCCAGGTCGCCTCGTAATGCGGCCCAACGCCCACCCCAACCTTCATGAAAGATCCAGCGAGGAGGAGGAGGAGAGGCAGGCGCGAGGCGGGCGAGGCGAGCAACAGAAAAGGCGGGCAGCCGCAGCCCAAAAGTCCTGCCCCGCCACCTCCTGCTGTTGCCGCCGCCGCCGCCGCTGCTTCCGCTGCCGCCGCTGCTGCTTCTGCCCCCGCCACCGCTGCCACCGCTGCTGCATTTGCAGGAGGAGAGGTAGGCGTGAGGCGGGCGAGCTTTCTTCCCCCTCCCCCCACCCCGCAAAATTTGGCTGGAAAATTATAAAATAAAAATAAATAATTTTTAATAAATAATTAATAATAAATAATAAATAATAATTTAATTTAATTTAATTTAATTTATTATTTAATTTAATTTATTATTTAATTTAATTTATTATTTAATTTAATTATGTGCGCCCAAACTAAATTTTCATCTTCTAATGTGGCCCAGGAAGGTGAAAGGTTGGACACCCCTGCCCTAAACCAACGTGTCAAGGGACGTCGTACAATGGGGCAAAAATTCACTGAACAAGTACAGCTCCAAATGAACAACCAACTGACCAAACAAGACATTTATAAGCTAAGGAGAACAGGACAAGTACAGCCTAACTCATGTTATTACCTAGTCTGGTAACAAAATGCTCAGAAACTAAATTGACGCAAACTTGGGAGAGCAAACTACTGCCAAAACCTAAAACCCGAGCGACAAGTATTTTCCATTATGTCACTTAACAAACGTCTCACTCAGCAACAGAAATTTGGGGCTCCGCTGTGATCATAAGTCGAACACTACCTATTACAGCACTTTCACATTTTTCCATTTCCGCAACCCTTTGAGACAAAAGGCATTCGGCAAATGTTCCTTGAGAATGTTTGCAATCTTTCTGCACCGAAGATCATCTCCCTCTGAAAGTTCACTTGTTTATGCCGTGTTTCCCAATTAGCCCAAATGCAACTCCCGAGATAGATAGAAAAATTATCCATCTATCAGTCATAATGGGGAAAGAAAAATGGGTGTATTTAGCCAACGAGCACTCATTAAGTTTAAGATTTCCCATCACACATAAAGACACATTCACTGCCTTATATAATAAGGAACTATTACAGGGGAGGGAAAAACCATGTGCATTTATCTAAGACGTATTTCACACCAAGAAATGAGTTTTCACCCATTTGGGGAAGAAAGTGGAGGAGGGAGGAGGAGGAGGAGGGAGGAGGAGGAGGAGGAGGAGAAAGAGGAGAAGAAGAAGAGAAGGTGGTGGTGGAGGAAAGAGGACGAGGAGATGAGGAGGACGAAGAGGAGGAAGAAGAGAGGAAGATGAGGAGAAGGAGAAGGAGAAGGAAAGAGGAGAAGGAGGAGGAGGAGGAGGAGGAAAGAAGAGGAGGAGGAGAAGAGGAGAAGGAGGAAGAGGAGAAGGAGAAGGAGAAGGAAAGAGGAGGAAGAGGAGGAAAAGAGGAGGAGGAGGAAGAAGAAGAGGAGAAGGAGAAGATGAGAAGGAGAAGGAAAGAGGAGGAGGAGGAGGAGGAGGAGGAGGAGGAGGAGGAGGAGGAGAAGGAGAAGGAGAAGGAGAAGGAGAAGAAGAAGAAGAGAAGAAGAAGAAGAAGAAGAAGAAGAAGAAGAAGAAGAAGAAGAAGAAGAAGAAGAAGAAGAAGAAGAAGAAGAAGAAGAAGAAGAAGAAGAAGAAGAAGAAGAAGAAGAAACAGTCGCCACCGCCTTGGGTTATAGTTTTAAATTCTTCCCCCAGCAGTAAAACCGTCAATTGGGAATTTTACCTCTACTTACAGGGGATGTTGTTGAGTAAGGATCTCACACCCCCTTGACATTGGCGTTCTACTTTTAAGCTCTTCACGTCGCCTTCTCCTCCCCGGGAATCCAAGTTTACAGCCAGTGGTAAATTCTTTCCCAGCTGCACATCAAACGGAGTGGCACATTTGTAGCTGGAGGGAGTGTCAATGGGAACAACTTTTGTTGCCTGTGTCGGCCAGATCCCACCCTTCCAGGCTGGATGCAAATTAGCCCAGCCAGGAAAGCAGAGGAAACCAGGTCTGCACTGTTCAGATTACAGAGGGAGGGTGGGAAGCTTCAGATAGTGACGTTCCCTCAAGGGCCAAAGGACAGGTGACGCAGGAAGATTGCAATTAAGCAATACCATTTATTATTATAACAAAGCCGGAAGGAAATCTTTAATTCAGAAGAGAAAGGGGGAAGGGGTGGATAAACTCTTTTGGCCTGTTGGCAGAACCAAAATCAGCCCTCTCCAAATATGAGGGTAAAAAGCACACAGATCTATCATTCTAGTAAGCTAACAATAGCATTGGATGGGAGGGAGGGGAGGGAGGAGAGAGAGAGAAAGTGAGAGAGGGAGGGGGGACAGAGAGAGAGAGAGAAGGAGGGAGGGAGGGAAGGAGACGGAAGCATAAAGAGAGGAGAGAGGAGGGATGGAGAGAGAAAGAGAGAGGGAGGGAGAGAGAGAGAGAAGAAGGAGGGAGGGAGGGAAGGAGACGGAAACATAGAGAGAGGAGAGAGGAGGGGTGGAGAGAGAAAGAGAGAGGGAGGGAGAGAGGGAGAGAAGGAGGGAGGGAGGGAAGGAGACGGAAGCAGAGAGAGAGGAGAGAGAGAGGAGGGTGAAGAGAAAAGAGGGAGGGAGGAGAGAGAGAGAGAAGAAGGAGGGAGGGAGGGAAGGAGACAGAAGGAGAGAGAGAGGAGAGAGGGGTGGAGAGAGAAAGAGAGAGGGAGGGAGGGAGGGAAGGAGACAGAAGCAGAGAGAGAGGAGAGAGAGAGGAGGGGTGGAGAGAGAGAGAGAGGGAGGAGAGAGAGAGAGAGAGAAGGAGGGAGGGAGGGAAGGAGACGGAAGCAGAGAGAGAGAGAGAGAGAGAGGAGGGGTGGAGAGAGAAAAGAGAGAGGGAGGGAGGGAGGGAGGGAGGGAAGGAGACAGAAGCAGAGAGAGAGGAGAGAGAGGAGGGGTGGAGAGAGAAAGAGAGAGGGAGGGAGAGAGAGAGAGAGAGAAGGAGGGAGGGAGGGAGGGAAGGAGACGGAAGCAGAGAGAGAGAGAGAGAGAGGAGGGGTGAAAGAGAGAAAGAGGGAGGGAGGGAGAGAGAGAGAAGAAGGAGGGAGGGAGGGAAGGAGACAGAAGCAGAGAGAGAGGAGAGAGAGGAGGGGTGAGAGAGAAAGAGAGAGGGAGGGAGAGAGAGAGAGAGAGAAGGAGGGAGGGAGGGAAGGAGACAGAAGCAGAGAGAGAGGAGAGAGAGAGGAGGGGTGGAGAGAGTATGGGGAGGGGGACAGAGGGAGGGAGAAGGAGAAGGAGAGGGAGAGGGAGAGGGAGAGGGAGAGGGAGAGAGAGAGAGAGAGAGAGAGAGATATTTAAATCTAGGAACAGACACAAAAGGGACCCAGCAGTGACCTTCCCAACAATATGGATCTATTTAAAGCTGATTAAAAGTTCTCGTACAAGTGAAGTTTAAAAGAAAAGCAAACTCCAAAGCTAGCAGGAAAAAGTCTGCTGATAAGTTGATTATGCCATGTAGGATTCTGTGTGACTCAGACCTGAATCCTGGCCTCTGACCACATTGGGGCCCACAACTGCAATGCACCACCTGATCTGATTTCATTTTTATTACCATTCTTACAACAATCATAAAGCAAGTCCCTTCTTTTTTCAATTTTTTTTTATTACATTCCTGTCTTTTTCCATTTGATGACCTGTTATCTGGATGCAAATAACTTGTGCAATACAATTAGTGTTTACAGTCATATTCATTGCACAGTATTATTCTCTAATCTTATTTTGTTATCTTTCTTTGTAGCTTATTAATTTCTATTGAAAGATATCTACTAACCTTCGACATTCTTAATTAATCCATTAACTATATCTATCATATTTTTTCTCTAATCATTGATAAAATAATCCCCATACTTTATAATATTCAGTTTGCTCTCTTTCTTTGATTGCAAGTGTTAACCTATTCGTTTCTGCACATTCTAATATTTTCCTAATCACATTTTCTTCAGTATGGGTCTGTTCTCTTTTCCAATTTTGAGCAAACACAATTCTCGCTTCAGTTATCATATGAATAACTAGATGATAGGAAAGGATGGTAGGATAGGATGATAGGATGTGGTGCAGTAGGGTGGGATGGAATGGAATGGAATGATAGGATAGGATAGGATTAGGTGGGATGGGATGGAATAGCATAGGATAGGATAGGATAGGATACGATAGGACAGGACAGGACAGGACAGGACAGGACAGGACAGGATAGGATAGGAGAAAGGGACTTTGGAAGTCTTCTGGTTCAACTAGTTTAGTTTCTGAGCATTTTGTTAGCAGACTAGGTAATATCATGAGCAGGCTGTACTTGTCCTGTTCTCTTTAGCTTATAAATGTCTTGTTTGGTCAGTTGGTTGTATGATGGGTTGTTTGTTTGGAGCTGTACTTGTTCAGTGATTTTTTGCCCCATTGTACGACGTTCCTTGCCACCTTGGTTTAGGGAATCCCTGCAGTCGTTAAATTAGTAACACGGTGGTTGGTTCAGTGAATCTGGCTTCCCCCATCATCTTAACCTATCCTATCACCTATCCTATCCTACCATATCATCCTATCCTAATCCTATCCTATCATTCTATCACCCCATCCCATCATCTATCCTATCCTACCATTCTATCCTAATCCTATCCTATCCTATCCTATCATCCTATCCTATCCTATCATTCTATCACCCCATCCCATCATCTATCCTATCCTACCATTCTATCCTAATCCTATCCTATCCTATCCTATCATCCTATCCTATCCTACCATTCTATCCTAATCCTATCCTATCCTATCATCCTATCCTATCCTATCATTCTATCACCTAATCCATCCTATCTATCATCTATCCTATCTATCATATATCCTATCCCATCATCTATCCCTATCCTATCCTATCCTATCTATCCTATATCCTATCCTATCATCTCATCATCCTATCCAATCTAATGATCTGATTTGCTGATTCATTGACCTCAGTGAGTTTTTTGTTTTTTTTTAAAGAAGCTTAAAGGCTGGCAATGGTGTGTAACTGGATGGATCTGTTGAAATTTATCACAGGTTAGTGAAACGAGGTGGAGGCAACGTATGCAGTGAACCTGTGAAAGGGAGCCCTGTTACCCTCAAGCATTTTTCTCCTCCGGAAGCAGGGAAAGAACCAGCTGCAAACCATCAAGCTCTGCCGGAATGTTTCTGGCTCCAAGATCCTGGGCAGCATTAAACCAGGTCAGGGACCTCTTTGGCGTTCACAAGTTGAGGTTGGAATTAGCAGCAGTTTGTTTATATGGGGCACAGCTGTTTTCAAGTATATTTAAGCTCCCAGAGAGAAATGCTAGTTTATTTCTTTTTATTTTATTTTACAAAAGGCAGCCCAACTCAGAGACCCCCAATCTTCCGGGCACCAGGGACCAAGGACAGGTGGTGGTTTTGCATGCTAGTTGCATCCTTGTTTGTGTGGCCCAGTTACTGGCATGCCGTGGGCTCAGGGGTGGGATTCAAATTTTTTAACAACTGGTTCTGTGGGTGTGGCTTAGGTGGTAGGCGTGGCTTGGTGGTCATGTGACTGGGTGGACATGGCTTGGTGGTCATGTTATTGGCTGGGCATGGCCAACTCAATATCACTCACATCGAGGCACGCATCTCCTCGCCTGGCCTCTCATGATTGTGGGGATGCTGCAACAGTCGTAAGTGTGCAAAACTGGTCATAAGTCACTTTTTTCAGTGCCATTGTAACTTTGAATGGTCACTCCACACAAGCAAAGTACCAGCAAAGGAGGGGGAAAAAAACTCCAGAGAAGTTGCTGAGACAGGAAGTCTAGTCCTGCCAAGAATGTAATAAGGGTTAACGGAGAGGCAGTTTCTGTAAGCAACACCAGAATGTTTCCTTCCTGCTTTCCTTACAGGATTAGGCCAGTAATTTCTTCTAACAACCGGTTCTCAGAACTGCTTAGAATGTTAACAACCGGTTCTAGTGAATAGGTGCGAACTGGTAGAATCCCATCCCTGCGTGGGCTGGTTTATGGACCAGGGGTTGAGGACCCCTGACTCAGGTCATTCAGCTTAAGTGCAAGGCCCTTTTGTAGTTTGTCAAAGGCAAGAGGCCCAGAAGTGGTATTCAGCAGGTTCTAACCAGTTCTGGAGAACCGGTAGCGGAAATTTTGAGTAGTTTGGAGAACCAGCAAATCCCACCTCTGGCTGGCTCCGCCCCCATCTATTCCCTGCCTCCTCAGTCCCAGTTGATTGGCTGGATCTTATTTTGTTACCCTGCACAGGAGAACAGAGCTGGAAAGCAGGTTAGTGGGGTGGGGAGGGAATGGGGATTTTGCAGTAACCTTTCCCTGCCATACCCACCAAGCCACACCCACAGAACTGGTAGTAAAAAAAATTGAATCCCACCGCCTTATTTGTAAATCATGTTGTCAGTTAGGGAAGACTCCTTTATTGCTAAACCTGTGTTTTTCCGGATGGTTTAAAGCAAAAGTGGCTTGCTTTCTTTTCTCTTAACTCAGGTGCCTTTGCTTGCCCCGAAGGCTGAATAATAATAATAACAACAACAACAACAACAACATTGCAATACCTGGTGATGCACAAATTGAAGACAAGCAGCAAGAAAAAAACACAAAGTACCGGGACTTACAAATGGAAGTTGAGCTACTTTGGAAAAAGAAATCTTGTGTTATCCCAATTGTGATTGGAGCCCTTGGAACAATGCCTAAAGGGCTGCCTCGCTATTTGGAAATTCTGAATTTATCAGACCTGAATATCCTGATTCTACAAAAAAAAAACCACCCTACTTGGAACAGCTTATATCCTCCGATGCTACCTGAACAGATCCTAGGTCCTTGGTTAGGACTCGAGCTGTTGAGCTACCAACCAGCCCCAAAGGCTGTGAATCTCACCAAAGATTAACCACCACCACAATAAACCACAACCACGTTTGACTGGTGATTTGTGATACAAAGCCCAGCATAGTTATCTTGTTTGCTGTGTACACTGTTGTATTTTGTGTATATAATAATAATAATGATGATGATGACAGTTTTATCCCATGAGAAATCAAAGGGTGAATTATTCCATACGCTTCGCTGGGAGAAATGTGCACATCCACTTCTAGGTAAATAGGATACGATTGTTAAGTTTAAAAGTGAGCGACCCTTCACTCCTTTGCAACCATTGCAGCCCAGATAAGTCCTTGACTTACACCTGCAGTTGAGCCCAAAATTTCTGTTGCTAAGGGAAACATTTGTCAAGGGAGTTTGTCCCATTTTATGACCTTTCTTGCTGCAGCGGTTAAAGTGAATCACCGCAGTTGTTAATAACACAGTTCTTAAGTGAATCTGGCTTCCTCAATTGACTTTGCTTGTCAGAAGGTCGCAAAAGGGGATCACGTGACTGTGGGACCCCGCAACCGTCATAAATCTGAGTCAGTTGCCAAGTGTCTGAATGTTGATCATAAGACCATGGGGATGCTACTAGGGTCCTAAGTGTGAGAACTGGTCATAAGTCACTTCTTTCAGTGCTGTTGTAACTTTGAACTGCCATGAAACGAACTGTTGTAAGTTGGGGATTACCTGTCTGTGTCATAATCTTTCCCTATCCAAGGTTACCCTTTTATCAAGTTTCTGGTAGGTATTTTTTTCTTCTTCCTCTTTTATTGTGGGTGGGTGGACCTTGTCAACTTTAAGACTTGTGGACTTCAGCCCCTGAAGGGGAAGGAGGGAGGATGAAAAGAAGGAAGAAAGGAAGGAAGGAAGGAAGGAAGGAAGGGGAGAAAGAAAGAGAGAAAGAGAAAAAGAGAAAAAGAGAAAAGGAGAAAGAGAAAGAAAGAGAAAAAGAGAAATAAATAGGAAAGAAAGAGAGAAAGAGAAAAAGAAAGAGAGAAAAGAGAAAGAGAAAAAATAAAAAGAAAGAAAGAAAGAGAGAGAGAGAAAGAGAAAAGAGAAAAGAGAAAAGAGAAAGAGAAATAAAAAGAAAGAGAAAGAAAGAGAGAAAGAGAAAGAAAAGAGTAAAGGAAGGAAAGAATGCTAAATAAAAGACATCTCTTTATTTTGACAAAAGTTAATGGTTTCTCTTTATGGTTGAAGAGTTGAATTGTGGCTGAAATGCTACTCCTCCAAGGCACACCTAACTAATAAATAATCTCTCTTAAAAAAAAAAAAGAGTTAATAATTGACATTACAATATAAACTCCCCAGTTTTGTGTGTAAATGCTAGAAGGCTGGTAACCACAACTTGAATTTACTATTCGATCTTGCTCAAAACTAGAGAGGTTGTCAGTTTGATGTAGGTCAAAAGCAGACCTGCCCTTTGTATTTTATTGCCTATTAAAATGAAAGCACCCAAGTCCCGGAAAGCAAATGATTAGCACAAAACCAAAGTCTTCAATCACTTTTTAATAACCAGTAGCTTTGGTGTGGTATCTTTGCATAGTTGTGTTTATTGTGTGTTATCTGCTCTGATGTCTTGGACATTTATTTCTGTGGTTGAACACACGGAAGAAGCCGTGAGACTCCAGAGGACTTTATACAGCTTAGATTAACAAAAAAGAAAAAGAAAGAAAGAAAGAAAGAAAGAAAGAAAGAAAGAAAGAAAGAAAGAAAGAAAGAAAGAAAGAAAGAAAGAAAGAAAGAAAGAAAGACATAAGTACCAGAAGCAAACTGTTTTACCAACTGTGAGAAGTTTTATGTTAAAATACCTTTTATTCTTTATACTGTCTCCATCTTCCCTTAAACATTAACAGAATCCACAATGGAGTGAGAATGGAAAGAGACAAAGATAGATAGATAGATAGATAGATAGATAGATAGATAGATAGATAGATAGATAGATAGATAGATAGATAGATGACAAAAAGATAGACAGAGAGGAAAGACAGAAAAAATATATAAAGACAGACAGATGAAAGAGATAGACAGACAGACAGATAGATAGATAAAAGGGAGACAATAAAATAGAGAGGAAAGAGACAGATGGAGAGATGAATGAGAGAGACAAAAAGAAAGGAAAGAGAGAGGAAAAAATAGGGAGAGATGAAAGACAGAGTCAGAAAGAGAGAAAGAGGGAGAGAGATGGAGATGAGGTTAAACATTTGTTAGTGAGGCTGACATGTTCTGTCCACAAACTACAGTACTTCCCAACTTGGTTTACCAGAAGCTTAAGCCAGTATAATAACTCTTTTTTGTGTATTATTGCTAAATATGCCATGGTAGGAATAATAATCAGTTGAACATCTACTCTACAGTCTCAATCTCGCTAGTTTTCAATGCCTGGTACACTAATTTGTAATATATTATCACCCAGAAGTTTTCTGCTGAACAAGAATAATGCTTCATTTTCTAAATTCCTGGATCCGATGTGATTTCAAGAGCATTACTTCATCCATTTGTTACTTATTTATTAAACTTATATAGCTGCCCGTATCACGTTATGGAAGAATAAATATTTCATTTTGCTTTTCTTCCTTCTCTCCTTTTAATCTTCATGGAAAATGCTTCGGGGAAAGATGTCTCTAATTATTGCAGAAACACACAAAAGCGTTTATTTTCCCTGAGAGAAGTTTGAAAACATGAGATAAGCCAACATTCATTGGCTGATTTTTTTTTGCAAACATTTCCAGAAAGGCAGAAACACTGAAATATATTAACTTAATGGAGCTGATATCATTTTCCCTGGGGAAAGCAATTTGGTAGTCAAGATATCTGCATTTCACCCTAACCCCATTCTGCCTGATCAAGGCATGTGGCTTCGGTTTCAAAGACCTTTTGGTCACATAAATTTATTATCCTGGTTCTTAATAGGGTCACACTTCCTTAAGGCAGAACTGGTACACAATTGGATGGTTTTCTTTGATTTTCATCTCCTGCTCAATGATCTTGTGGTAACCATGGGACAAAGCCAGGAGGGCCATTACACAAATCATCTAATGGTTCTCACTGTTAGGAAATTTCTCCTTAATTCCAGGTTGCTTCCCTCCTTCATTAGTTTCCATCCATTGTTTCTTGCCCTGCCCTATGGTACTTTGGAAAATAAGTTGACCCACCCCCCTCTCAAATACAGGATTTACTTCTATCATGTCACCTCTATTACTGTTGTGGTTAGCCGGCAGCAGGTGCGGACAGGCTGAGGAGAGCTAGGACTCAGCTGAGGGGCCAGGACCATTAGGGAGTGGACGGCTGCCTTCAGAGATTGTGGAGGCTGGCAGCAGCGATGAGGAGATTCCCGAGGAGCCTGTGCCAAGTGCGTGTGTGTGCAGGATTGCTCATAGGAGCAGTTACAGCAGCATGTGTGACTCGGGAATAAGGCTGCAAGGTAATGGCACCTCCCTCAAGAGGATAAAAGCCAGGTCTGAAGAAGCATTCTTTGCAGAAGGCAAAGACGCTCTGAAACTCAGCCTCGTGGACATTATAGTTAGCATTTGAAAACTCTTGTAAACCATTTCTTATCTGTAGGTTTTTGGCAGCCTTGAAAAACAACTTGGCAAGGCTCTTTCTTGTTGGAGCTAATTAATTGGAAGCAGCCTTTTATCTGTGAAGAAAAAGGATTCGTAGATGAAACCTTAAGAGGTGGGGGCTGCTGCCTTTGTCTGGTGTTGGCTCTCTTGGAACCAGGTTGCGTCAGAACAATTACTTCTTTTCTCTAGACTAGCCAAACCCAAATCCTGCAACCGTTCCTCATATGTTTTAGTCTCTAGGCCTTTAATCATCTTAGTTGCTCTTCTTTGTACTTTTTCCAGAGTCTCAACATCATTTTTGGGATGTGGTAACCAAAACTGGATGCAATATTCCAGGTGTGGCCTTACTAAGGCTTTATAAAATGGTGCTAATACTTTGTGTGATTTTGATTCTATGCTTCTGTTTATATAACCAAGGATTGTATTAGCTATTTTGGCTGCCGCCAAACACTGCTGGCTCATGTTTAAGTGATCGTCCACTAAGACTCCAAGGTCCCTCTCACAGTTGTTGTTTTTGAGCCAGGTTTCACCTAATCTGTATTTGTACCTTTGGTTTTTCCTGCCTGTGTAAAACCTTGCTTCTCTCCACATTAAATTCCATGTTGTTGGATAGGGCCCATTATTTTTGTTTTTTGCCCAGGCTAAGAAATATACCATGAATTAAATTCTAATCAATTCAGTGCTACCTCAACTTTGATGTAGAGAAAGAATAAGCCCGGCACTTAATTAGAAAGCAATTACTCATCAAAAATTAATCAGGATATTAATTAAACACAGTATCCTATTTAAATACAAGCTGGTGCTACATTTCCAGTTGCTGATGAGAAAGCAGCAGCGAGGAGAAACTGTCAAGCAACCCCATATTTAATGTCACCATGCAAAGAAGACAGAGACCTTTGGCACCTAACAAATTAGTAACTCAAAAATTGTTTATGTAATAATCATCATGATCAGAAGAAAGGATTTAGCATCGGAGTGAGCTTCTAAAAAATTAATCTTACTAGAAATGCATTAAAGAGATGAGGAATGTAACATTTTGGGAAAACCTTCTGACATTTTTAACAAGGAGTTCTCAAGCTAAGGATTGCTGTAAGTAAGAGGTTAGAAAGAAAATTAGAAAGGTGTTCCAGTAAAGGTAGTCCTTGATTTACAACAGTTTGTTTAGTGACCTTTTGGAGTTACAATGGCATTGAAAAAAGTGACTTATGACCGTTTTTCACACTTACGCCTGTTTCAGCATCCCCATGGTGCAAAATTTCCATGGCTAAGCAAGACAATTGTTGAGTTTTGTCCCATTTTACATCCAATATGTGAATCACTGCAAGTTGTGGTTTGCCAGCAGCCTGTGCAGACGGCAGCAGAATCGGACAGTGGGGAAGAACAGGGACCAGTTCAGGAGTCCGGGGAGGACTCAGATGAGGGTCCTGCATCCGATACAGAGATGGGGCCAGGACCATCTGGGAGTGGGGTGTTGACTCCGGAGCATCCAGAGTCTGGCAGCCGCGAGGCCGAGGAACAAGGGGAGCCTATTCCCAGTGCGTGTGTGCACAGGGCTGCTAGAAGGCAAGAGCAGGTAAAACAAAAGGGCAACTCAGGAGTAAGGCTTGGAGGTGATTGCCCCTCCCATAAGGTATAAAGGAAGTGCAAAGGTAGAGAAACCTTTGCAGGGAGCAAAGTCATTCGCTCTGTTCGGATTAAACCTTGAAGCTCTGTGCGGACTTTGTACTTCGTTTAGCTTTTTATAGTTCATTTGGCACTTTAGTTGTTGGCAGCAATTCAAAGGAGATAAAGGTGGATACTTATCTCGAGAAACTGTTTGGGACTCATTACAGGCTGGGAATGAACATAATTCCCAGCCGTTGAAATAAAACAAGAGTTGTTGGACTAAGCGTGTGCTTAAGTATGGTCTCAGGAAGCCTTGATCAGAACAGTGCAGTTAAGTTATAACAGAGCTGTTAAGTGAATCTGACTCCCCTATTGACTTTGCTTGTCAAAGGGTCACAAACAGCAATCCCATGACCCCGGGAAATCGCAACTGTCATAAATATGAGTCGGTTGCCAGGTCTGAGTTTTGACCATGTTGCAATGGTCATAAGGGTGGAAACCATTGCTAAATCACTTTTTTTCAGGGTCACTATAACTTCAAATGGTCACTAAACAAGCAACTCTAAGTCAAGGACTGCCTGGTAACTGCTGGCTTTCAGCAATACTGTCCTAAAATGCAGTCATGTGATTGAGGATACTGCAAATATCCGTAAATGCAGGTTGGATGCGCAGTGCCAGAAGTGAAGTCAATGACCACCAGGGGGGGCTAAGCATCAAACATTTGAATCCGGATCATAAGCTACTCCAGGTATGTTTCCGTATGCGACTGGTTGCAAGTTGAAAACTGATGTGTACAACAGTACAGGGAGTCTTCAACTGACAACAATTCATTTAGTGACCATCCGAAGTCACAAAGGCACTGAAAAAAATGACTTATGACCATTTTTCACACTTATGACCGCTGCAGTATCCCCATAGTCATATGATTTACATTCAGATGCTTGACAGCCGGTTCATGTTTATGAAGGTTGCAGTGTCCTGAGGTCATGTGATCATCTTTCACTTAACACATTTCTCACTGGGCAACATAAATTCTGGACTCAGTTGTGGTCGCAAGTCAAGGACTACCTGTATATCGGTTTACCTGCAAAGACCGTGGATTCTGCATTGCAGAAGCATTTTAAGAACAGCAACAGCACTTAGATTTATATACTACTTCATAGTGCTTTACAACCCTCTCTAAGCAGTTTATAGAGTCAACAAATTGCACCCAACAATCTGGGTCCTCCTATTCTATTCTATTCTATTCTATTCTATTCTATTCTATTCTATTCTATTCTATTCTATTCTATTCCTTCCAATATTTATTCTATTCTATTCTATTCTATTCTATTCTATTCTATTCTATTCTATTCTATTCTATTCCTTCCAATATTCTATTCTATTCTATTCTATTCTATTCTATTCTATTCTATTCTATTCTATTCTATTCTATTCTATTCTATTCTATTCTATTCCTTTCAATATTTATTCAATCTATTCTGTTCTGTTCTATTGTATTCTATTCTGTTCTATTCTATTCTACTCTACTCTATTCTATTCTACTGTTTTAACCTCCAGTCCCCAATTATCTTTGTTGCTCTTCTCTGTACTCAGCCGAGTGTCTCAACATCTTTTTTTATATCGTGGCAACCAAAACTGGATGCAATATTCCAAGTGCACCAAGGCATTCAAAGTGGTAGTAACACCTCCCATGATCTTGATTCTATCCCTCTGTTAATACAAGCCTAAGATTGCATTGATGGCAGTCATGCCCAATTCTTCACAACCCCATGGACCACAGCATGCCAGCCCACTTGCACCACCATCCTCCACTATTTCCCAGAGTTGGGAAGGAACTGGGCATGGCTAGTCTAGGGAAGAAAAGGACCAGGGGAGACATGGTAACAGTGTTCCAATATTTGAGGGACTGCAACAGAGAGGAGGAGGGGGTCAAGGTATTTTCTAAAGCAGGGGTCTCCAACCTTGGCAACTTTAAGCCTGGTGGACTTCAACTCCCAGAATTCCCCAGCCAGCTTTGCTGGCTGGGGAATTCTGGGAGTTGAAGTCCACCAGGCTTAAAGTTGCCAAGGTTGGAGACCCCTGTTCTAAAGCATCTGAAGGCCAGACAAGGAATCATTGATGGAGACTGAACAAGGAGAGATTCAACCTGGAAATAAGGAGAAACTTTCTGACAGTGAGAACAATCAACCCATGGAACAGAAGTTGCCCTCGGAAGTTGTGGGAGCCCCATCACTTGAGACTTTTAAGAAGAGATTGGACTGACATCTGTCAGAAATGGTGTAGGGTCTCCCACTTGGGTGGGGGTTGGACTAGCTGACCTACAAGGTCCCTTGCTACTCTGATTATCTGTTATCTACAGGAGCCTAACAGACTCATTTGTAGTATTTCCGTTGCTTCCTTATTATTTGCAATTTGGAATTCAAGATCTTATTGCTAGTAGAAATAAACATGCAACGTGAGATGCAAGATTATTAATGGAACAAAAAGAGAAATGTTGCCATAGCTAAACTAAAAGAAGAAATAACGGGGAGGAGAGAGAAAGAGGGAGAGAGAGATGGCAGTTAAGCCAACTGCTTTTGCCATGCATGTATCAGGAAGGTTCCAAGTAAACACAGATGGATGTGACAGCCATGTAAGTAACAAACAAGAAAAAAAAGAAAGAGAATTGTCATTTTGTCGCTGGAAGTAATACAGATAGTCCTCAACTTACAGCCGCAATTGAGCTCAGAATTTTGGTCGTAAGTCGAGTCACTACATGTTTTATGACATTGTTCAGTGATTCATTCATTGTTAAGTTGAGCAAAACTTTCTGAAAGTAAGCAAACAAAGTGGGTCATTTTTCAATATGATCTAAGTCCATATCACCAATTTTCTGTCTTCTATATTCTTCTGGTTTTTTTTAAAAAAAAAAATAGGTTAAGGATGCTCACATAAACCCCAGAGAAGTAGTTTGCGTTTGGTGGCATTAAGAGTAGGAGACTGGCTATTACATTGGTGTATGTTATGTATCGATGGATGAGAAATTTAAGTAGAATCAGTGCTCTACACCAGGGGTCTCCAACCTTGGCGACTTTAAGACTTGTGGACTTTTCTTCCAGTTTGAAGGGCTTCGGTGACAGACAGGAATCCACGATTATGCAGTTTCTGCCTGGGCTCGCCGCTAGAGCGCCCAGAGCCGGCTGGTTTCGGGGCTAAGCCACCCCGTAGAGGTGGTGAAGAAGGGGGAGACTGCCAGCAGGGTCGAGGAGAGCCGCATCTCTCCTCCTCAGCTGGTCAAACTCCCTTTCCCGAAGGCGGTAGGAGCGGTGGTCAGAAATGGCCACCTCAAAGAAGTACTCAACCGGAAAAGAACGTGCAGGAGGAAGATAAGAAGTGAAAGTTTTGGCTGACCGGGCTAAGTTGAAAAAGCAATAACTAAGGTACCCTGGAATTTAAATTCTACAAGAAATAACATCGCTCCCAAAGAAGAGTCAGAAGCAGCGAAAGAAAGTGAAAAGGGAAAGGTCTGACTTTTTTTTTCCTTCTCTCTCCTTCCTTATATTGACAATTAAGAATAAGAAATTGGAAAAATCCGCTTTGGCATCAATAGGCAATTAAGCTGAAAATATAACTAAATGCCAAAGGGATAATAAAGATTTCTGGACATTAAAAACTTTTTTTTCTATAAGCAGGAAGGGAAAGAAAAAGAATAAGGGCAGGATCTGGAAGAGGGAGGAGGCTGCCTGGGCTTTAAAAGAATCTAAAGTAAAATTTCAATGACTTCTAAAAGATACATTTTAACTGAAACTTTGCAACTAAATAATAACCCCAGGAAGAGAAAGTGGGGGGAAAAAAGAAAGCAAAAAGAAACAGTTTGTGTGTATTTGAATTACTTGGTGACTTTTGGATTTTTGGTTATTATATTTGAATGACTAAAATCAATCGGGTGGTTGTTTAAACATTTCTACAATAGCACCACTTCTAGATGAATTGAAAATGGAACTTAAAAAGTACAAAGAAGATGCATAAGAAGGGAAGGGTTCTTTGGCTTCATTTTTCAATTCTTAGAAATGGAGATTTGGAACTATGAGAAACAACAAAGCAAGAAGACTGGGACAAGAAGCACACATTTTATGGGGAAGAAAAAAAAAGGGGGGGAAAGGAAAAAAAATTTAAAAAAAAAGAATATGGAAAGGAGAAGAAGAGGGAAGAGAGGAGGGGGAAAAAGGAGAAGAAAAAAAAAAAAAAAAAAAAGGAATGAAGTTACAAAGGTCCGGAGCAAGATATAAAGAAACAGGACCTATTTAGAGACAATGGGTGAAAATTTAACTGAAAGGGGGATTCTGTAAAGGTCATGAGATTGTGTTGTTATATTTGAAATAGAAATAACTTTAGAAAATTGGAAACAACGTATGATTAGAATGAGGGATAGAATGGTTAGTGTAACTTAGTGAAATGTTTGTGAATAAAGTAAATGAAATAAAATAAATGAGAAAATCGAATTAGGAAGGAATGGGAACACTTTAATTAGTCATAAAATATAAGTGAAGAGGGGGGGCATTGATTATGGAAAGCTTATAATTGTTCCCATAGAAGTATGATATTTAATTGAAAAATAATGTGAAAAAGACTTTAATGAATATTGATATTAATGATAGAATTGAATTGGAATGGAATGTTGTTTTAACTATATACATTTATATTTTCTTTCTTTCTTTTTTCTTTAAGAATACTGTGTGTAGTTTAAGAATGTACCAAACAGAATCCAAATGGAAGCTATGTATTATATTGAGTGTTATAACTTTAGGGGAAAGATATAAAGGCGTCATACTCCAATCAGTAACTACAGGAGAAATTTTGTATAATGAGAAAAGATAGTAGACAATTGAAACAGAACAGACAAAAAATATAAATATAATGATTTGAATTGAGATGAAATAAATACAATGAAATTGAGGAAATTAAAAGAGGGGAGAAGCTATGTAGAAAATGTAAAATTGTAATAAGATATGGAATAGAATATAAAAATGAGCATGAACCTGAAATTGTGTCTGCACGAAGAAATGTACCCGGGATTATGCTGCTTTCAAAAAAGATGTTTTAATTGTGTTTATTTTCTTTTTGTGAAAACTCAAATAAAATTTACAAAAAAAAAAAAAAAAAAAAAGACTTGTGGACTTCAACTCCCAGAATTCCTCAGCCAGAAAGCTGTATACTGTTCAGCCAACTTGGTCTGATTTTGAAAAGCTAAGCAGGGTTGGATATGGTTAATATTAGGTAAGTAATCCCAGGATTGTAAAGTAGAGTGGGAAATCAACAAGACACAGTAGCCTTCTATCTGGATAGTTTATGGAGGACGGATTGCTTCTGAATCTAAACTGTCCACCTGTATATCACAGCTGAGATTTCTTGGTTATTTAGCTTCTTAAAAACTCAAAACAATTGTCAAAGAAGTAGGGCAGCTTCTGCTCAACAAAGCCAGATTGGAGATATTAAAAAGAAAATGTTTGGAAAACAGAACAGAAAATTGGGACAAGAAAAGTGAGAGGTGGGTTGGAGGAGAGAAAAAGGTTGGCAGATTTAATAAATATCAATAAAGGAGAATATTGGTAGCAGCTCAGAGTTGAAATAAGGGGGTCTTTTATGCTCTCTGAGCCTTGTTGTTTTCTTGCAGATGTTTCATTAACCTAACTAGGTAACATCATCAATGCACTCAAGATGTTATCTAGTTTGGGTAATGAAAACGCCTACAAGAAAATAACCAAGCTCAGAGAGCACCAAGGACCCCTCAGGAAAATATATTGGCAGTCATTAAGAGAAGGTTGGAAGGAAATGCTAGAAGTAGTAAGAATGACTCTAGAGACGCTGAGGGAAAGGTCAAGAGGCCATAAATCGACTTGCCTCCAAGAAAACCCTGGGCACCTTTTGATATTTCCTTATCAATTCTAACCCTTTTTGTGCAGAACTTGTGCTGCAGTAATTTACAAGCAGGGTTGGGAAGCATAATTTCTCTTCTTGTTAAGTCTAAAACAAGTCAGTCTTTTTAATAAGCTGCCCAAAGGGATTCATTAAGAAGAAAAAAAGGTGGCTAATTTTCCCAGGCACAGATAGGTAAGGAATCGACCTCTCTGTTTATCTTTTTGAAAACTGCAGATTTCTACGCTCGCCATAGGACAGAGAGACAGCCTGGTTCTTCCGCCAAATAGGGAAAGCAATCCACTCACCAGCTCAGAATTCCTTATCTCTTCTGGTAACCAGATAAAAGCTCGAATGGAAGTTCATGCAAGTTTTAGCAGGCGGAACAAATGAAAACGAGAAGTGAGGTATGCATGGAAGCCAACACAGTCCCTCTGTTGAGGGAGTTGATAAAATAATTAATTATGATAAACAAGCAAGCAAGACTGGCACTTTTGGTTCACTGGACTTCAAGAAGGAAGCGTGCTTCAAGAAAGCTTTCAGTAACTGCTGCAACCACTCAAATGCTTTAAACTTTGCCCTGTCCAATTGAGTTTATTTACTGCTTAATAAGTAAAAGAGGGCTTGCAAATATGACCTAGACATCTGTTTACCCAGGGGAAAAAAAAGAGGTTTTGAGAAGAAGAGGTAAATTGTCAGATGACTGCAACACTACAGAAAAGTTCAAGCTCAATAGATACTTATGTAGGGTTATACTTCTCAAGAATCAAAGGCAAATAAATAGAGATATTAAAGATAGAGCCAGAAACATGACTCTATCCAAAATCATGCCAGTAAGACAGTTTTAGAATTGCATCTGGATCTCCTCCTATTCTTGACCTGTCGCAGTTCTCCTGGGTTTAAATTCCATTTTTATTTCTGGATGGGTAGAACAAGATAATAACAATAGCATTTAGGCTTATATACCACCCCACAATGCTTTATAAGCACTTCCTGGGTGGTTTACAAGATAGAAGTATTATTTGCATGTTGCCCCCAACAATAGTTTGAGCTCACAAGGAATTTTCCAGCAACAAACTAAGAAGCAAAACAGGAGCATGAAGGTATTAACATGGATTTAAATTTACTCTGAGCTAACCCCAACTTTCCACTGAATATAAAGAAGCCAAATGTTTCAGTTTCACTATCTCATTCCATGATGATTATCTCTGTGCTGCCTTTAATCTTTGGAGGTGAATGTTGTTGTTGTTTTGTTTTTAAAAAAGCTAACTGGGGAAAAAAAGATTCCAAATCTATTTTATAAGATGCCCTGAGAGAGCGCTTTATAGAATGCAAGAATAGAGAGGTAAGATGAAGACTTTGGAAGATGATTCCATCAGCTCAGTTTCATTATAGAGCTGTGCACTTTTTTTAAAAAAGCATTTTCGAAGAACAACTTTGAACTTTAAAAGTATATTAGCATTAATTAGTGGATTTTTTTTTTTTAAAAAAAAGCAGTGCTGTCTTTTCCCTTCCTTCCCTGGTTTGTGTAGAAATCTGATATAAAATTGGTTTGGTTTAATAACTCGTAGGGATGGACTGAATGCATCCATAACATTTCTCCAAAAACAATTCTGAGCCATCTCTGGAATATGATGCTTTTATGAAAATTATGAAAGCAGTGTTGTCCATTCTACACAAGTCTGCTCTTTTTGTATCTCTGAATGACCACACACACACACACAATGGGAGGGGCTTGCATCAAGTGGTGCAATCATCATTTGATCCCCCATTTGTACATAGCCCTGTTTCATGGATTTCCACAAAGAAATCTATTCATACATAATAACAGAGTTGGAAGGGACCTTGGAGGTCTTCTAGTCCAGCCTCGTACTCAGGCAGGAAACCCTGTACCATTTCAGACAAATGGTTGTCCAATTTCTTCTTAAAAGCTTCCAGTGTTGGAGCATTCACAACTTCTGGAGATGCAAGCTGTTCCACAAATTGTTCTCCTTAGTTCTAGGTTGCATCTCTCCGTGGCTAGTTTCTATCTATTGCTCCTTGTCTTGCCTTCTGGTGCTTTGGAGAATAGCTTGATTCCCTCTTCTTTGTGGCAGCCCCTAAGATATTGGAACCCTGCTGTCATGTCACTCCTACAGGTTGTCCTTGACGTACAACCACAACTGAGCCCAAAATTTCTCCTACTGAGCCCCCCCCCCCCCCCCCCCCCCCCCCCCCCCCCCCCCCCCCCCCCCCCCCCCCCCCCCCCCCCCCCCCCCCCCCCCCCCCCCCCCCCCCCCCCCCCCCCCCCCCCCCCCCCCCCCCCCCCCCCCCCCCCCCCCCCCCCCCCCCCCCCCCCCCCCCCCCCCCCCCCCCCCCCCCCCCCCCCCCCCCCCCCCCCCCCCCCCCCCCCCCCCCCCCCCCCCCCCCCCCCCCCCCCCCCCCCCCCCCCCCCCCCCCCCCCCCCCCCCCCCCCCCCCCCCCCCCCCCCCCCTCCCCCCCCCCCTCCTCCCCTCCCCTCCCCCCCCCCCCCCCCCCCCTCTCCTTTCCCTTCCCCCCCTCCTCTCCTCTCCCCACAGTTGTTAAGTGAGTTTTGACCCATTTTATGATCTTCCTTGCTAGAGTTAAGTGAGTCACTGCACTTGTTTAATTAGTGACATGTTGCAAAAGGTTGCAAAAGCTGATCGCATGACCTCAAGTCACTGTAACTACCATAAAAACATGCCAGTTGCCAAGTGTCCAAAATTTGGTTGGTTGCTCTCAGTCAGACAATTTCTCCTTGTTTCCGGGTTGAATCTCTCCTTGATCAGTTTCCATCCATTATTCCTTGTCTGGCCTTCAGGTGCTTTAGAAAATAGCTTGACCCCTTCCTCTCTGTGGCAGCCCCTCAAATATTGGAACACTGCTATCATGTCTCCCCTGGTCCTTCTCTTCACTAAACTAGTGATGCTCAGTTCCTGCAACCGTTCTTCATGTTTTAGCCTCCAGTCCCCTAAACATTCTGGTTGCTCTTCTCTTTTTCTAGAGTCTCAACATCTTTTTTTATAGCATGGTGACCAAGACAGGATGCAGTACTCTAGGTGTGGTCTTACTAAGGCTTTATAAAGTGGTATTAGTATCATAGATGCTTGATGTGGCAAACATATGTTATGAGAAACCTCATCTAGACTTTTTTCATTCATAAGCAAAAGGGAAATTTATGTGGATTTTAAGTCAGTACAAGATGTAAAAGTTGTTGAATCAACGGAAAATGTGGAAATACTCCCACCCTGCTCACCTTTCACCAATTTTCAACCCAGTTCTTGTGACATTGACCAACTGCTAAAAAGGCTATTTCCTTTCACTTTAAAAGAGGAATTTTTTTTTGCATACGCAAATCAACGAATCTAAAAAAGGAAGTGGAACTTCTGTTTTCTAGAATTGTTCAGAAATGCAATAATAGGAATTCAACTGGAACTGAATCAACCAATTCAGCTGAATATACTCAATGTTCTTCAACCGTGGCAACTTTAAGATTGGTAGATTTGCTGAGGTTGAAAAACACTGTACAGTGGAACCTCGGGTCACGAACATTTCTGATCATGACCAAATCGGTTGCCGACCAAAAAATCCACAAAATGTTCAACTCTAGTCACAAACACATCCTCGGTTGGTGATCAAATACAACCGCGGCAATTTCCCCTTCCACGCCATATTTTTTTGCACACGCATGCTCAATCAGTCTCGCTTCCGGTCACGACCAAATCGGGTTGCAACTGAAGTCCTGGAATGGATTACGGTCATGACCCGAGGTTCCACTGTACTAAGGCAATGTTTCTCAACCGTGGAAAATTTAAGGCATGTGGACCTCAACTCCCAGAATTCCCCAGCCAGTTTAGAAAGTCAGCCTGTTGCCCCCAACAATCTGGGTCCTCATTTTACCGACCTCCCAAGGATGGAAGGCTGAGTCAACCTTGATTCAGTCAGGATCAAACACCTGGCAGTGAGCAGTGAATTAGCCTGTAATACTGCATTCTAATCACTGCGCCACCATGGCTCCTAATGATGATACCTAGTTGGGGTAATGAAACATCTGCAAGAAAACAATCAATATTGTCCTTTATGGATATAATAAACATATTCTATTTATGTAGCCCTTAAAAGTCAACACAATTTGGTGGCACACAGTCATCATCATCATCATCAGTTCCTCATCATCATTATCATCATAATACGGAAGATATTCAACATTGAGAAACATTACAGCATTCCTGTCTCTCTAAAGATAATGTGGAAGGAAGGAAATGTTTGTCCCAGTAAGCCCTTTCAACCACATTATTATTTACTTGTAATTTGATTAATAAAGATGAATTGTGTATATTAAACACCCAATGTCTTGGAACTGCAGTTTCTAGAATTCCTGCCCAGCCTGGATATTAGCAGTACCAGCACATCTCAAAATGCCAAATTGGAATTTTTAAGGAAATCCTTAAGCTTTTGAAGGCTCTTATAGGTTTAGCCTTTAGAATACCAAGATGAATTCATAAGCAAGAACAATTATAGCTCTGAAAAATAAAGCTTGCATTGGTGAATATTGTGCATGATCATATATTCTTGAGACTGGACAGCCATTTGTCTAACATGGCATAGTTTCCTGTTTGAGCATGGGCTTGGATAGAAAACCTCCAACGTTTGTTATTCTGTTATCCTTAAGCTTTGTTGCCTTTGGGATATAGAGCACAGACGTGTAAGACATACATTCATATTACATTTTTATTATATATACATATATAAAACTATTCTACCAATGTAAAAAATACAGCACATTATATTGCCTTGTTTGTTGTAGACTATGATAACACTATTTATTTTGGCTAACAGTATTCATTCTAGATTTGGTTGCAGTATTCATTCTAGATTTGGTAGCAGTATTCATTCATTCATTCATTCATTCATTCATTCATTCATTCATTCATTCAGGTTGTTTTGACTATTTTAAGGCACACCAGCAAATCATTTCCCTGCTAGAACAAAAGAATTCAAAAGCTTTACACTGCTAAGGTGAAGTGCACTTTACTTAAGATTAAATACCACCTCTCCCTGAGGTTTTCAGTAGTGGAAGCCACTGTTTCTTTTCAAAAAATGCTGTAATTTCTATGTTAATGTGATAGTTCTTTCTTTAAGAAGCTTTTGTTTATTTTATTTTATACCCATGTGACCAAGTCTCTGAAACAGAAACAAAGTTTAGTTTGTAGAAAAGCACCATAATTCTGAATGTTCCTCTTTTAGCTTTAATAGAAGAGTGAACACAAATATTTTGGTGATGTTAAAAGTTGTCTTATGTAGAACTCATTGGAATCAAAAGGCCCTAAATTTTCTTTTTCTCTAAACAGGAAGCTTCTCTTAAAAATATTTATTTTAATTAAAACACAGTGAATTCACTTTGATGTTTTGCATATACAGCAGTAATTTCATCGGTCCAACCCAAGATTACAATTGAACCGAATTTTCTACTGAAAACATATCATTCCGCCAAAACTTAAGAGTTTGCCTTTGCTCTGAGGAGAAATACATTGTGATTGCTCTTATGAATGCAGAATCGGAAATCAAGAATATTGTGAGTTTATAATTTTTCTTTCAAATAATGGAAATGTCTTTAAAATGTTATGTTGAGGAAATCCGCAATCTTGGATCAGAAGCTGTGATGGCATAGGTGTAATGATGTCAAAGTTGAGAAGAAGTATATAAAAACCCACTGGTGATTCTTCTTGTATAAGAATACTGCATTCTAACAACTGCACCAGGAGAATGCAGGATTACAGGCTAACTCTGCCCCCTGCTAGAAGTTCGATCCTGACTGGCTCAAGGTTGACTCAGCCTTCCATCCTTGTGAGGATAGTAAAAAGAGGGCACAGAGGTTGTTGGGGGCATATGCTAATTCTGTAAACTACTTAGAGAGGGCTATAAAGCACTTGTGGAGTGGTATATAACTCTAAGTGCTAATCCCATTGCTATTGATATATAACCAATGATCAAACTTTAAACTGTAGCATTGGTACCCAAGATAAATTTCCACTAAGATTTTTTAGAACAAGCCCTTCGGAGCTAATCCTCAGTCAGCAACATAACATTGTGCCAAACTCTCAAACATTGCAAAAGTATTATTACTATTACTATCATTAGTACTAGTAGTGAGTGGGGTTTGCTAGCACTAATGATGTTACCTAGTTTGGGTAATGAACCATTGTGCCTAATTATCAAAAACATTGTAAAAATATTAAAAAATGTGGCTATACATCAGTATGCATCAAACATTAGGATAAACGAAGTATTCCAATTCTTGAAAAGGATTCTAAAACAGAATGAAAAGGGAAATGGATGATCTACAACAGGGGTGTCCAACCTTGGTAACGTTAAGCCTGGACGACTTCAACTCCCAGAATTTCCCAGCCAGCAAAGCTGGCTGGGGAATTCTGGGAGTTGAAGTCCTCCAGGCTTAACGTGACCAAGGTTGGACACCCTGATCTACAACATTCTTGAATCCCAGAAATTTCATAATTTGGTTGAAAAAATATACAGAGGTTTGTCACTTTAAAAAATGAGACATTTTGTACAAAAAAAAAATACAAAATAAAAATCATTTTGTGTAAAACAATTATTATTTCCTAATTGGAGACAGAGACCTATGTTACATTAATAGTAAGCATTCCTATTGTAGAATTACAACATTTGAAAAAATTGATCGATTTATCCATCCATCCATCCATCCATCTTATACAGCTGTCCATCTCACCAAAAGTCACTCTGGGTGATGTGCAATAAAACTAAAACCAATGAAAAAAACGTAAAACCAGAATAACTTTTAATTCTAATAAAAACATCAAAAATCTTTAAAAAAAAACCACACAAATGAGGAAATAACAGATGAAGAGATAATTATTTATTTTATTTTATTTATTCAGGGAAATTATATTGTTGCCTATTCGCAGAAAGAAAAATATTTTTCTTTATTTAATTTATATTAAAATGGAAATGAAACCACACTCCCAATGACAAACATACCCAGATGGATATATTTCTACACTAAAGAAATAACTTTATTAGTTAACTTAAGGCTAGACTTGAATTTCCTGAGCGGTATGTGATTCAAATACCTTGAGTAGAGTCTCTAAAACCCTTTTGAAAATTGCTGCCAATTTGTAACTGTTTTAATGTGACATAAGGTAAAAATATGAAATGTACAGCAAATTATCATCTTGATACCACTTGATCAAATCTAAAATAACATTTAAATATAATCAAATTTTGCTTTTATCCTACCCCACCTGTTTGTTAATCTCACTTTCCTAAATTGGGCGTTGGTTCTTACCTGATACGCCCCTTCTCGGCGAGCCGCAGGAGCATCCAGAGACTGGGATATGCTTCGAGTCCTCTTCTTGCAGGCTGAGCTTTAGATGAGGAAACGCTCCCGCCTCACGTGACACGCGGAGCGCTCCCCAGTTTTTGCGATAACGAGAAGAGAGGTTATTAATTCTTTCTAATCTACTATTGGCTCCTTGGCTGAAGAAAGAGTCCCCACCAGACGGAGAAATTAGGCTGGATGTGCCTCGCGGCTCGCCGAGAAGGGGCGATCAGGTAAGAACCAACGCCCATTCTCCTTCGAGCCGCCGAGCATCCAGAGACTGGGACATACCAAAGCTGGGCTGTCCCACGGGTGGGACTCCGTCTGGTCCGAAGGCCCCTCCGGATCACTGATGACCCTCTGTAAGACCTGGCCGGCCAAAGGAGGCCTCCGCTGAGGCGTACGAATCTATTCTGTAATGTCTGATAAACGGGACGGGAGGTCCAGGTGGCCGCCCGACAAATGTCAGCGATGGGGCTTGCGTGGCCCAGGCCGCCGAGGTGGCTGCACTTCTGGTGGAATGGGCGGTTATCCCACCCGGAGCGGGCAGAGAATGGGAAAGGTAGCACCTCGCAATAGTAGCCCTGATCCAGCGACTGATGGTGGAAGGAGAAACCTTAAGCCCCATTGACCTGGGTTGAAAGGATAGGAAGAGGGATTCCGACCTTCGCATGGATTGAGTGCGCTTTAATATAAATACGCAAGGCCCTTTCACATCTAGGGTGTGCCAGAGGACCTCCTGCCCTGGAGGGCCTGGGGCAGAAATTTGGTAAAATCAGTTCCTGTGACCTATGGAAGGGAGAGTTAACTTTGGGTAGAAAGGTAGGGTCGGGATAAGGACCACCCGGTCTGCGTGGAACATGCATAGATCGCTCCTGACTGACAGAGCTGCTAATTCCAAACTCGACGAGCAGAAGTAATAGCTACTAGAAAAACTACCTTGAAAGTGAGAAACTGCAGGGATGACTCCCTCAAAGGCTCGAACGGGGACGATGTAAGAGAAACGAGGACCTTGTTGAGGTCCCATGTGGGGAACCTGTGAACGGTAGGAGGGCACAGGTTGGAGGCGCCCTAAGGAAAGATCTAACCCTGGGGTGGTGAGAAAGGAACCGTAGTTATCACAGGAGACCACGGTTGAGAGAGCAGAAACTTGCCGTCTCAGGGTGTTAGGTGCGAGCCCCTTGCGAAGACCCTCCTGAAGAAATTCCAGGATCTGTGCCACCGAGGGAGAGAGGGGATTAACCTGAGACCCGCCACACCACTTGCAGAACCCTTTCCAAGTGGCATCATAAATTCGTGTGGTGGAAGGACGCCTGGCGGCCAAAATAGTGTCGATGACTTGAGTTGAAAGTTTCTCAGAAGTCAGACGGATCCGCCAACCTCCAGACGGCTAACTGGAGCCATTGAGGCTCCGGATGCAGAAGGGCCCCTGAGAGAGGGAGACCTTGTCCGGGGGATCCTCCATGGAGGCGCTATTGATAAGATGCGGAGATCCGCAAACCACGGTCGCCTGGGCTAATAGGGAGCCACCAGGAGAAGTTCTGCCCTCTCCTGAATGAGTTTTTGAACTACTCTGGGAACTAACGGGAGCGGAGGGAAGGCATATAGGAGCCCTGGGGGCTATGGGCAACGCAGAGCGTTGTGATTCTCCGACCTGTGAGACGGATACCGGGAGAAGAACCGTGGAAGCTGAGTGTTGGTCGGGGGAAGCGAAGAGGTCCACCACCGGAAGGCCGAATATTCTGGACGCTTCCTCGAAAAGGGATGGATGGAGACGCCATTCGCCTGGTCCACCGTGGGCCCTGCTCAGCCAGTCCGCCTGAGTATTGTCTACTCCGGAGATGTGTTCGGCTTTTAAGGATAGGAGGTTGGATTCTGCCCAGCGGCAAAGGCGCCGCTTCCCTCATTAGCTGGATGGACTGGGTGCCCCTTGCCTGTTGATATGGGCCTTGGCCGTGACATTGTCCGGTGAGCACCAGAACGTGATGTTTGCGGATCTGAGGAAAAGCTGCGCAGGGCCAGAAGGACGGCGTGAAGCTCTAGCCAATTGATGCTGCACCCTGCTCGGTCAGCCACCATTTGCCCTGTGCAGAGATCGAGTCGAGATGAGCGCCCAACCGGATAGGCTTGCGCCCATAGTGACGGTGAGTCGTTGAGGTTCCGCCAAGAGGTGGCCTCTGTTGATGGCGGGATTGGTCCACCAGAGAAGAGACGTGAGGACCCTTGGAGGGACCCTGACTTTGACCTCGAGTTGCTTCTTCCAGATCGTTGGAACGGGAGCAGGAACCATTGGAGGATCTGCTGTGTAGACGGGCCCAGGGAATAATGGAGATGCATGATACCATTTGCCCAACAATTTAGAGAGGTCCAACAAGGCCATCCTCCTTGAACGCCTGATCTGATTGACCAGGGCTTGAATGCTAAGGAACTCTCTCCGGAGAGAGGAAAACTCTCTGTGACACCGAATCAATTATGGCCCCCAAGTGGTTAATTCGAGTAGAAGGGGTAAGTTGGCTCTTTTGCCAATTGACTAGAAAACCAGTGTGCCCGTAAGGCTGAGAGGGTGACCCTGGTATCCCTGACTGCCTGGGATTTGGACGGGAGAGAATAAGAATATCGTCCAAGTAGCAGTGGAGGCGGACGGAACGGTCCTGAGATGGGCCGCCAGGGCCGCCAGGACCTTGGTGAAGGTCCGGGGCCGAAGCCAGACCAAAGGGTAGGGCCACGTATTGATAATGAAGGTTATTATGGCAGAACCTGAGGAATTTGTAATGGGAGGGCCTGATTGGAATGTGGAGGTATGCCTCCAAAGATCTATGGAAGATAACCAGTCTCCCCGCCTGGTGCCTAAGAGAATTGATTGCAAGGTGCATCTTGAATCTACGCTGGATGAGGTGACGGTTGAGCCGTTTCAAGTCTAGGATGGCTCTCCAACCCCCAGAGTGTTTGGGCACCACAAAGAGGTGGGAGAAAAACCCTTTCCCCTCTGGGCCGGAGGGACAGGTTGAATGGCCTGGACGTCAAGAAGATGATGAATGGCTGCATCCATTAGAGCCCGTTTGGAGGGATCCCTTGAGGAGGGGATGGGATGAAACAATCAGGGGGGCGGACCTGAACTCCAGGGCGAGATCAAACCTGATTGTGTCCCTAACCCATGCATCGGAGGTGGATATGTCCCATTGGGCGGCGAAGGGCTGAGGCGGCCGCCAATGGGGAGGGAGGAAGAGGGTCTACCTTCTACGGTAGGGCCTTCCTCCCGATCCCGGAATGGTCTCTTGTAGCCGCCACCGCGCCTGGTTCTGTCACCGGGTCCGAGCGGTCCTGAGACCGGAAGGAAGGAGGTTCTAGGGTATCTGGGCGGGAAGGGGGTTGGTAGAAGGGGCGGGGGAAGCTCCTCCGAAAGGGCTGGGGGCCCCTGGTCTCCGATTTTCAAAAGGGAGGGCAAATACTTTCTCTTACTGCGGCCCTCGACCAGCAGTGGTTCCAAAGCTGGTCCAAACAGTTTGTCTCCCGTAATGGGAGCAGTGGCCAGCTTGACCTTATTTCTTTACGTCCGCCTGCCAGTGTCTGAGCCATAGCATGCGGCGAGCCGTAACGTGACGTGATGGCCCTGGAAGAAAATTTTACCGACTGGTAAGTGGCGTCAGCGAGAACTCGGCTGCAGCCACTAACCGCTATATCCTGGTGAGCTCTCAGATTGGAAGCAGGGATGTGGTCCTTGAGCTGACGTAGCCAGCGGATGGAAGACCTGGTGAAATGAGGCGGCCGTAGCCGATTTAATGGCCCAGGCGTCAGATAGGTGGGCCTTACGCAGCGCCAGCTCCGCCCGCCTGTCCTCAGGCTTTAAGGCCTCTAGGGCCTCACTAGGGGTAGAGGAAGAAGCTAGACCCACAATGGGGTCATCAACCTCCGGGATATTCAGAAGGTTAGACAGAGCCGCATCGAGATTGAAGAATCTCTTGTCTTGGCTAGATGGAGCAGGAGGTGTCCCTGAGGAGGTAAGTTGCTTTGCAACCAGATCTACGAAGATGGGAGGGATGGGATGACCTCGGCTTCCACCACTGGTTGGGTGAAAATGGAGTCTTCTGGGCCCTCTTGGACTGGGGGGTTCAGCAGGGGACTGGGGAAGAAGGCCAGATACATTCTTGGCCTTAAGGAGGAGGGACTTGAACATATGTGGTTTGAACAGCCCCCCAAAGGTGGGTTGGTCGGGGAAGGACCTCGTCCTCCGACATCTCCCCTCCATGATGTCAGCCTCTAAGAGGGGTTCACTATAGCGGGAGGATCCCATCCGGGAATCCTCTTCCTCCTCCCTGAAATCCCCAAAGTCCCCTTCCTCCTCCATCTGGGCCCCAACCGGTGGAGGGCTATCCCTCTGAGAGAGTACCTGATCAGTTGGGGGACCGGTTGTGGAAGGGATCTGAGAGATAACGAATCGTGTTCAGAGGCTCGCGGAGAGAAGCCTGATCTGGACACGTGTTGTAGTGCCTCTGCTATGCCCTGGCGGATGGCTGATTCCATCCAAGCCTTGATGTGAGGTGAAACCTCGGAGGTAGAGGGTTCATCCTGGCGCAGACCAGCGGCTGTGGGTGTAAAGGTGGCTTCGGGGGTCCGTCTAGTCGGAGGTCCGGGGGTCGGAAGACCCTGAAGCGAACTGCGCCTAGGTAGGGAAGAAGGGTCTGAGGGAGAGGTAGAGCAGAGGTAGAAGGGGTTGGATGGGGAGGTATAGGCGCTCCGAGCGGACTCCTTGAACGCCGGTCGAACTCTTTTTCTAACGCTTTGTGGCGCCTCAAGGCATCACGTTGGGCGGCCTTGGAAGGTTCCTTGTCCTGTCTGGAGCCCTTAGGTTCCTTATCCTGCCTGCGCAAGTAGTGGGACTTTGCTTTAGCCTTCAAAGAAGGACGTTTAGAGGATTGTCGTCTGCCATGTTAGGTAACAATACTAGCAAAGGCGGTTGGCTCGCCCAGAATAGGCCTGGATGAGGCCGGGTGAAGGTGAAGCTGGCCCTCTCCCCTTTTGGAATTTGTAGTGTACAGAGATAACAGTAAGGTATCTAAATAATATAGTATGTACAGGAAAATAGATACTCTATTTGTAATTCCTTTGATTTCTTTTTGTTTGTTCTTTTTATCTTTTTCTCTCTTTTTTTTTTTTTGTACCCAATATATATACAGGTTATCCGTAAATATCTATATATCTATGAAAAAAATTATTACTGTACAAAAAACAGAAATTATTATTATTATTATTATTATTTTGCAAATATATTCCTTTTATTCTCGAACAGTAGCAGTAACTGGGTATCTCAGTACAGGCCGGATCAGTCAAATAAACGCCTGAGGCCTATGGTAGAAGAGGGCCTCTGGCAGCAGGCCTCCAGACAAGAGAAAACAAAACCGGAGGGGGCTGCAACTTCGCCCCGAAACGGACTGCGGGAGGCCAACTAAGATAAAAGAGCGAGCCAGGTAGAAAGAAATGGGCAGCAAAGCTTTGACCCAAGGCCTGGGGCTCTAATTCACCGCAGCTAGAACCAGAAAAAAGGCGCCCGACCACGAGGCGGAGCCAAAATGGCGACCGCGAGCTGAACCGTCGGGACGCCGGGACGGAAAAGGAGGGCTTTGCCGGTCAGCTCGGCACGCCTAGGGCCTTAGGGGCAATAACCCTCCCGGTCGGCGTTTGGGGTGGGGGAATCCAGCAGTAAAATGAAAGGAAAAACAACGCGTGCCACGAGGCAACGCGGAGGCAACGATGCGATCTGATAAGGATGGGGGAAGCGCTAAACGCGCTGCGCAGCATCGCAGCCGTCTCAGGGACGAGGGAAAATTTTCCTTAAGTCCAGACCCTTTGCGCAGGAGGAGAAAGAAGGCAAACCTTATCAGAATGTGAAATAGGAAGGAAAACTGCGATCAGCCAAGGAGCTCTCTAACACACAGCCTGACTCTTCGAGGCTGAGCAAAAGACTGGGGAGGCGCCCGCGATGTCACGTGAGGGGTGGAGCGTTTCCTCATCTAAAGCTCAGCCTGCAAGAAGAGGACTCGGAAGCATATCCCAGTCTCTGGATGCTCCGAGCGGCTCGAAGGAGAATTCTGGGATGCACCCAAATTTTGGTGCTTGTTGGAAGCCAAAATATTTCTTTCTTTTTTCTTTTTTACTATGTGCCAAAGCTTCATAGATTTATCTGTCATGTTCTTAGAAGGAATAAGAAACGATCCATTTTGGCATCAGCTGTTGAAGCTCCAACCTTCAGCTTTTGGCAACTTCTGTTTTCCACACTTTCTCGTTTAATGTTACTCATTCCACACACTAATTCCGTATATTTTCCCATGGTTGAATTTTTAGCATGGGTGCATGAAATAAAAGTGAGAAAATACCAAGAGAGGTCAGCAAAAGGACATGCTGTATCTAGAGCAGGGTGTGTCAAACTCGATTTAATTAGGGCCGCATCAGGGTTGTGTTTGACCTTGGGTGGGCATGGCCAGCATGATGTCATTTGTGTCGGGGACACCTGTGGTAGCCCAAGCACTCTGCCAGCGAAAATGGGTTCCCGAGCTCTGTTTTCAGCCGTGACGGCCTCCTGCAACCCTTCTGCCAGTGAAAACGGAGCTTGGGGGGACTGTATGCAGCCCTTGGGCCATTCCTTTGCTCTTTCCAGGGTCTACCCACAGGCCAAGTCTGGCCCTTGGGCCTTGCAGGCCTGATCTGGCTCTCGGGCCTTGAGTTTGACACCCCTGATCTAGACTATATACAGAACACACAAGGATCAGAAATAGATGCTGTTTGGAGGCAGTGTCCAAACTCAGGGAAATACAGCTACATGAAATGTTACTACTCTGGTCTAATCCACAACAGAAATGCTGCAATTTATTAAATCTCAGAGGAAAGGGGGGGCGGGAATTCTTAAGAGTCTGGGTGTCAATCAGGAGATTCAGACAGTTCAAATGAGTATAAAAATTTATTGCAAGCTTAAGCTCTCTACAAGAATCTGGCCAACTAACGATCAAGGGAAATGAGCGGGAGATAAGAGGGGCATTCAGGATGGGCTGGACTTAGATCTCTTGTGGACACAAAGAGACTTGAGACTTATGACATGTTTGACCCCCCCTCCCTTAGGCTCAGACTGGTCATCTCCTACACTGGGTGAATCAGTCAATGGTGTTTTTGCTTTAATGCAATTTATCTCGTTTGTTTGTTTTGGGCATAGGTTTGATTAGGCCTCAGGGAAGACTGCTCCCACAGGCAAATACAGGATTACTCAATTTACAATCTTGGCAACTTTGAGATGAAGGAATTTAGGAATTAAAGGGAGTGGCTGGCCCCAAGGTCACCCAGTTGGCCTTCATGCCTAAAACAGGAGTAGAGTTCATGGTATCTTGGTTTTGTAGTCCAGCACCTTCACCATTACACCAAACTGGATCTCTTATATGTTGGAAGTTATATTAAATTGACTTTGAGTTGCTGAAATAAATCCTCTCTCTCTCTTTCCTTTTTATCTATAAACATTCCATTTAAAAAACTCCATGCATTTATATTCATTTATATTCATTCATCCACCAAGAAAAATTTGGGATGAGACCCTTGACAATTCGATTTCCATTGGAATTCTATTTCTATTTTCCACTTTCCTTCCTCCATAAGTGCATGCCAGAAGTCAAACATATCCATTTAAGAAAGTAATTCTCAGGCAGAGCGGGTGGAAGAAAAGCTGAGCCAAAACAATGACACATTTTTCAGCTTTTCAAAAATTTATAATTAAATACTTTCACCCTGTAAAATATTAAACTGGAAGGAGAGCTACATCACTCCATATACTTCCAGCAAGAATGGAATATGCATGAGTCATTCAAATGTTTTTTAGTCCGGAAGTACTTTTTTTCAAAATGTTTCATATCACATAAACTTCTGTAGTTCAGGCAAAATAAAGGGGGAAAATTAATTTTCTAAGGACATTTTTCTAAGAGTGGAATTACTGCCCCAGATTTTGCTTGGGGCAGTAGTGAACAGCATTCATTGTCAAATTCTAGCAGGTAAGAGGCAAACTTTAAAAGATAGAAGGAATAGCTAATACAGTTAGTCCTCAATTTATGACTACAATCGTGCTCTATTGCTAAGCGAGACAGTTGTTAAATGAATATTGCCCCATTTTACAACTTTTCCAGCCACACTTGATAAGTGAATCACAGCAGTTGTTAAGTTAGTAACACGTTTGCTAAGTGGATCTGGCCTCCCATTGACTTTGCTTTGTCGCAAGGTCGCAAAAGGGGATTGTGTGATCCCAGAAAACGGCAACCATCACAAAGATGCATCGGTTGCCAAGCACTTGAGTTTTGATCAGATGACCCGCCACAGTCAAAAGTGTGAGAAAGAATTGCAAGCCACTTTTTTTCAGTGCTGTTGCGACTTCGAACGGTCGCTGAGCAAACAGTTGTTAAGCTGAGGACTAGCTGTATTTTGGAACGCGGACTAAGAATGGTCAACTCTTGAGGAGGCATCGAGGAGGGTTTTCTTGGCACTGATAGGGATATGGCTGAACACCGCCTTTTCCTCAAGGCAGTTTGCATTCTTGGAGGATGAGCCCTACCAAGACAATGGCCAGATAAGAGGGACTTCAAGTGGTTGAGAAAACAACGTGAAAAAATGTTTCAAGTCTCTCCCAGTTCACACACAGATAGAAAAGCAAAGCACATTCAGACAGGGGTGAGCTTCAACATTTTAGCCAAGGGTTCTCTGCCTGGTCATGGCCATGGTGGACGTGGACTAGTAGGCTTCCTGCAGCATGGCAGGGGGAGGCGTTTTTGTCTTTCCCAGGCTCCAGAGGTTTTCCTTGAGTCTCCAGAGGCTCTCCGGAAGCCAGAAACGGGCCCATTTCCAGCCTTCCAGAACTTCTGGGAGGCCCATTTTTCACCCTCCCCGAGCCTCCATGCACACCCTGCACTTTTCTGCATCCAAATGGGCCACGTGGGGACTCCTGGGAGGAGACGGATGGGGGCCCCAGCCAGGAGTGGGGTTTGGAGTTCTCCAAATTGCACAGAATCTTAGCTAGGGGCTCTCCTGAATCCCTGCGAATACCCAGCAGCCCACCCCTGGCACTCAGACCTGCAAACTTCTGATACTGTAGAGGTTTCAACATAAGGAATCCTGATCTATGTGGCATTGGTTTCATAAACTAGTCTAGCTTGAAGAAACATCTGGTGATCTTCCTTCACCATGTCTATGGAGATTCTCAATCATCCAGGTAATGGTTGTCCCAAATGTGCTTTTTTTTCCAAAAGGCAACTCGAGTCTTTCTTCTTTGAGAACATTTTGCTTCCCATCAAAGAAGCTTCTTCAATTCTACTTAACTGGTGGGGAATGGAAGGATTTGCAAAGAATATACCGTATATACTCGAGTATAAGTTGACCCGAATATAAGCCGAGGCACCTAATTTTACCACAAAAACTGGGAAAACTTATTGACTCGAGTATAAGCCGAGGTGGGAAATGCAGCAGCTACTGGTAAATTCAAAAATAAAAATAATTAATTTGGGAAACGATCTCACTATCATGAAAGGTTTAATTGATTCACTAACCCAAAAGAAGAAGATGATGATGACAGCGGGAGGCAGGAATCGCTCTCTTCCCCTCCCCTCGGAGGCCCCCTGAGTCAGGAGTCACTACCGCCGGCGTGGCCCCAGTCCCGCCGCCTCGGAAAGGAAAGGCAAAAGGAAGAGCCGCGGCAGCTGCAACGGCAGCAGCGGCACCGGAGGCTCAGGCTCAGCAGCTCCTGGTTTTGCCCCACCCTTCCCAAGGCAACGCGGGACCGAGCCGCACCGGTGGCAGCAACTCCGACAGCCCCAGCCGGACACCTGAGCGGAGCCGGGCGGAACTGCCTGTTGCCGCCGTGGGCGCGCCTGGGCGCCCGGCTGCCCAAGAAAGAACAGGGCGGCGCCGGACCATCGGAGAAGCGGAGCAAAGCCGAGACCAGCAGCCACCTCCTCGGTGCAGAAAGCCTCCCCCAACCAGCCGGCCGATCTCCTCCTCCTTGGCCACACAGAACAAACAGGCAGAGAGGAGGAGAGCAGCTGGCCAGCCGGGAGGCCTCCCGTGCTGCGAAAGAGGCAGCCAACGATCTCTGGTGCCGCCCTGCTCCATGCGCTGGCTGCTCGGACTTGCCGGGCCCGGCACATAGAACAGGCGGTGCCGGATGCTGGAGAAGCCGAGGCGGAGCCGAAGCCACCTCGGTTTGCGTTGTTTTCTGAGCCCGCGAGCCTAGAGCCAGGCGCTTTCATTGCACGGCGGAGCTTCTTATCTAGGGAAAAACCGGGCGTCGTTGCTGCCCCCTGAGGGGAGGGCAATTCTGGGCTGCGCGATTGGGGACTTCGTGGCTTTGGGTGGGTGGGTGGGTGGGAGCGAGGACGGACGGACTCCGTGAAGTGGGGCTTGCCTGCCCTTGCTGGCTGCCTCTGCTTCCTTAGGGGCGGGAAGGGGGCTCATCTGGACCAAGGGTGAGTCTCCCCTCAGTTTCCCCTGAAGGATCTTCCGTCGCTTTTGCCTTCTCCCTACATCTTCCCTCTGTTAAAATTCCCCCCACACACACACTTATTTTCGGGCGGATAGATTTCGTGTCTGAGCATTCTCACATGACGGTGGGTCTCCCCCTAAAAACAGTTAAAAAGGAAAAATATATCCTCATGCAAGAACTTTTCTGCTTCGATTACCCCCATGCTTAAAAGTTACAAAGGAAACACGGAAGCAGGGAAGTGCCTGCCCAGCTCCCGGAGCTCCACACCATATTTTTCAGAGGGAATCTGACTCGAGTATAAGCCGAGGGGATTTTTCAGCACAAAAAAATGGGCTGAAAAACTCGGCTTATACTCGAGTATATACGGTACATAATCTCCAGTTAGTTAGAACTGAAGAAGTTTCTTGGGTGAGAAGTGAGGCTTTTCAAAGGAAAAAAACAAGAACATCTGGAAAATAAAGCACTTTGGGGGTTTTCTTCAGCATGTTTCAGGAGCCAAAATATACTAAAATCATTTCCCTTTCTTTAGAGCTATGTTAAAAGTGAATAAGAATAGAGTAAGAATAAAATATGATGGTGTGTATTTCAATATACATATCTGAATGCTCTGAATTTAATTTAATGGGGAAAGGGGTGAAGGAGAACTCAGACTTCATAAAAAACCTCAAACCTTGCTCTGGAATGTAAAGTGAAATTAAATGTTTAGCTCTTGAAAGCAGAGAGGGGAAAAAAGTTTGATTACATAATTCTACAATAACCTTCAAGACCTGGAAGCAGAGTTTTCTAGAAAGGGATTATTTTAATCTCTTTTTAAAGCCAACCTCATGATTTTTGGGGTTGTGGGAGCAGGCCTATGGGATAATTGGAAACTTCAGGATTTTTTTTCATGCAAGAAATTTCTAAGCTCTCTCTCTCCCGCTCCTTGCTAGCTTCTAAATGCCAGTCACAACCTGAAGGAAGCACTCAATTCTTTGGATAGGGAATCCACTTAACATGATTACAATCAACTTCAGCTTTTTGTATCTCTGTATCTCTGCTCAGATTCTACATTTCAAGATCTAAGTTCCAGGCAGAGAAGACTTATTTTTAATCGTGGATTATCTCACACTGATCCATAGTTTTATCAACATCTCAACCCAACTTTCTTCTACATTAATGGATGCTAGATGTTTGAATCCCCCCCCCATTTTTTTTACCCTTATCAAAGGTTTTCCAGCCATACAAATGTCAAGACAACGCCTCTAAACCTCTAAACAAAACTCATCCGCTGCTCTTTTCTTGGCTGCTGTCAAGACAATCTATTTCCATTTCAGTTCCAGGCCTTACTCCAAAACAATGTTACACATAGAAGTGAGATCAATTAAAACAGATGTTAAGCCTGTTGCCTATTGTTTCCATGCTGTGCATTCCAAGGAGGCCAATAGAAGACTTCCCTCTCATTGGAAAATAGCTGTACATTCATATAGTAAGCAGGTTGTGGATCTGCGATGTATTTTATTCATACTTTACATGGTTGAAGTTACCAAAACTGTACCATAGAAACCTTTTTGACTATTTCTCTGGCCCTTCTAAGATCTATACCCAATCTGGCTATTCCTTGAGTTGTCTTAGGAAGGCTATGTCAGTATAGTTGTAATTTTGGGGAAAGGCTATCCCTTCCCTTATGGCAATCAGAAAATTCCAGTTTTGTCTAGTAGTGAAGAAGGTTGGGAATCGCTGTAAGTACTGAGGCAGTAATTGCAATACAAGATAGTATTTCTAGCTTAGGGTCAAACTGTGGATCCTTGATGGTCTCTGAGCTTGGTTGTTTTCTTGCAGTCATTTCATTACCCTTTCCGAGTTTATCAATGAAAGGTTTGCAAGGAAACAACCTAGCTCAGAGAATTCCAAGGAACCCAGTAATTGTATTATGCCAAGATCAGAACAGCTTTTATTGGGGTCCTCCATAATTTTTAGAAGTCTGGAAAGGGGCGAAGAGAGGAGAAAGTTGAAGAAACATTGCTTTAGATCAGGGGTCGCCAACCTTTTGGACCTCAAGGATCACCAAACTCATAATTTTAAATCCCGCGGATCACTAACATGAATCTTGACTGATGGTGGCTTGCTGACATTGGTGGGAAAGTCGGTTCCATATTCCAGAGCTGCAGTAGTCACAGGACTGGCCCTTTGGTCATCCCGGAGCAGCTGCTCTTCCATCCAGGTGCACCAGCCTGCCATGGACTGGAGGAGGTGCTCTGGGATGACCAAAGGGCCAGTCCTGTGACTACTGCAGCTCTGGAATATGGGACCGACTTTCCCACCAATGTCAGCAAGCCACCCCAGGGCGGATTTCCTTCCCCCGCTGTTGGTCTTATCTTCCAGTTCCAGCTCACATGGTTCTACTCAAGGTAAGGTTTGCACTCAGCCAAAGGGTGGGGGCCAGAGGGTGGGCAGGCCATGTGGGTAGCACAGCCTGGATTAATTGCTTGGGGGGGTGCTTTGGGGGGACATTTCTCTGCAGATCACCAAAATTTTCTCACTGGTTGGCGACCACTGCTTTAGACCAACTGCTTGGCACTGGAGAAGGCTTCAACTCTTTATCCATACTCTGCAGTTTTATCCATAATGAGCTGCTTAAATCTTCGTTTTGGTCTCTTTTACTTGATCTGAGTTGACTGATTTAAGTTCCCAGGGGAAAGAATGGGAAAGTTTTGAAGTCCTTATCTGGATTCTAATTAAAGCATATTTTTTCATGAAGGAAAGTTGGGGCGATGCCTACCTGAGAAATTAAGCGGTTTTCCAAGTGATTTCAACCTGTCAGGTCTTGACTAAAGACCAACCAAAGCCATAGTTTTAAGCCTCCAGCAATCCAGTCAGGGTGTTGTACTTAATTCCTTGGGCTTTAGATGCTGTGAAGTCAAGTAGAGTTCATTCTTTCCCAGCCTCTTTCCCACAGAAGATGGTGAAATTAATAAGACAGGCATCAAATTAAGTGAGATCAGATCTTAGTGCTCAAGGTATGAGGATTTTTTGGGGAAAGGAAGAGAACAAAGGGAGGCTCAGCCAATCTCATTGTACACGTTATATTCTGATAATAAAGGTAATAATAGAGAAGCCTTTCCTACTATCATAACCTAAAATCAAAGATACAGCACTGGGCTCATGCAACACTCTATATTAAATTTACAGAATACTGTGGCTATCAGGATTCCAGCAGTTACCCCCAATTAAATCATGAGTCTCAAGCCAAACTTCCAAAACTTCAAAGGATTTATTGGGAGTTAACATGTCTGACACTGCCTGGGTGTAGCCAACTCTGAGACACATCATTCATTGTCACCCTTGATCCTGGTTTTCCCCCCACCCCCTGGGTGTATTCATAATTCATATTCTCCAATGAGGCACATCCATAGTCAAGAGTCATCAATCATGTTCTCCAGTTAGATTTTTGCACAGCAGAAACTTCAGTCACCTAGTTACTATCTCTGAAAAACTATGTATGGAATGCACTTTCGATTTCCAAGCTGCTGCACTGCTCTTTCAAACCCCTTTCCCCCCTCCCTTTCTGTTGGCAACTCTAAAACGACCATAGAAATATTTTATGAGTTGACAGTGGCAACATAATCCACAATATTACTACTTGATGTGATGGTCAGATCCATACAAGAAGAAGAAACAATTACTGGTCTCCTACAACCACAATCCCCCACTTTTTAGCCTAACCTAACCCATTATAAAAACTCAGAAACTTTGTTTCATGAAATTGATGAAACTGTTACATTTTCTGCTGTTCAATCTTCAGAGGGAGATCTTTAATGAACTGCATAGATGACTTACTGTGGTGGTGGATTCACTTTCTATGAATCTATGAATGTTGGTAGCAGGAAGCTAAGAATCTGAAGCATTGAAACCCAAGTGGTCTCAATGACTCTGGAAAGAGTGCTTATGACCAGATAATTGCAAGGAATATAAATTCTTCCATCCTCCACCATTCAGTCAGAACTGAAGAAGCTTCTTGGATGAGAAGTGAAACACATTCAAGGAAAGTCTGTAGAGATTCTCAGTCATCCAGGCCATGGTTGTCCCAAAGATGCTTTTTCTCAGGTGACCCTGAGGACACAGATACATGTTTCAACGACCCTCTAAAAGGATGCAAATGACCAGCTATCTGCAAGGAATATCAATCCTTCCATTCCCCACTATCCTGTCAGAGCTGAAGAAGCTTCTTGGGTGAGAAGCAAAACATCTTCAAAAGAAAAAACAAGAAAAGTCCAGTTGCCTCTTGAAAAAGTTGTCCTTTGGGACAACCATGACCTGGATGACTGAGAATCTCCGTAGACATTTAAATGAAACACTGAAATCCAACCCCTTACTTTCTATGAAACTAGGAATATCAGCAGTAAGAAACTGCGAACCTAAAATGCTGAAATTCATATGCCTCTTCTTCTCTTGCTGTGTTTTTGTTCTGTGCCCTCATCGTAGGGAACAAGAAACAAAGAACCAGGACTGTAGCAAAACAGAATGAAATAAACATGCATGCAACATTTCAAAAAGGAAGGAAGGCAGGCAGGCAGGCAGGAAAACAGTTTATGAGGATTACGTTTGCATCTCTGCTGGTTTTATGATAATTAAGTAACATGACAGGAGACTGGAGAGCCCAAATGTATTGAAAGAATTGTCCTAGCAGGATAGCAGTGAACTTAGCTGTCAAATGCTTGAGTCAGGCACTATTCCAGCCTCCTGTTAAAAGGTACAGCTGCCAATCTATACCATGCTCACCAGCAAGGGAATCCTGTGGTGACAAACCGCTCTGCCAATTCTGTGTGACAGGAAAGAGATGCTGATCAGCCATATAGAGAACCTGAGAGGCCCCTTTATTAATTTATCAGCAACTCCAAATGCGGAGAAGACCATCTGTTCAGAGAGGGACCAGAGCCCAATCTGTCAGCAATTTCTAATCTTAATTGCTGAATTAGATGAGTCTAAACTGGAGCAAATTGGTTACTGTCATACATGTGTACAACTGTCTGTTGAAACCTGGCATCCTCTATTTCTTGTTTTGAAAGTTGTTCGATCCAAAATATTCTTGAAATGTGTGCACAACTAGACACGTACAAAAATCTTCCTTAAAAAGAGTAACCAAAAACTAACCTTAATTCATGATAGTATTGTCGAATGTATTTTAATCCACTAATAAATGCTATTTACCGGTCAGCATATTCTAATTAAAAGTTTGCATCCTATATGAAACTTGGAATTTCACACCACACTGCTATAATTTAAAGCAGAAAGAGGTTTTCCCTAACTAGAGCCCTAATATATAGACTATGCCAGAAAAATCATTATCTATACTCAAGAGGCATGCAAAGGGATTGTAACATAGGGAAGAATTTTCAACCTAGATCTGTTCAGATAAGTTGGATTTAAATTTCTTGAGTCTCTGCTAGCATGGCTATTGCCAATTCTTTCGGTGGAATATGAAAAGTTGTTATTATAATTACACTAAGAAGATAATGCTAGTGGCTGAAACACAGAGATAATCAAACATCTTGCCAGGAAACCATCAAGACCTAGAACTAAGGAGAAATTTCTTGACAGTTAGAACAGTTAATCATGGGTTGCCTGTAGAAATTATGGGCCCTCTAACTTAGGAGGTTTTTAAGAAAAGATTGGACAGCCATTTGCCTGAAATTGGTATAGGGTATCCCACTTGTGCAGGGGGTTGAATTAGAAGGCCACTGGGGTCCTTTCCAATTCTGTTATTCTATTAAGACAGTGTGGGTTATTCTGACCTCTCATCTCCATGTTATTCTTATTAGAGCTTAGATTGATAGATTAGATCAGTTTTTCTCAACCTTGGCAACTTTAAGAAGTGTGGATGTCAACTCCCAGAATTCCGGAATTCTCCCAGCTTGCTGATTGGGAAATTATAAGAGTTTGTCCACATCTCTTAAAGTTGCCAAGATTGAGCAACACTGGGTTAGACTAAGAAAGTAAACTCTTCATCCAAAATAGTCAGTGAAAACAGAGATCTATGGAACGATCCCAACTTTTCTTTGCAACAACACATTCTTCAACACAGAGATAAAAGAGCCAGCTTAGGAAACATGCACCAATGCTCAATATACAGTACAAAACCCTGTTATTAATTTTTAATTTATCTTTTCCATGATCAATGAATTCTTTTCTTTGTAATATATAATAGATAGTAGACATTCCAATAAACTAGCTGTTGGGCTCTGGAGAAGAATAAACTAATCTTCTACTTTAAATTTAGTTCTCTTACAGGGTCATCACGGAGATGACCAATCTAACTTCCATGCGTACAGGTATATAGATATTTCTCTCTGATCGTTGCAACGGATCTTGAAATGTGTATATTTAATAATAATTTAAAAAACCCTACTGGGCTAAGAATAACTTTCCCTTTTGCTTGTTTGTTTAATTTGGGTGCTGAACCAGTTCACACAATAAATGGCACCATGTTTTTAACACAAGAGTTGAGTATCCCATGTGTACACTAAGGGAAAAGGAACCAAACTTAGCATGCTACATGAAGGCAGACTACTGTGTATCTTTAATTGGCCTACTTAGAGGAAAAGCTGCTTGTAGACTTTTTGAGTGGCAATTTCTCACTTGCAAGTCAGTGCTTGTAGAGTTTGAGAGACTCTGGAGGGAGTTACCTTCTTCCCTTCGGAACAGCTGTTGAATTTCTTTTTCCTTTTTTACGGAAAAAAAAACTGTAGTTAAAAAAACACTGTTGCATATTTACACAATGTATAGATATGAAACTTTTGTTGTTGTTGGCTTTGGTTCAAGAGCTTCCAACTAGGAAGTCACTCTCAGAAAGCTAACTGTCAGTAGGTGATACTTTGTAATTTTTTTTCTCATTTCCTCTCAACACTCATATCTGATCAGGGCAAGATGTGAAAGAACAAAACAAGCAGCTACTTAGCAAAAGTTAAAAAGTTCTACTTCCCTTTTGCTCTTGACTAAACTGATACACATACCAGATGTTTCACAGTCAAACCTCATGCTAAACATTGGCTCGATTTCTTAGTGCATGAAACCAGGGTTATCTGATTTAAGGTACAATTTGCTGAACCAGCATAATGCACTGAACAAGCCCTGTTGTTCTTTAATACACACTTCAACTCAGTTAACTAGGAAGCAAGAATAACCAAGCCTAGAAACCTTGACCACAATTGAGCCCAAATTTCTTTTGCTAAGCAAGACAGTTTTCAAGTTTTGCCTCATTTTACAACCTTTCTTGCCACAGTTGTTCAGCGAATCATTGCAGTTGTGAAGTTGGTAACACGGTTGTTAAGTGAAACTGACTTCCCCATTGATTTGGCATGTCAGAAGGTCACAAAAAGCGATCACATGACTCCAGGATGCTGCCACCAGCATAAATACATGCCGGTTGCCAAAGCATCCAAGTTCTGATCATCCTGCAACAGTTGTGTGAAAAATAGCCATGCCATTTTTTTTCTCAGTGCTACTGTAACTTGGAACGGTCACTAAACGAATGTTGTAAGTTGAAGACTAGCTGTGTTGTGCAACAGAGGTGGTATTCAGCAGGTTCTGACCAGTTCTGGAGAACTGATGGCACAAATGTTGAGTAGTTTGGAGAACCGGCAAATACCACCTCTGACTGGCCCTGCCAACCCCATCTAGTCTCTGCCTCCCCAGTCCCAGCTGATCAGCTGGGTCTTCTTTTGTTGCCCTGCACAGGAGAACAGAGCTGGAAAGTAGGTTAGTGGGGTTGGGAGGGAATGCGGATTTTGCAGTATCCTTCCCCTGCCACACCCACCAAGCCACGCCCACAGAACCAGTAGTAAAAAAATTTAAATCCCACCACCTGCTTCTGAGTAAATGCATGGTGGAGACATCCCTGTTCTGGAAGTATTGGGATCACAGAGCCCACAAGCGTCGGATTGGGGGGGGGGGCTTTGAGGTGCACATTCTGAGTTTAGTAAACTATTCCTGGATGCCAAGTCGGAAAAAGAACAACCACAAATACTCTGCATTTTACTTGCTATAATTAAAACCTTCATGCAACCACTGCCTTTCCGCACAGCTTCCAAGGCTGCTTGCAAATATAACCCCCCTTTTTAAAAAAAGTTCAAATATGCTTTTTAAAGGCCAACATCCTTTAATCCATGCTGCTCTCAGCTGGGGTGATGTGAGCTAAAGGTAACAGTCTCGCCTCCTCCCTGTTCCCATCATTCAGACTTCCAGCACAGGTAGTCCTCGACTTACGGCCACAAAAACTGAGTCCAAAAATTTACGTTGCTAAGTGTGACAATGGTTAATTTCTGCCACCTTTCTTGCCACCGTGGTTAAGCAAATCACTGAAGCTGTTAAGTTGGTCACATGGTTGTTAAAGGGAATCCGGTTTCCACCATCAGGTGGTCACACAAAGAGGGAATCACACCACCCCGGGACAACATTGCCAACGTCATAAATACGAGTCAGTTGCCAAGTGTCCGGACTTTGGATCAGGTGACCCATGGGGATACTTAACAGAGTTGGACAGGACCTTGTAAGGTCATCTAGTCCAGGGATCGCCAACCTTTTGGAACTCAGGGACCACCAAACTCATAATTTTAAATCCCGCGGACCAGAGACCCTGGGAAAATCCCAAAAAAAGTCTGGAGAAAAATTCCCCACCCCGTTTTCCTACTGATTGACCATTCTTTATTCTTTATTTGGGATCGCAGGATACCGTCTCCAGCTCTGCTCTCAGGGGGAGAGACTTTTGGATTCATGCAAGGAAAGCAGCAGAAGCAGCAGAAGTCTTTCTTTCACTCTTCCAAACTCCGCCAGAAATGAGTCTTGTTGTGCCGGCGCAGCCTCTTGGAGCAGAAGGCCTTGCAGGGTCCCAAAGACTCATTTCTGGCAGGGTTCGGGGGGGGGAAGAAAGAAAGACTTTTGCTGCTTTCCTTGCGTGCAGCCAAAAGCAGAAGAAAGAAGTGGAAAGAAGCGGAAAGAAGCAGCCAGGTGGCCAGGCCAGGCGAGTGGGGCAAGTGGGGGCAAGTCCCCCCCTCCGCCCTTTCCCCCCTTCCCTCACTACCTCATGTTGTTCGCAACGCAAGTGACACAAGCCTTGTGTTCCTGTGCAGCCTGGATTAATTGCTTTGGGGGTGTTTTGGGGGTGACATCGCTCTGCAGACCACCAAAATTTTATTGCAGACCACCAGTGGTCCCCGGCCCACTGGTTGGCAACCACTGGTCTAGTCCAACCCCCACAAGCAGAAGACCCTACACTATTTGTGACAGATGGCAGTCCAATCTCTTCTTGAAAGCTTCCAGTGACGAAGCTCCCACAACTTCAGCAAAAAGGTCATAAGTCGCTTTCCTCCCCGCCCCCCAGCACCATTGTAACTTCGGTCACTAAACGAACTGGTGGTAAGTTCGAGGACTACCCGGTACTGATCTACCAAGCCATTTTTATCCTCAATTCAAAGGGTGACCCATAGGGGTGCTTAACAAAATAACAGAGTTGGAAGGGACCTTATAGGTCATCTAGTCCAACCCCCGCAACCCCAAGCAGGAGACACTGGCCTACAACCGTTTGTGACAGATGTCAGTCCAGTCTCTTCTTGAAAGCTTCCAGCTAGGATCTTCTGCAAAATGGTCATACATCGCTTTCCTTCCCCCCCACTCCACCTCCCCAGCGCCGTTGTAACTTCGGTCACTAAACGAACTGGTGGTAAGTTCGAGGACTACCCGGTATTGTTCTATGGAGCCATTTTTATCCTCAATTCGAAGGGCAGCCGGAGATTCGACCGGCTGATCGTCGGAATGCCGGCTCCGCCCGCGGAGTCTCCGGAGACCCAAACGAGGGAGCGGCAAGGGGTTTAAAAACAGGCGGCGGCGCACGTGGCGAGGCTTCGTTTCTTAAGGGAAAAAGGCGGGGGTGGGTGCGGTGGGCGCCTTCTTTCCTTTTTCCCTCTCGGCGACCCCGGAGCGCCTCTCCTCCCGCCGCTCCCTTTCGCTCTGGCAAAGCCCCGCCAGCCCGGTTCGTAACCCGGGAGAGCTGCCACCCACCCACCCCGTAACTCAGTCGAGCCCTCTCGCGACACAAACACACACTCACTCACACACACACAAAAAAACTAGGAACACACACAGTTCGGTCTCTTGTCAGGCGGCGGCTGAGGAAAAGCGCCGCTTCCTGAGGCCAGGCGGGACCCGAAAAAGGCGCGGGAGAAGGAAAAGTCACGGCCAGCAGTTCTCCTCAGGTCGGGCCGAATGGCCTCCCCACCTTCGGCGGGACCCCGGCCGCTAAAAGCACAAGAGAGCCGGGTCCTCGCTTCCCTCCCGCCCCCTTCAGGCTGCCTTTTCCCCCTCACGGCGCCTTCTTTTTTTGCCCCGGCTGTGCTTCACATATCCCGGCCCGAAAGTTGGACCCTTCTTCTTCTTCTTCTTGGCCCGCCTTCTCCACCTCCCCGCCTCGAGCCCGGAGGCGCCTCGAACTGCCTCCACACGTTCAAAGCGGGGAGCCCCAACTCGCGCTCGTTTTCCCCCGCAAGGCAGGCGTTTCCCTCCTCCGCCCCGAGGCTGCAGTTCCCAAGACGCCGCCTTTCCTCGGCTGACTCCCCGAAGCGCCCGTTCGGCTGCCCGCCGCCGCGGAGCCCTAGACCCTTTCCACACACACCCCGGCACCGTTCCCACGTTCGAGTGGCGAGACACACGGGTCAGAGAGAGAGAGAGAGGCTTCCCTAAACCCGGGCGTTCCTTATCTGCCCCGCCGCGGAGTCTCCTTCGCCCGACCCGGCTCTTTCTTCCCCCACAGAGCCGCGTCTCTTCTCCGCCCCATGAGGGAAACCCGCCCGGGAAAGGGCAGCCCGGCTGAGGCGGCGCAACAATCGGCCGCCTCTCCCGCGGTCGCGCCCCCTCACCCTTCAGCCCGGTTCTTTCCCGAGCGGGGAAGCTCCTTGCCAAGAAGCGGAGCTCCGCGGCGCCTAACGCCGCCGAACAAGCAGGCAGGCAGGCAGGCAGTTCCGCTCACTCACCGCGTCCGCCTCCAGGCAGCTCGCCCGCCTCTGCCTTTGCCTTTCCGAAGTGGCCGCCACTGCCGCCGCCGCCGCCGCTCGCGACTCCAAGCCAGCCGCGGGGCCTCCTTTTTTGGCTCCGGGCGGCGCCGACACAGCCCCTTCACCGCCGACACAGCCACCGCCTCCTCCTCCTCTTCCTCCTCCCCGCGAGCCCTGCCTGCCTGCCTGCCCTAATATAGCTCTCCCTCCCCGACAAAGCCACGTGGATGCGAGCGAGCAAAGCGAGCGCAAAACTGGCTCTCGGAGGGTCCGCAGCGGCGGCTGCCTTCTCGCGCCCGGGGATCGGAAAGGGGGTTCTCGGGCCGAGCTGGCGGACTGGGATAGCGCGCGCGCGGGTGTGTGTATGTGTTTGTGTGGGTGAGCGTGTATCTGCAACAAGCGGGGGAGGGAAGCAATTGCGCCGCGGAGTCAACCGGCCCTTAGAAGCGGAGCGCTGCGAGCCCGCCAAACGCGCGCTGTGTCCGGCTCCACCCGAGGCCCTGATCCGTTTGTGGTTGTGGGAATCCAGCGGGTTATAGAAATCAAGGCCGCCCCACCCAACCCCACCCAACCCCCCCTTCCCACCATCCCGCTTCTGGGTTTCTTTTGTTCAAACCTCTCCCGTTTCAAGTGGGGACGTCGCGGCTGCTCGGTCGACCCCGAGGATCGTGTGAAAGCGCCAAAGAGATCTTGTACGCTAACGTTCATCTTTATTCGGGAGTCAGAGGTCTGGGGGGATGCCGGCGAGGCGGGGAGAGGAGCGGACGGGGAGGATTTAAAGTTCCTCTTCGGAGCTGCTGTTGCTGCATCGGAAAGAAAAGCGGGGGGAAATCCTCTCGGACCAAAAGCGTTCCAGACCACAAGAGGGGGCCTTTCGTTGGTGAAAAGCTGGTTGGCATCGGCGGAAGAAAACCGATTGTCCCGAACAATTCAGCCCCGCCAACAAATGTCTAACCTTTCCTCCTTCCCTCCCTCTCTCTTCCCCTTCCTGCCTGTATGTCGTTTTCTCTTTTCTCTCTCATTCTTTTTCTCCTCCCCGCCGTTCTGTCTCTCTTTTTCTCATTCTCTCTCCCTCCCTTTCTATCTTTTTGCCTTTCTCTTTTCTATCTTTCATTCTCTCCTCTTTCTCTTCCCCCTTTCTATCTTTCTGTGACTCTTTTTCTTTCTTTTTCTTTTCCCCTTCCCCCTCCCTTTCTGTCTCTCTCTTTTCCCTCTTTCTCTTTCTGTCTCTTTCTCTCTCTCTTTCCCCCCCTCTCTCTTTCCCTCTCTCTCTTTTTCTCTCTCCTTACATCTCCTTCTCTCCGTGTGTGTGTGTGTGTGTGTGTGTGTGAGACAGACAGAGAGAGAGAGAGAGAGAGAGAGAGATTGGGGGGGAAGGTGGACAACAAGTCCTTTGGTGACTTGGTCACTTTCAACGACGCAGAGTCCTTGTTCCTTCCTGAACGTGGTTGTCCGCTTGTACCCGACTAAGTAACACCGCCGGTGCTAATGAAACGTCGGTTGGAGAACAACCACGTTTAGAGAGCACTAAGGACACCACGCAGTTCAATCCTTGGCTGCACTTTCTGTCCCCTATGGAAACGGTTCGCCATCCCTTTCCATCCTCCGTGCTTGAATCCGGCTTCCTTGCGTCTCGGAGATCGCAGTTTAGGAGACCTAGCGGTGAAAAACTTAAAGCTAAATTACAACCGGTCTCCAAACAGGAGAACGTTCCCTTTTAAACAACATTTACGAAGTTTAAAACGGCTTTTAAAGCGCCGCGATTGACAGGAGCAAAAGCGTAGTTAGCGACTCTTGCGCGCTGGAGGGTGGCAGGAGCGAGGGGGCTGTGAGAAGGGCGCAGCCGAGCCGGAGGGAGGAAAAAGAGGCGCTGCAAAAGAGGGGAAATCCGTCTAGCGATGCGGTGGGAGAACTTTTGTTTTCTGGGGAATGTTTTACCCTTGCAGGACTCTGCTTCGGTTACAAGATCTGAAGAGAGTCCAAGCGATGTGTTCTCCTCGCCTCCATCTAACCTTGTGGTTTTGCATTTACTTCTTCAGTCCTCTCTTTGGAGGGGAGGTGGGGAATTTGACATGGGTGGGAAAATAGGTGGCGTAACCCCAGAATGCCTTTTGATTGGAAGCCCAAGGAATCTTCAATCTGGAAACACCCCAGTGTGCTTTCTGTGCCAGGAGTGAACCATCTCTTTATGGCTGGGGGCCATATTGTCCTTTTAGAATAGAATAGAATAGAATAGAAATAGAATAGAATAGAATAGAATAGATAGGATAGGATAGGATAGGATAGGATAGAATAGAATAGAATAGAATAGAATAGGATAGGATAGGATAGGATAGGATAGGATAGGATAGGATAGAATAGGATAGAATTCTTTATTGGGCAAGTGTGGTTGGACACACAAGGAATTTGTCTTGGTGCAAATACTCCCAGTACACATTAAAAAAAGATACATTCGTCAAGAATCATAAGGTACAGTACTTAATAATAGTCATAGGGTACAATCAGCAATCAAATCATACTAGGAAACAGTCAATATAAATCATAAAGATACAAGCAACAAAGTTATAGTCATACAATCACAAGTGGGAGGGGATGGATGATAAGGAGTGATGAGAAGATTAACAGTAACAGTAGTGCAGACTTTGTAAATAGTTGGACAGTGTTGGGGGAATTATTTGTTTAGCAGAATGATGGTGTTCAGGAAAAAAAAACTGTTCTTGTGTCTAGTTGTTCTGGTGTGCAGTGCTCTATAGCATCGTTTTGAGGATAGGAGTTGAAACAGTTTATGTCCGGGATGTGAGGGGTCTGTAAATATTTTCACAGCTCTCTTTTTGACTGGTGAAGTATACAGGTCTTCGATGGAAGGCAGGTTGGTAGTAATTGTTTTTTCTGCAGTCCTAATTATCCTCTGAAGACTGTGTCTGTTGGGTTGCAGAATCAAACCAGACAGTTATAGAGATACAGATGATATTGTCCCTTTTTCATCCAGCTATTAAAAGAAACAATCCATGAAGCTGGAATTTGCATATTTTACAAACTGGCTCATTCCTATTTCTCTCTTTCTCTCTCTGTTTAATATGCTTATTCTCCTTAAAAAAGAAAAAGAAATAAATGGGAAATGGTGCTGAAATAATTAAGTGGTTTGCCTGTAAACTTTGAGGACACAGTCCTGGGAGATTTTAAGGCAGCCAAAATAGAGAACATGTGACACCTGCAATCTATAGGGGGCTGACCCCCTTTTCCATGCAAAAGGTAAGGGCTAGGCCTAACTTTTGGATTGTACAGGTAGTCCTCGACTTACAACCATTCATTCACTGACTGTTCCAAGTTATAACAGCACTTGAAAAAAAAGTGACTTGTGACCATTTTTCACATTTAAGACCATTGCAGCAACATCCCCATGGCAAATGGCATGTATTTATGATGGTTGCAGTGTCCCTGGGTCATGTGATCTATTTTTGCAAACTTCTGACAAAGCAAAGTCAACAGGGAAGCCAGTTAGGGTTAGGGTTAGGGTTAAGCTTAGGGTTGGGTTGGGTTGGGTTAGGGATAGGGATAGAGTTGAGGTTAGGGTTGGTTTAAGGTTAGGGTTGGGTTAGGGTTGAGAGGGTTGAGGTTAGGGTTGGGTTACGGTTAGGGTTGGGTTAGGATAAGGATTGGGTTAGGGTTAGGGTTAGGGTTGAGAGGGTTGGGTTAGGATTAGGATTGGGTTAGGGATAGGGATAGGGTTGAGGTTAGGGTTGGGTTAAGGTTAGGGTTGGGTTAGGGTTGAGAGGGTTAGGGTTACGATTGGGTTACGATTAGGGTTGGGTTAGGATTAGGATTGGGTTAGGGTTGGGTTAGGGTTAGGGTTGGGTTAAGGTTAGGGTTAGGGTTGGATTAGGATTGGGTTAGGATTAGGGTTAGGGTTGAGAGGGTTGGGTTAGGATTAGGATAAGGATTGGGTTAGGGTTGGGTTAGGGTTAGAGTTGGTTGGGTTAGGGTTAGGGTTAGGGTTGGATTAGGATTGGGTTAGGGTTAGGATTAGGGTTAGGGTTGGGAGGGTTGGGTTAGGATTAGGATTGGGTTAGGGTTGGGTTAGGGTTGAGAGGGTTAGGGTTACGGTTGGGATACAGTTAGGGTTGGGTTAGGATTGGGTTAGGGTTAGGGTTGAGAGGGTTGGGTTAGGATTAGGGTTGGGTTGGGTTAGGGTTAGGGTTAGGATGAACTTGAACCTGGCTACCTAATTGACCCAACTGAACTTGAGGACCTACAAGGTCCCTTCCAACTCTGTCAATCTGTTAATTCCAGATGGATCTATAAATCGACCAACCATCTCAAGAGATGAAGCTCTTTACAGTGACTACCAGTTGAGCAAGGGTTAAGCTACTCAGAAATTAGTCTATTCGAAACTAACCTTTCCATATTGTGTGGATTCCCCTTGTTTGGGCACACCCTAAGTATATCTGGCTTTCCCTTAGAGCAGCATATTTGCAACCATGTGTGGAATACAGAGACTGAGCCAACAAGGCTGGGCATGCAAATATGAAAAAGTTTAAAGGTCCTTCCAGACAAAGCTGGAAGGCTCAGAAACTAGAGGAGAGTTTCAGCCTTTTTATGAACACTACCAGTCCCGTAGAACTGGGTGAATTAGCAATAGCACTTAGGCTCCACAATGCTTCGCAGCCCTCTCTAAGTGGTTTATAGAGTCAGCCGATTGCCCCCAACAATCTGAGTCCTCATTTCACCAACCTCGGAAGGAGGGAAGGCTGAGTCAACCTCAATCCGGTCAGGATCGAACTCCTGTCAGCAGGCAGAGTTTGCCTGCAAAATTGCATTCCGTACACTATGCCACCATAGCTCCAGAATTGCAGTTCTGTACATCAACCTCCTCCTTTTTGGGTAAAATAGCCAACCACTAATAATGGGTGTTTTTGGAGACATTCAAAGCACACTTTAGGCCAGTGATGGCCAACCAGTGGGCTGGGGACCACTGGTGGTCCACGAGAAAATTTTGGTGGTCTGCAGAGATAATGTCAATTCCCAAAGCACCCCCCCAAAAGCAATTAATCCAAGCTGCGCAGGAACACAAGGCTGCACCGCCCACATGGCCCATGGGAACACAAGGCTTGAGTCTCTTGCATTGCAAACAACACGAGGTAGTGAGGGGAGGGGGAAAAGGGTGGAGGGAGGGACTTGCCCCACTCGCCCCATGTGCCTGGCCTGGCCACTGGGCGGCTTCTTTCCTCTGCTTTTGGCTGCACGCAAGGCAAAAAAAGTATTTCTTTCTCTCCCTCAAACTCCACCAGAAATGAGTCTTTGGGACCCTGCAAGGCCTCCTGCTCCAAGAGGCTGCGCCGACATGACAAGTCTCACAAAGACTCATTTCTGGCAGAGTTTGGGGGAGAGAAAGAAAGACTTCTGCTGCTTTCCTTGCATGAAGCCTAAAGTCTCTCTCTCTCTCTCTCCCCCTGAGAGAGAGAGAGAGCTGGAGCTGGAGACAGTATCCTGCAATCCCAAATTCAGAATGATTGATCAGTAGGAAAACGGGGTGGAGAATTTTCCTACACTTTTTAAAGGATTTTCCCAGGGTCTCTGGTCCGCGGGATTTAAAATTATGAGTTTGGTGGTCCCCGAAGTCCAAAAATTGGCGACGTCTGCTTTAGGCATTTCTGTAGCCATGAACATAGTAGAAGCTTGTGACCAAATGATCACTTTTTTTTCTGCATGACCCGTTGGAGAGTGAACTTTTATTGGAGAGCTGTTTTTCTCTGCATAGGTAGTCCTCAACTTACAACCATTTATTCAGCAATCCATTTGAATAGCATTGATAAAAGTGACTTACAACCAGTCCTCACAACCAGAATCTTCACAGCATCCCCCCAAAAATAGCCCGATCAGAATTTGGTAGATTGGCAACCAGCTTGTATTTATAAGGATTTCAGCATTCCAGGGGTTATGGGATCACCATCTGGGACCTTTCGCAAGGCTTCTTGCAAAGCAAAACAGATTAACAGATTTAACAGATGAACAGAGTTGGAAAGGGACCTTGTAGGTCATCTAGTCCAACCCTCCGCCCAAGCAGGAGACCCTACACCATTTCTGACAAATGGCAGTCCAATCTCTTCTTGAAGGTCTCAAGTGATGGCGCTCCCACAACTTCCAAAGGCAACTTCTGTTCCATTGGTTGATTGTTCTCACTGTCAGGAAATTTCTTCTTATTTCCAGGTTGAATCTCTCATTGTTCTAATAGTCAACAGGGGAAACTGGATTCACTTAATGGCTGCATGACTCGCTTAACAACCACAGTGACTCATTTAACCATTGTGGCAAAAAAATGGTAAAATTGGCTGTTTAACAACCATCTTGCTTAGCAAAAACAAATTCTGGTGCTAATTCTGGTTGTAAGTTGAGCACTAGCCGCATTGCTAATATTGCTACTTGGAAGAAAATGAAATGGGACTTTCTAGAATAGAATTTTTTATTGGCCAAGTGTGATTGGACACACAAGGAATTTGGTGCAAATGCTCTCAGTGTACATAAAAGAAAAGATAACATTCATCAAGAGTCAAGAATCATCAGGTACAATTAATTAATAATAGTCATAGGGTACAATAAGCAATCAAATCATACCAGGAAACACTCAATAAAAATAACAAAGACACAAACGACAAAGTTACAGTCATACAGTCAGTAGTGGGAGGGGGTGGGTGATAAGGAGTGATAAGATTAATAGTTAATAGTAGTGCAGTCTTTGTACATAGTTGGACAGTGTTGACTAACTGATTGCAATGGCACTTTGAAACTTTTTTATTTTAAGAGGATTCCCATCTACAGAAAAAACAATTCAGGAAAAGAAATGTTCCACATAGCTAATTTGTTTTTTGTTTGTTTGTTTATAGTTCTATAGTTTCCCAAGCAACTGATTTTGTTTGCTTTCCTGCTTGTGTGTGGTCTAATAAGTATTTTAAGCTCAATTATCCCTTTAACTGACTGCCATTTTCAATTGCTTCTCTGATTTTATTGTGGCTCTATTTCCCCCTTGTATTAATTATCTTTTATTTTACATTGTATTGTTAGCCACTTTACTTTTTCATATTTTTAATGAGGAATACTGAATAGGAATAAATAAACAACCAGCAGTATGAATAACTATCCTGCATTATGAACCTAAAGGCCTACCAGAAATGTAGGTCATCAACTATGGGCATATTTACAGTTATTTCATTTATTAAAGCATTTAAATAGCATAAACTTCTTTCTTTTTAAAAAAAGAAAGCTCTGGGTGTTTGCCAGTGATTCTCTTGCCTTTGAAAAACATTAGAAAAGAAGATCAAGTTCAGTTTACTTTCAGATACTGAAAGTAAAATATTGATGAAAAAGGTCTGGTATAGCTGTAAATCTTTACCATCTCAATATTTACAGACCCCTCACATCCCGGACATAAACTGTTTCAACTCCTTCCCTCAAAACAATGCAACCAGAACAACAATTCACACCAGAACAACTAGACACAAGAACAGTTTTTTCCTGAACGCCATCACTCTGTTAAACAAATAATTCCCTCAACACTGCCCAACTATTTACAAAGTCTGCACTACTATTACTGTTAATCTTCTCATCGCTCCTTATCACCCATCCCCTCCCACTTGTGACTATATGACTGTAACTTTGTCACTTGCATCCTTACGATTTATATTAACTGTTTCCTAGTATGATTTGATTGCCTATTTGTACCCTATGACTATTATTAAGTGTTGTACCTTATGATTCTTGACTCTTGACAAATGTATATTTTCTTTTATGTACACTGAGAGCATTTGCACCAAGACAAATTCCTTGTGTGTCCAATCACACTTGGCCAACAAAATAGAATATATTCTAGAATAGAATAGAATAGAATTATAGATATTATAATATAATTCTATTCTATTCTATTCTCCTGGCCTCTTACTCTTGTGCAGGCTTGGTGACTTTTGGCTGTATGAGGCTCCACACTTCAGATATGTGATAAATCTAAAACAGGCTGCCTAATTTGATGTATTTTGCATTGCCTAACCAAGGCTATAGCTTGCCAGTGTGGCAACTATAATTTCTGCACCCGCTTAAAGTCATACCTAGTTTAATAGAATCCAACTACAATATATACAAATGCTTGACATCAACTGAAGTTTCTGAGACGTTGCTGATGAGATGACAGATCCAATCATCATTTCTTCTTCAGTTTTCTTTAAATGCCTCTGAATTAGTCTTGACTTCTGAAGATTGCCTGGACAAGTCTCTGTAGTTTTCGTGGCAAGGTTTCAGAAATGGTTTGACCTTTTCTGCTGCTCCCTAGGACTGAGAGAGGATGATTGGCCCAACGACATCAAACAGACTTTGTATCTAAGGTGGGACTAGAACTCATGTTCTCCTGTCCCATTGGTGCTTTTTCAAGAAGCGACTGGATTTTCTGGTTTTTCTTTGAGGATGTTTCGCTTCTCATTCAAGAAGCTACTTCAGTCCAGTTGCCTTTGGGGACAACCATGACCTGGATGACTGAGAATTTCCATAGTCATGTTCTCCTGGTTTCTAATCTGATGCCTTAACCACCAAACTAGTTCTCCATCTTGTTCTAAGTTCTGGCTCTATATCAAGTTCTAAAGTAGAGAAATTTGTGGGATGGAATGGTTGATTATAGGAATAGTTTTTTTGTGGTGGTCCTTCTGAGGAAAGTTCTCAGTTGCTCTGTGTTGGTTATGTCATCCTTATTCCATGGATTTAAGGAAGATTAAGTTCAGAGGAATAAAATCTATTAATTGTGTGAATTAAATGGAATCTTCGTGTTCAAATGAAGATTGCTTTTGAGCCCCCTATGTTTATTGCCCTGTCATTTTTTTAAAAATAAAAGTTTTATTTAAGTTTTCACAAAACATACAAATCTTTTTTTGAGAACAGTGTGGTCACGGGTTATCACTTCTCCATACAGACATAAACTTAATACATATTTATCTTATACATTCTAATCCACATCTTATAACTATTTTCACATTTTTTTCAATAGCTTTTCCCTTTCTTTACTTCCTATAGCCTTATTTTAAATTATCTCATTCCTTTCTTAATTCAATTACATATCTTTTTCTAATTTTTAAAATCTTTCCAATCAATGTTTTTATACTTTCATCTGTCCTGTTTACAATTTCATATTATCTTTTCACATAAAACAATTTTTTCCCCTGTAATTACTGTGTTTCTCCAACAACAGGGCCTCCCCCAATAGGAAGTCCCAGCATGCTTTATAGGCATAAAATCAAATTAAGCCCCCCCCCCAAATTAAGGCCTATATTAAACATGCGAAATGGGGGGGAATGGTGGGAGGTCTTGCTGTTAGGAAGTACTTTTGTTGCATACCCGGATATGGTGCTGCCTGCGTTGACTTTGGTATTGGTGGGGCACTTCGTATCGGGAGACCTTCCACTGTTGCTTTCCCTTCTCCCCATGCTGCCGCGGCATTTAAAGCAATGCCGCGGCATTTGGCACAGCCATGCACGGCCAGCCAGGGCTCCTCCCTGCAACCGGAGCCCGGCGGAGACACTCGGCTTCAGGCGCTCCTGTCGCTGCCTTCCCTTTGCCTTCGAAGGCAAAGCCAATTCTTTTAAAAACGACACCCTAGTACCGATACGACAAAGACTCCCCTGCCTGAGAGGGCAGCTCAACCCCACGTGGAGAGGTGAATATCCCGGGACTGCAGCGCAGGATCGGCCCACCCCAGGAGAAGCGCCCAGCCGCCATCCCTGCCTGGCGCCGGGTAGAGTGTGAACAGCTTCACCTGGGGCACCCAGCGCAGCTGATAGGCGGGCCCTCCTGCCCAGTGGTGGAGCTCTTGCCAAGGCAGTGAGTGCCTCCCCACCGGACCCTCCGCTCATCCCGCCAGAGCCGTGCGGGCTGGGCAGAGCTGGGAAAGCGAGCCGCGGGTGCGCACCCGCCTGCCAACTGAAAGAGCCGGGCCGACCTAAGCTTGGCTTCCTTCCCAAGTCCCTCAAAGCCCGAACCTGAAGGGGCCACTGGGAGAGGCTGCCCGAGGCAATGATCATGCCCGCCCGTCGGCGGACACTGAGGCGAGGCGACAGCAGCGCTGCTTCCCTGGCCAGCGGGTCTGGTGGAGAGAGCCCGAAGCCGTCCATCCTTTCCACCCCTTGCCCAGCCCATCCCTGTCCCCACACATCTCCAAACACACCGGCAGCTCCAAACGCTGCAGCGGCATGGGCATCAGGCAGAGGCGCTCACTTGGCGGGGCTCAGCTCAGAGGAGGACATGGCGCAGGCCGTCGCCTTGCCTCCCTGTCCACGAATGGGTGGGCGCTATAACTGCCTCGGGTGGCCTCTCCCGGTGGCCCCTTCGGGTTCAGGCTGGAGGGACTTGGGAAGGAAGCCAAGCTCGGGTCGGCCCGGCTCTTTTGCTTGGCAGGCGGGCACGTACCCACGGCTCGCTTTCCCGGCTCTGCCCAACCTGCATGGCTCTGGCGGGATGAGCGGAGGGTCCGGCAGGGAGGCGCTCGCTGCCTTGGTGAGAGCTCTGCCACCGGGTAGGAGGGCCCACCTGTCAGCTGCGCTGGGCACCCCAGGCAAAGCTCTTCGCGCTCTGCCTGGCGCCAGGCAGGGATGGCGGCTGGGCACTTCTCCCGTGGTGGGCCGACCCTGCACTGCGGCCCTGGGATATTCGCCTCTCCATGTGGGGTTGGGCTGCCCTCTCGGGCAGGGAGTCTTTGTCGTACTGGTACTAGGGCGTCGTTTTTAAAAGAATCGGCTTTGCCTTCGAAGGCAAAGGGAAGGCGGCGACAGGAGCTCCTGAAGCCGAGTGTCTCCGCCGGGCTCCGGTTGCCCAGGAGTCCTCTGGGGTTTTGGAAAATAGATTGACCCTCTCATCTTTGTGGCAGCCCATTAAATACTGGAATACTGCTATGATGTCACCCCTATTCCTTCTTTTCTCCAGAGTAGCCATGCCCCGTTCCTGCATCTGTTCTTCATATGTTTTAGTCTCCAAGCCTTTAATCCCCTTAGTTGCTCTTCTCTGCACTTTTTCCAGAATCTCAGCATCTTGTTTGCAATGCAGTATTCCAGGTGTGGTCTTAACCAAAGTTTTATAAAGTGGTACTAATACTTCAGATGATTTTGATTCTCAGTCTCTGAGAGGCTGGCTGAATCTTAATGAAATTGATGCATGAAACTTTGGAGAAATTGATTTCCGTTTTAGCTTATAAGGAGGTTATATAGAACTTGATTGATTTGACATTGATGGGAAATAATGCCAAAAGTCAGCATAAGTTATTCAGGAGCAGACTTTAAAAATCAATCTCATTTTGAGGTTGCTTACTTGGTAGATGATAGGAATGCTGCTGATGTAATATGTCTTGATTTCAGGAATGCGTTTGACATAGTACCAACTACATGAGTAAAAACTTTGAAAACACTTGTTAATTGGTGTGAAAACTAGCTTGAAAATTGTACTCAGAGTGGATCAATGGGGCCTTCTTAGATTGGAGGGGAGTATTGAGTGGAGTGCCATAAAGTTCAACCAGGAATCTCACATTCTTCAACATGAGCAGGGATTTGGTTGATGGATTAAATGGCCTCTCCCGATTTCATTACTTTTATTAATTGCTTAGATAAAAGAAAATGAAGGATTGGTTAACAAATCTAAAATACAAAATCGAATGAGATAGCTAATACTCTAGGACAAAATTAAAATTAAAATCTACCTTTATGACTGTGATTTGCAACATTTCTGCCTGTTTCTGACCTTTTGGACCAGTTTCTAGCAAAAAGCATCCTAACATCTTGATTTGTTAAACAACCATCACAAAAAAGGTCATAAAGTCAAATGACATGGACACCTCAACTTATGACCATCATGATGTACGATGGAAATTTCAAGCTATTTGGGGTCATAAGTCAAGGGCTACCTGTAAAACATTAAGCTGTCCCCTATTTTCTCCTGTGGCTGTTTTCTTTCCAGCAAATTTCAGCAATTCTGTGCAGCTTTGCAATTTCTCCCTTATTTGCAAATATATCAACAGTGCAGAGTGGAGGCGAGCAGAGCCAAACAGCAGGCAGCATAAAGGCTAATCCAACTTCAAAGGCTCACAGGATAGGTTCCCACAAACTTATGCTTTCCAGATATTTTCAATTACAGCTCCCATCTTCACAACCAATAAGCAGAGAGGATTGAGGGAGCACAATTCAGAATTGGATGTTGCAGTATACTGGAAACCCAAGAGGAAATAAATACATATATGCACTCAGTCACATACATAGATTACAAACTCCTAGTTTCCTCTCTAAATGCTTCAGCTACTTCCCTGATCGTTCAGTAGATTCCTGGTGTCAGATTTTAAGTGGGTCTGAATAACTATTCAGCCTTTTTGGTCCAACTTTAGTGATTCATCAGTAGACACAACTATAACAATGGTCCCATTCACAGCAACCAACACCCACACTTGTAACTTGAGTAGGTTAAAGAGCTCTTTCTTCCTTATGTCTGTCTTATCCCAGCCATATATTTGCACATATTTAAACCACTACAAAGTTATGTCCACTTGGTCTGACCCTTTTCAATGGAGACTCTCTTAGTCAATTATCTAGCTGGCATTTTATTGGCAGTGTCAACGGATACTCCCCAATTTTCCCCTTCTTCATTGGCTTGAAAGATAACAGAAATGCATAATTATTGATTGGTGATGGATAGTTTGGTTGATTGGGTAGTTGAATGGTTGATTGGCTGGTTTGCTAACTTCTCTATTTACTTTAAAAAAAAGTACGTATTGGAATCTGGGGCCCTTCTGCCAAATATTAATGCCAATGCTCCCTGAAAATTGGAGATGAGGTTGAGTACAACCAGGAAACAGGATCTGCAGCATGGTGACCAGATGATGGATAAAGGTTATTTTGCACCACTGAATCAAAAGCTTTGCAGAAGTTTATGTAGATTATGTCTACAGCTTTGCCTTGATCAAGGCATGTTATCCAAACATCTTTACAATGCAAAGGTTGTTTATTACATGACAATTCTTTTCCTGAAGCCGAAACGTTTGCTAGATAATAAATTGTTTTTCTCTATATGGAGGAAAACCTATTAAAACCTATTTAAGAAGTCCTTAAAGGAGCATGTGTAAGTACACCAACATGCCTATCGTTCCTGTCACATGTTAATTTCTTTTTCATTTGGCTTGTTCAAATTTGTAATTTTCATTGATGAATAAACATTAAAACAGAATGTGTTGACTTTTTCACCTCATTTTGATGTCATTATTTTGTTTTCTGTTTTAGTGCACCTTCATTGTTGTTCTTTCAAACCCCGAGTGCAAGATTTCTTGGCCTTTATGAAAACTTAAACAGTGATAAATGTGGGGGGGGGGAGTTCTCTTTTTTTCTTTCTGTTTTCCTGAAGAACATCAGTGAGCGATGGGGAAGAAGGATTTCTTATTCCTTGTCCTTTTTGAGGGATCCGGAGCCACACTTCCACTCCCTGTCGGCTGTTCCTCCTCTCCCTCAGAGTCCAGTCTCCACCAGGGGCATGACAGGATCTTTCTCACCAACCTCAATAACACTTTCTTTCCTTCCCTTCTTTCAAAACCTTCCTTAAACTTAACAGATGGAAATATTAAAAGTGTGACTCTAGGATACTGAAAAGATGTCCTCCGCTACATTTCTAGCTGCTAAATTGCCATTTCAAGTTGGCTGTTTTTCCTCCTCTCTCCCCAGAGGTGGCACCTCAAAGAGGGGTCAGCCAAAGTACAGGTAAAATTAAATATGCGGAAATTGAAGTCTGTCAGTGAGGAAGAGAAATGGGGAGGGAGGGTCTTTCCGGCAGCCCCCTGCCTGTCAAAATCAGATCAAAGACTTGTCTGGTGGGCAGAAACAATTCCCCCCCATCCGTGTTTGATCGTAAAAGATGATACAGTCATGAATAAGGCAGCTCATCTTTTATTTATTGATTACCCAAAGGCTTTTCACAATCTCAGCAGGTGTAAAAATATCTGTGTGCCTTAATGGAGAGAAGGGGCTTGTCTATCCCATCTTAGTGGATTCACAGTGTGGCATAAAAGCAGTAGGGAGGGAGGGAGGGAGGAATTAAACCATCACTCTCTCCAACTCACCACAGAACATAGAATAACAGGGTTGGAAGGGACCTTGGAGGTCTTCTAGTCCAACTTTGTGCTCAAGTAAAAGACCCTGTACCATTTTGAACAAACGGTTGTCCAATCTCTTCTTGAAAACCTCCAGCACTCACAAATTCTGGAGGCAAGACATCCCATTGATTCATTGTTCTCGCTGTCAGGAAATTTCCCCTTAATTCTAGATTGAATCTCTCTTTTATGGTCTTCCACCAGTTACTCCATGTTCTGCCATCTCAGGTCCTTTGAAAAATCGTCTTACTAACCACACGTTTCCAGTCTCTCTCTTACTGTTCCTCCTCATTTCCTAGCTTGTGAACCTCAAGTAGCTGAAGGAGACATCTAGGGTTACTTCCACTCATTTTAAGTTTAAAAAAACCTCCCTGTGAAATGGTTTGGATCAAAGGCTAAATCACTGCAGTTCTCTTTCTATCATTAAGAGCCGTGGTGGCATAGTGGTTAGAGTGCTTGGCAGTTCGAATCTCACCAGGCTCAAGGTTGACTCAGCCTTCCATCCTTCCGAAGTGGGTAAAATGAGGACCCAGATTCTTAGGGGCAATAGGCTGATTCTGTAAAAACCACTTAGAGGGGGCTGTAAAGCACTCTGAAGAAGACTTATGTCTAAGTGCTATTGCTATTGCTATTCCAATGCTCTAATTGTCCGAACAATTATCTTTCTGGAATAAACTTTTAAGTATGTGACAATTTTGATAGTAAATTACCTGCAAAACCCATGCAAATATGTGTGTGTGTGTGTGTGTTTGTGTATATGTATATGTATATCTTTAAGGTCCTATCAGAGCTACCAACATCTTGGAGAAGACTGAAGCTGGACCTTCTCTTGTATGTTCATAAGACATAGCCATCTATTTGTGTAGGCCATACTATTGCTAAAAAAAATTAAGACATATGTTATTACCTACCTCATTTTGCAGGGACCTGCTTTGGAGCACCAAAGAGGCAATTTGGAGGAGCAGAAAACAAAATATATCCAGTCCATCTTCCAGTAAGGATGGCTCTTCAGTGAAAGGAGGGGGAATTTATGACCTTCCAGATATTGTTGAACTACAATACTCAGCAGACATAATCAGGGGTGGGCTTCAAACGTTTTAGCAAAGGGTTCTCTGTCCAGTTGCTGGGTGGGCGTGGCCATGGTGAGTGTTGTGGCCTAGTCATCCTCCTGCACCATTTTTGCCCTCCCCAGGCCCCCTCCAGAGGCTTTCCTCGAGCCTCTGGGAGGGTGAAAACGGCCTCCCCAGGTTCCGGAGGCTCTCTGGAAGCAGGAAACGGGCCTTCCCAAACTTCCAGGAGTCTGTTTTTTACCCTCCCCAAGCCTTTGCATGCACTTACCTGCATCCAAAACAGGCCACATGGGGATTCCTGGGAGAGGCAGGGTAGGGTGGGTGGGGCCAGCCAGGATTGGGGTTTGGGGTTTCTCCAAACTGCACAGAATCTTATCTAGGGGCTTCTCCCGAATCCCTGAGAACCTCCAACAACCCACCCCTGTACATATTCAGTGTAGGTAATGGTGAGAGATTCTTGGAACTATAATCCAGTGATATCTTGGAGAGTGCAGGTCCCTTGCTTTTTCCTAGATGCCAGTAGATATCTTTCAATGGATGGGTGCAGTTTTATGCTCAATGAAAAGCATAAAAATGAGCGTGTAACTATGCTCACCACCAGTTATTTGTGACTGGCTGCTCATGAAGACAGTTGGAACCATAGACGACAATTAGAGATTCCTTTCCCTGTTTTGTTTTTCTTCTTCCTCTCTTCTTCTACTGCTGAACAATTCTTACATCTACAAAATCTAAACTCGTTGCTTTGGACAATGCCAATATTGACCTTCAATGCTTTGAAATAACAGAATAACAGACTTGGTGTAGAGTTGTACTTGCAGGAATGTCCTTATCTTGGATGGCAAACCTCAGAGAAAGAATGTTTCCTTTGTTCCTCAGAAAGCGAAGACCCCATACTTACAGAAACCAAAAGGTTGAAGAAATCACAAAGGGTTGAAGGTGCACCAAATCCTTGCCTGACGAAGTAAGAGGGTCCCTGTTCATGCACCACTTGTTGTAATGACGAGGCAGTCGAGGTGTTTGATCATGATCAACTGAATCATGATGAACTTTATTGGAATCTAGTCTTGCATTTATACACATTTTTAGTTATCCTCCAACATTGGTTAACTTTGGTTTCTGCTTGACTTTCGTTATTGTTCAGCATAGTAACTAACACAATTAATGATCTCTAGTCAAAGTCCAACATATGTTTACTTCCTCTCTCTAATCCTCCTTTAGATGAGTAACTTAGTTTGCCTGAGTTGTATTTGCTTGGAAACATCCTTTCTCTGAGGTTTGCCATCCAAGATAAGGACATTCCTGCAATTACAACTCTACAACTTGGAAGAGAGCTTGGAGGTCTACTAGTCCAACCAACTACTTGAGGAGGAGACCCTACACCATTTCAGGCAAATAGTTGTCCATGTTCTGACCCAGGCTTTGAAAACCATAATTATTCACAAATTTGTTTTAAAAGCAAAACCTATTTTATTGCAATGCTGGGAATGGTTTTCATTCCCAGCCAGAATTAATCTCAAACAGTCCCCCAAGATAAGCACACACCTTTCAGTTCTCTTGAAGTGCTGCCAAAAACAGAAGTATCAGATTAACTAGAAAAGAAACCAACCGAAGTACAAGAAAAACCAACCAAAGTACAAAAGAGCTTTAAGGATGACTCTGAACCAATCAAACTACTTTGCTTCCTGCAAAGCTCTCATCATCTTGGCCTGACTGAGGGGCAATCACCTCCCAGTCTTACTCCTAAGTTGCCCCTTTTGTTTCAGCTGCTCTCGCCTTTTAGCAGCTCTGCGCACAAGCGCACTGGAAACAGGCTCCCCTGGGTCTTCTGCTTCGCTGCTGCCAGACTCTGGAGGCTCTGGAGTCAGCACACTACTCCCAGATGGTCTGGCCCCATCTCTGCATCAGATGCAGGACCCTCATCCGAGTCCTCTCCAGACTCCCTGACTGGTCCCCATTCTTCCGATTCTGATGCTGTCTGCACTGTCCGATTCCGCTGCTGTCTGCACTGGCTGCCGGCGAACCACAACAGTCCAATCTCTTGTGAAAACCCTGCAGTGCTGGAGCACCCACAACTTCTAAAGGCAAGTCATTTCACTGATTATTTGTTCTAACTGTCAGGAAATTTCTGCTTAGTGCTAAGTTGATTCTCTCCTTGATTAGTTTTCATCCATTGCTTCTTGTCCTGCCTTCAGGTGCTTTGGAGAATAGATTGATACCCTCTTCTTTGTGGTAGCCCCTCCAATAATGAAATACTGCTATGACCCCTGATTCTTCTTTTCATTCAATTAGACATACCCAATTCCTGCAACTGTTCTAACAAAATTGCAGTGCTCTGACAGCCACAGCTTGGTCATTTCAATAGGAGAATTAAAATTTGATGAATTAGGACTGGTTCCAAATCTTACTGTATTCAGATGATAAGCCTATGTAGATTGAACACATGAAAGTGAAACAGTTCGGCTAAATATTGCAAAGAAGCCGATGAACATTGAGCTATATCCTTTTCTTTTTGGAGTTGAGGACAAACTATCTTGAGCATGCATCTAATATTAATTCATCTAATTTTTTTCAATTTCAAACAGATACATGAATTAAACACTTCTGTATTCTTTGAAATGCAAATGCTGCAGGGCAGGTAGCTCATGCTAATAAAAAATATCTGGCCACGAGGAAGTTGGTACGAAGATGGAGATAATATATGAAAATGCTTGAGTGGAGCAACTGTGACAAAAACAACAAAGTGTGAAACAAAATGTAAATTGTGCTGCATACACTGAATTTTGAAGTTTTAGAAAAATAATTCCCAAGGGTAATTAATGAATGCTGACAAATTCCTAAAAGTGAGAACATGAAATTGACTGGTTTACTATCATTCAGAGGATCTCCTTTGGATAAAATGTTGAGGATTTCAAACCTGCAAAAAATAATTTGGCTCAAGGTCCATTGTATCACTGCAAAAACCTCCTGTTCCACTGACTGGATTTGGTTTGGTATTTCAAGTATCTATGGAGATGACTCATCTAGCTAAAGAAATATTGGAGGAATGTTAGGTGCAAACAACCAGATGCACGCATGTAGAGTTCAAACTAGGTACTCTATTGTTTCCTGCCTATAATACAGGAATTTCCCCAGCTTTCACCTGGGAAATATCAGGTAAGGCTCTAAGGCAGTGGTTCTCAACCTGTTCTTCACCAAATACTCCCTTTAAGTATTTTTTGAGGCCATAGACCAGAGGTGGGCAACTATGGCCCTTTTATGACTTGTGGACTTCAACTCCCAAAATTCCTGAGCTAGCATGGCTTGCTCAGGAATTCTGGGAGTTGAAGTCCATAATTCATAAAAGGGCCATAGTTGTCCACCCCTGCCATAGACCATGTCGACAGACCCTCAAGACTTAACTCAAGATTTAAACCGTAGCATTTTTCAAGCCTTTGTGGACCCCTGTGATGACATCACAGCCCCACAGGGGTCCAGGGACCACAGGTGGAGAACCACTGCTCTAAAGCATTCAAGATGAGAGGGGTCAGATCTTTCCCTTTTGTGTCTATGGGGGTTCTCAGTCATCCAGGTCATGGTTGTCCCAAAGGTGCTTTTTTTTTTTTCAAGAGGCACCTGGACTTTTTGGTTTTTCTTTGAAGACGTTGTGCTTCTCATCCAAGAAGCTGCTTCAGCTCTGACTGGATGGTGGGGATTTATATTCCTTTCAGATAGCTGGCCATTTGCATTCTTTTTGAATGCAATTGTTGGATGCTTCTTGGATTCTGCTTTTGAATGCAATTCTTGGATGCTTCTTGGATTCTGCTTTTGAATGCAATTCTTGGATGCTTCTTGGATTCTTCTTGTGAATGCAATTCTTGGAGGCTTCTTGGATTCTTCTTGTGAATGCAATTCTTGGAGGCTTCTTGGATTCTTCTTGTGAATGCAATTCTTGGAGGCTTCTCATCCAAGAAGCTTCTTTTGAGAAGTGGAACATCTTCAAAGAAAAACCAGGAAGATGATATTTCCCTCTTGTGTTGACGTAAGGACCCCAGGCTGATTCCTTGCTTGATTCCTTCTCCCATCAGGAATCCAAGAGAGAGAGAGAGAGAGAGAGAGAGAGAGAGAGAGAGAGAGAGAGAGAGGAGGAGGAGGGAGAGAGGGAGAGAGGGAGGGGAGGGAGAGAGGGAGGGAGGAGGGAGGGAGAGAGAGAGAGAGAGGGAGAGAGAGAGAGAGAGAGAGAGAGAGAGAGAGAGAGAGAGAGAATTTCTTTTAATTTAAACCACTCCAGCCTGCTAATATAAAGCAGGCTTTAGCCTTCATTATTTAAGCAGTGGGAAAAAAACAGGAAGGCCAAAAATAACCTCTAATTGTAGCCATGTGGGGGGATTCCCCACTCTCTATATTTAAGCACTAGCTATCATGAGCTATTTTCTCTCTAGAAAACATACAACTGGCAGTTTGCAGGCATCAACCTTCATTCCACACACACACACCCCCAATATATCCTGGACTTGAAACATAAAGTGACTAAATACTCCTGCTTCTTCAACCCAGCTCATCAATCTTTTTAAAAACATATTTCCAAGTTGACCACTTCAAATATTAGAAATTAAAATATGCATTCTCTCTCCGGTGGCTATAAAAGATTGATGGCTTACCTGCTTGCATTGACTCAGCATTGACTCAGTAGTGGCGCAACAACGACAGCTGGAGCAAAACCAGAGCACCATCGGCATTGACAAACTCACCATCAATCAATTGCAACAGGCAGCTTTTCTTGGAACCGCTTACATCCTGCAACAATACTTTTAAAACAATATCATCTGTCTATGCCAGGTCCTTGGGAAGGACTCAGTTGGTGGATAAAAATGCCAAATCCATTCTAACCACCTGACTGAATGTGCGACCAACTATAATAAACATAAGCATCTGCTATACAACACCCCAGATTTAACAGACCAAAAATAAAGTCTGGATAAAGGATGTGGCAGTACCTGGAGATAGCATAACAGAAGAGAAAGAACTGGAGAAAATCATAAAATACAAAAACTTTGAAATAGAAGTATAATGACTGTGACAAAAGAAAGCAACAATAATTCGATTGCTTATTGTACCCTATGACTGTTATGAAGTGTTGTACCTGATGATTCTTGACTCTTGATGAATGTATCTTTTCTTTTATGTACACTGAGAGTATTTGCACCAAGACAAATTCCTTGTGTGTCCAATCACACTTGGCCAATAAAGAATTCTATCTATCTATCTGTCTGTCTGTCTGTCTGTCTGTCTGTCTGTCTGTCTGTCTGTCTTTCTTTCTATCTATCTCTGTCTGTCTGTCTGTCTGTCTATCTATCTATCTATCTATCTATCTATCTATCTATCTATCTATCTAATACCAACAATAACAGGTTCCTTGGGTGCAATCCCAAAACTGCTGGAGTGCCATTTCAACACCATCAATCAGCATTGACAAAATCCCCTATCGGTCAATTGCAGAAGGCAGCACGACTTAGAACAGCTTAAAACTGAGATGATATCTTTAATATACCATCTAACAACAACAACAGCCTATGGCAGATTCTTGGAAAGGACTGATCATTGGATAAAAAGCCAGATCTAAATATCTGCTGACTGAGCAACCAACCAACCATAATTTTACTCAGAAAAAAAAGAGTACAAAAAGCGAGAAAGAGAACATATTGGCTTGTGCACTTGGAGACAGCATGCTTCCAACTTCCCAGATGAGGTGGAGCTGTGTAATTCCCCTTTACAGAACTGTTCAAAGAGAAATGGCTTACAGGTAGTCTTTGCCTTACGATCATTCATTTAGTGGCCATTCAAAATTACAACGGCACTGAAAAAAAATGACATTTGCCCACTTTTCACACTTACAACTCTTGCAGCATCCCCGTGGTCACATGATCAAAATTCAGACGCTTGGCAACTGACTTGTATTTATGTCAGTTGCAGAGTTCTTGGGTCATGTGATCCCCTTTTGCGACCCTCTGACAAGCAAAGTCAAAGGGGAAGCCAGATTCACTTAACAACCATGTTGCCAACTTAACAAGTGCAGTGAATCGCTTAACAGCTATGAATGGTGGTAAAACGGGGGAAAATATCACTTGACAACTGTCTCGTTTAGCAAAAGAAACGTTGAGTTTGTTAACTGGTCGATAAGTCAAGGACTACCTGTATAGGTGGAGGAATTGGATTTTCCAGACCGTGTTCCAAAATGTCAGGTTTCAAGATGTGACAGTGGAAAGAGCAGTGAAGAGATTCTAAGCATAAGTCCACTTTCAATTGTAATTATCACAAGAGGTGGTTTGTTTCTTTTTATGCCTCCTACATGATCCAGTCTCGCAAAGAATCACTTCAGGCATTTTCAAAAGACCAGTAAAAAGCAAGAGACAAACCCAGAATGGTGGTGCCTGAATCCAAGAAACTGGGCTAAAAATAAAATGTAATTCATGAGTGGATGCAGCAAATAATTAGTTGTTATATCTCAGCAATTAAAGGTTTCTTGGCAGATATGCTCACCCTTTCTCCTGCTCTATTAATTTCATTGTCCTGAATCTTAAAGTAAAGTTAATTTATAGCACCTCTTAATCAGGGGAATTATTTAATTCAATATCCCCCCCTTGTCTCTAGGCAAATATGTATAATGTTCAACATCAAAGAAGTTCACTGCATTAATTATTTGTACCTCTTTCTCCCCAGATATTTGCCCCATCATCTATGGATCAAAATCTCCTAGAGGACCTCAAGGCCAAAAGAGACCCAACTTGAAAGCATAATATTAGGAGGGAAAGAGGCTGATTAATTGTAAGTAAGCATAATTATGGAAAGCTTTGCCCTCTGTAAATTTTCTCCAGGTAGATACCTCTTCTTCTCACACTGTTATTTGTGCTACTACAAGCTCTGTTTGAGGTAGATTGATCAACCTTCTGGGCTCCTGCAATTAAAGATGAGTGGCATGAGAAACAAAACGAGTGGTGTGGTGGCCTAGTGGTGAAAACACTCACCTCCCATTCGGAAGGTTTAAGAGTTCAGTCCTAGGTAGTGGCAGATATTTCTCTCCTAGGGCACAAAGAAATATATATATATCTGCTGTGAACTCTACATGGTGTCAGGAATAGAGGTGAGATGCTGCCGGGTAAAAAATGCTACCAGTTTGGCTGAACTGGTATTTTCAACGATCAGCTGGGCAACGATCAGCTGTGCCATGCGATTTAGATTAGTTAGAAAGCAGGAAATGGTCAGATTTCTTGCTTTCTAGCTAATCTAAATCGCACGGCCCAGCTGATCCCCCCACTTCCTGTTGTACTTACCTCGGAAGGCTTCAAAATGCTTATGTTTTCGGTGCCCAGAAGGCTTCCCCGAGGCCCAGTAGACCAAAAATGGGGCACGGGGGGTGCTGCAAAAGAAAAAAAAGATATTTTTTTAAAAAAAACCAGTCACATGACCATATAGCCATGCCCACTGTGATAAAAATCAACCATTCAGGTATTCAGACAACTGAATATTGGAGACACCTGAACAATATATAAGAGCTTTATTATGAAGCTTTTGCAAAAGGGAATTCTGCTCTTGGGTAGAAAACATTTCCCCCCAAGAGGGCTGGGGTTTGTATATAGGTTCAAATATACAGTCTCTGCCCCTTTCCTGGGTTCACAATCTATCCAACTACGTATCCAGCTATGTAACACCCCTGTTATTATAGCATAACATCTATTTTCTTGTCCTATTTACCAGTTTCCATGCCCAATAATCTCCATCATTAACATGACACTGGTCAGCGTAACCTGCCAAATATGTAACCTTTATATAAGACAATAGAACATTCTTATGTAATATTCCAGTAAATTATCTTAGGTTAACACAGAGGTTAAAAATGGCATTACCATTGCTTTATATTTTCACAGGTATAATTCTACTTATCACACCCACCCAGTCACATGACTACATAGCCGCATCCACCCAACCACGCCCATAGAACCGGTAGTAAAAGAAATTGAATCCCAGAGGAGGGGTAGAATAAGGGAGAGGGGGTTCAGATGAAGAACCAGGCCCACCCCCTCTTCATCCTAGGGCACACAGGGAGGAATGGAGAAGAGAGCAACGTGGGTTGCATGGCTTACGGGGAAGAAAGGATCCCGATTCCCTTCATTAACCACACCTGGGAAGAGAGTTTAATAGAGATGCATGCTGAGTGCGGCAGCTGTTGGGAACAAATGTGAGTTTAACTTGTGTTGACTTTGGTTATCTGCGTTGCTGGCATCCTCCCAACTGTGTTGAATTACTACCGTTCCTTCATGTCTGGAATTCCTTCTCTTGCCCTGCTGGACTAATTATCTCACGTTGCCTTGATTGGACTTATAGTTACAGTTTTTGTTGACCACATTTTGGACTTGATTCTCTGCAGCCCAAACAAAGGCAGTTCCTGGGAGAATTTTTCTCTAGCCAGAAGGTAACCAGGACATTGGGGGCAAAATTGGAGCTAATAAAGGGACTCCTACTGATTATCTGATTGTGTTGCCTTTGTGCCATGCCTCTTTGGGTCATCACACACATAATGGTTTAGGATCAGGTGGGAACCCAGCCAGAGTTTACATGGAACCATACACCACTGGCTCAGGATAAATTATAGTCAAATTTAAGGCATAAAATAACAATGTGAAACCATTTGCATGTGATCCTGTGAACTTAATAGCAGTAATAATGGTAGTAGTAATATTCCTGATCTTTTGCAGCATCTCATTATTTCAAGTATTCTTGATTATTTAAATGCTGCAGTGTCCCTCGCAGTTTTATTAATATGTTCAGATTACAGTGATTCTAACAAGGGAAATCCAATGTTTTAAAAATTCCCCCCTGACTGAAATTTACAATAAACAATTTAAGGCTGGTCTGCCGTGAAGATTTTTTAAATATGTTCCACTGCTCACACAGCCAATCCATGATGTTCCCCCTCTTCAGTTATTATTTAAAAAAAAAAATGGACTGGGGCCCTGAAATAAGATACTTGTGAGAAATGTGGAGGCACAAAGCAGGTCTTTAGTTGGGAGTTACAAGGCTTTCTGAACACTCAATGGATTTTGGCAAGACTGGTGACTTTATTCCCCTTTGTAGGGGCTACTCGCTGAAATAATTGCCTAGTTACAGAAATGAAGCCACGTCGCACTCACGGAAAGCAGAAATATGCAGCTGTGGGACTCCATGTCACAGCCATCTCTTAATCTCCTGTTAAGGTAGCTGCCCCAGAAAAGATTACTCTCAGTCGGCCATCTTAAAACTGAGTAAATTCCACTTGTGAATAAAGGACTAAGGAGGAAAGACTCAACTCCACATGTAAAAATCAACCCCCTGTTGCTGGGTCTCCAGCTTCAGGAGCTGTAAGACTTATGGACTTTAACTCCCAGATTTCCGCAAGCTAACATGCTGGGAGGCGGGAATTGTAGGAGTTGAAGTCTACCAGTATTAAAGTGGCCAAGCTTGGAGATCTCTGCTCTATTTCATAGAATGCTCTGCATTTACTGGCCCAGATGAGGACTAGAACTAGATCTCTTTTCACCCATCTCCCATCTCCTCCCACTTATGATTGGAAGACTGTAACCTTGTTCCTTGTATCCTTATGATTTATATTGTTTGTTTCCTAGTATGATTTGATTGCTTATTGTACCCTATGACTATCATTGTTGTACCTGATGATTCTTGACACTTGGTGAATGTATCTTTTCTTTTATGTACACTGAGAGCATTTGCAGCAAGACATATTCCTTCTGTGTCCAAACACACTTGCCCAATAAAGAATTCTATTCTATTCTATTCTATTCTATTCTATTCTATTCTATTCTATTCTATTCTATTCTATTCTATTCAGAATAAGAATACTATTCTGTTCTGTTCTGTTCTATTCTATTCTAAATAAGAATTCTATTCTATTCTATTCTATTCTATTCTATTCTATTCTATTCCTTCTATTCTGTTATGTTTATTCTATTCTATTCTATTTTCTATTCTATTCTATTCTATTCTATTCTATTCTATTCTATTCTATTCTATTCTATTCTATTCTATTCAGAATAAGAATTTTATTCTGTTCTGTTCTATTCTATTCTGAATAAGAATTCCTATTCTATTCAGAATAAGAATTCTATTCTATTCTATTCTATTCTATTCTATTCTGTTCTGTTCTGTTCTGTTCTGTTCTGTTTTATTCTCTTTCCCGTCTCAGTTTTAGGCTGTGACTGCCTCCTCCAGGGCTCTGCCAGTGAAAGCGAAGCTCAGGTGAGCTGTGTTTTCCCTGGCAGACACACCGCAGACCAGTCCTTTGATATTTACAGGATGGCCCCGTGGGCCAGATCTAAGTATCCCATGAGCCGGATTCAGCCCCTGGGCCTTAAGTTTGACACTCCTGCCACTGACTGTTTTATGATATTGTTTAGGTCATAAAATGTCTTCCAACATGTGCTGATTTTCAAGTTCAGAGGACTCGCGGGTCCTGGATTTGGGGTGTATTCAGTTCATCAGCCCATTTGCAGTACAGGGAGTCCCCGGCTTACCATTGTTTGTTTATTGACTGTTCAAAGTTACAGCAGCACTGAAAAAAGTGATTTATGACTGTTTTTCACATTTACGATCGTTGTAGCATTCCCCACGCTCACGTGATCAAAATTCAGACGCTTGGCAACCGACTCATATTTACAATGGTTGCAGAGTCCTGGGGTCACGTGATCTCTTTTTACGACCTTTTGACAAGCAAAGTCAATGGGGTGGGGGAACCAGATTCACTTAGCAAGTGTGTTACTTAAACTACCGCAGTTGTTCATTTAACAATTGCGGCTAAAAAGGTTGTAAAACAGGGCAAAATTCACTTAACCAATGTCTCGCTTAGCAACAGAAATTTTGGGCTGAATTGTGGTCATATGTCGAGGACTATCTGTACCCTGGTTCAAAAATTTGTGCCGTAGGGTGCACCATTTCGCCCTGTTAAAGGTTACAGGGCGGAGAGTTTTAGTGGTGTATAGATAACGACTGACAGATCCCACAGCCCTGCACAATCCACAAGATGCTCTATACCCGTGATGGTGAACCTATGGCATGTGTGCCAGAAGTGGCATGCTGAGCCACTTCTGCCAGCATGCAAGAGGTTGCCTGGAAGAGCCCCACTGCCCATGCGCGCACGCCCCCCTGCCAGCCAGCTGATTCAGGGGTGGGATTCAAATTTTTAAGAACTGGTTCTGTGGGCGTGGCTTAGGTGGTGGGCGTGGCTTGGTGGTCATGTGACTGGGTGGACGTGGCTTGGTGGTCATGTTATTGGCTGGGCATGGCCAACTCAATATCACTCACATCGAGGCACGCATCTCTTCGCCTGGCCTCTCATGACTGTGGGGATGCTGCAACAGTCATAAGTGTGAAAAATGGTCATAAGTCACTTTTTTCAGTGCCACTGTAACTTTGAATGGTCACTCCACACAAGCAAAGTACCATCAAAAGAGGGAAAGAAAACTCCAGAGAAGTTCCTGAGACAGGAAGTCTAGTCCTGCCAAGAATGTAATAAGGGTTAACGGAGAGGCAGTTTCTGTAAGCAACACCAGAATGTTTCCTTCCTGTCTTCCTTACAGGATTAGGCCAGTAACAACCGGTTCTCCAAACTGCTTAGAATGTTAACAACCGGTTCTAGCGAATAGGTGCGAACTGGTAGAATCCCACCCTTGAGCTGATTGTCGGGTATCTGTCATGCATGCGCTGGGGGAGATGCACACTAAAGAGATGCACATGCATGCAGAGAGGCCTGCGGCGTACAGTGGGGCTTGTGCGTGTATGTGCAGAGATGAGCTGTGCTCACACAGGGGGTGGGGCAGTCGTGCGTGCATTGCATCATGGGCGCAGGCATGAAGGCACACGCGCACACACACACACTTTTGGCACGCAACATGGAAAAGGTTTGCCATCAGGTGCTGGTTGTCATCTTTAAAGCCCTTCTTGGCTTGGATCCAGGTTATCTGAGGAAATATCTCTTGCCAGTCACATCTCCCTGACCCATTAGAGCGAGGAGGCAGGAAATGTTGTGGGTCCCACCCCTGAGGGAGATACACCTGATGGGACCCAGAAGAAGGGCCTTCTTCGTGGTGGCTCCTTCTCTCTGGAATCTCATTCCCCCAGAGATTACCATGGCCTCCACCTGGTTTTGCCAGTGGGCCTGGGGAACCCAGAGTGGGATGGAACCCATCAAAGTGTGTGATCTGCTGTCGTCGAGACTGGAGGTGAGAGTTGGGGGGTGATTTTTTATTTATTTTTTCCCCAGATTTTGTTCTATTCTACTTTACTAATTTATTTGATACTTTTTGTTACTTTTTATTGTTTTATTTTTTTATTTTTTGTTTTAAATATGGTTTTACATTGTATAAACCGCCTCGAGTCGCCATGGGTGAATAGGCAGCAATATAAATTAAATAAATTAAAATAAATAAATAAATAAATAAATAATTAAATAAATAAATCATGGCTCTATACTCTTAATTTTTCTGAATATTAACAACTTTAAAAATAATAATCATAGGCATCTCATAAATAAGGAAGTCTAAGACCACAATATATTTTTATCCTTTCCCCTTCTGCACACATTTGCACATGGACACACACACACACCTACACACACACAGATACACAAACATATATTTCTCATCTCTGCTGCCTGCAGGACAAGGAAGAAATTATGATCAGAACTGCCTTTTCCAATCAATCAATTTAGAGAAAATGGATTCAAAAGTCTTTTTTTTTAATCAACTAAAAGGCATTCCTCATCAATCAGGGAGTATTAAAAGAAAACAATTTGTTTTTAATGTAGTAATTGATGAGAACATAAATGTCAGGTACAATTTTAATACACGCGAGTCGTGTCTCTCAGAGGAAGGGTGGCTTTTCCTAAAATGCGGTGTGCTTTAGACATTTAGACAAGGCTTGTCTAAAATGAGCTAGATTAATTTTGATGAAGAGATTCACGGTGATTTACTTAGAAGGATAACACCACAGAAGCAGAAGGGACCTAAGTCCAACTATCCAAGAGTATCCACTCTACATTTGAAGACCTCCGTTGGTTGTAGAGGTAGTTGTTTGACTTACAACTGATTATAATTTACAAGCGATTGTTCAAAATTACAACAATCCTACCTGGAGGGATTCTTATAATATGAATTTGATTTTCTGACGGTGTGCCTCCAGTTACATATTTACAATTCCCTGCAATCACGTGACTTGATGAAGAGGGAGTCAAGCTATTCTCCAAAGCACATGAGGGCAGAACAAGAAGCAATGGGTGGAAACTAATCAAGGAGAGAAGTAATTTAGAACTAAGGAGGAATTTCCTGACAGTGAGAACAATTGATCAGTGGAACAACTTACCTCCAAAAGTTGTGGATGCTCTAACAGTGGAAGTTTTTAAGAAGATGTTGGATAACCATTTATCTAAAGTGGGGTAGGATTTCCTGCCTAGGCAGGGGGTTGGACTATAAGACCTCCAAGGTCCCTTCCAACTCTGTTATTCTATTATTATTATTCTATGACCCTGTTTTATGATGGTTTTGCTTAAAACCACCATTTACTTCTGGTTTTCAAAAACTGGCCCATAATAAACGTTATAGTATAAGCATTACTTGGAATACTGACACATGGATTATTAATGACTGCAGCAGTTGCAAAAAAAAAGTCATAAATTTACAACCACCCGTGATGGGTAGGCTCCATTATGGTCATAATTTGAGAACTACCTGTACTGTATTTAATTGGGTATTTTTCTCTTGCAATCTTGCTTTTATTTCTATTTTATTTTACTTTATTTATTTTTATTTATTCTATTCTACTCTACTCTACTCTACTCTACTCTACTCTACTCTACTCTACTCTATTCTAATATATTCTATTATTTAACAGAATAACTGAATTGGAAGGGATGTTGGAGATCTTTTAGTCTAACACCTATTTAAATTATTAATAATTATTAATTAATTTGTTAATTTTATAAGATTTTTATCTTTGCCTTTATTACTTTATAAGTAGCTCAAAGCTGTGAACATGACTAAGCTTCCTCTTATTTTCCCACAACAGCCACCCTCAGAGGTGGGTTGGGCTGAGAGACAGTGACTGCCCCAAAATCATCCAACTGGCTTTCATGCCTAAGGTGGGACTAGAACTCATCATCTTCTGGCCACCCAATTGTCTTTCATGCCCAAGGTGGGACTAGAACTCAATATCTCCTGGTGATTGGCCCAAAGTCATCCAGTCAGCTTTCATGCCTAAGGAGAGATTAGAACCCATAGCTTCATGGTTGCTAGTTCAGCACATTAACCACTACACCAGCATTGGGCCTATAAGTTGGGATTCATCAACCAAGTTAAACAGAGTAGGTGTCTCATAATTAAAACCTGTCCTCCAGCTTTCCTCCAAATAGCACTTATCAACAGCACTTAGACTTATACACCACTTCATAGTGCTTTTACAGCCCTCTCTAAGCAGTTTACAGAGTCAGACTATTGCTCCCCAAAATCTGGATCCTCATTTTACTGACCTCGGATGGAAGAGTGAGTCAGCCTTGAGCTGGTGAGGATTGAACTCCTGTCAGTGAGCAGAGTTAGCTTATCATACTACACTCTAACCATGGCTTCACCTCAGCACTTTGCCTTTTGGGCTGAACCAGATCTACCTCAGATCTCAGTCACTTCTACCAGTAACAGGATCTATCAAGACTTTTACCCCAAAATGGCTAGAGAAATCTAGCATTATTCCATCACAACATCCAGAATTCTGATCTGTAGTAGATATAAAAATGTTACTTCAAGGGTATAAAAATAGACAAGAGAAACCGAAAACAGGGGAAAAAAGACCCATCGAAATGTGAGGCGTGAACACAAAATGCTTCAAAATACAACTGGCAGCGATGTATGGAATGGTGACCAAGCATAATGAATGCCAAAAGCACAAAATGTGTTGCCTTCACTCAATCTCTCTCTGTGTGTCTCTCTTCTTCTTCTCTCTCTCTCTCTCTGTCTCTCTTTCTCTTTCTTCCTTTCTCTCTTTTCTTCTCTCTCCCACTCTCCCTCTCTTTCTCTTTCTTTCTCTCTCTCTCTCCCTTTCTCTCTCTCTCTTCCTTCCCCCCTCTCCCTTTCTCTCTCTCTCTTTCTCTCTCTTTTTCTCTCCCTCTCTCTTTCTCTCTCTCTTTCCCCTCCCCCCTCCCTCCCTCCCTCCCTCCCTTCCTCTCCATACACATACAAACACACAAACACCACACACCAGGAGAGGAAAGAATAAGAAACCCAAAAGGTACAAAAAGCAAGGTCTGCTTTTCCCTGCCAAAGCATTTCAAAACACTTCTTCAGGATCACTTTTTATAAAAGCAATGAATATATGTACATAGCCTTACCACGAAAGAATACAACAATGAAAGAAGCCTTGAAAGGCAGTGAGGAAGATCCTTGAAAAACATTTTGAAAGGTTATATTAAAGGGTAAAAATTGTGCAAACATTTTCTGTATAAAGAGCCGTACTGTTGTACTTTGTAAGTGGAGAAGAGTGGCAACATTCAAATGGCCCATTGTTCCAGTTAATAGGTTTTTTTTTTAAACTATTTAACTGCAAAAGAGAACGTGACATGACAGTCTGTTGAATAGTTAAGTTCAGAGGTGGTATTCAGCAGGTTCTGATCAGTTCTGGAGAACCAGTAGCGGAAATTTTGAGTAGTTTGGAGAACCGGCAAATCCACCCTCTGACTGGCCCCACCAGTCTATCGGAATCCTTCAAAACTTTTCCACTGAAGACATCTGAAAGTATTTTTACTTTTATAAGTGATGTTCATTGTCTTATCAGTGTTTGGTCTTCCCTTCCCGTTGAAATAGTTTCTTCTCAACATGCAATGCTTGAAATTTCATGGCCCAGTGCTCAAAGAGGGGATTGGGATCACCTGCTTTTGAAGATCAAAGGGAAGCTTGGATCAGGTGGGAAAACCTGTCAATTAATCCCCTCTCCTCTTTAAAACAGTTTTTATTGGTTTATAATATAGCATACAAAGCAAAACACAGAAGTAAATATGGTAGTAGGGAAAATAGGGAAGGGAAAAGTGAAGGAAAGAAAAGGGGCAAAAAAAAAAGCCATTGATTTCCAACTCCCTTAGGGCATTAACATCAAATTTCAACTTTTTTCTTTTACATAATAATATAAACTAACCATTTCTATAACAACACATCTATCTAATCGATAAAACCCAAAATCAAAGTTTCATTTTTTTCCCTACCTCAAGCACAAAGCCCAGAAGCAGCTTCCAAACAGAAATAAAAGTATTTGTATTTTTTTCCCCTTTGGATCAAAACAGTCAATTTAGCCACCTCCATCAGTTTTTGCAGCCATTCATCCTTGGTGATGGGATTCAAAAATTTTTACTATCGGTTCTGTGGCTTGGTGGGCATGGCTTGGTGGGCGTGGCAGGGGAAAGATACTGTAAAATCCCCATTCCCACCCCACCCCTCTAACCTGCTTTCCAGCTCTGTTCTCCTGTGCAGGGCAACCAAAGAAGACCCAGCCGATCAGCTGGGACTCGGGAGGCAGAGAATAGATGGGGGTGCCAGTCAGAGGTGGTATTTGCCGGTTCTCTGAACTACTCAAAATTTCCGCTACCGGTTCTCCAGAAGTGGTCAGAACCTGTTGAATACCATCTCTGGTGGAGATCGAAGTGACCTTCCATTTCTGGGCATAAAGTAATTTTTATCCCACCTTCCCAACTGCCTGCTTCAGACACCAGGACCCAAAATCCTGTTCCAATGGTTGAAAGGGGACATCAGATTACAAGTTTAAGGAAAGGCCTCTCTCTTCTGTCTTTGGAGATTCTCAGTCATCCAAGTCATGGTTGTCCCAAAGGTGCTTTTTCAAGAGGCAACTGGACTTTTTGGTATTTTTCTTTGAAGGTGTTTCACTTCTCATCCAAGAAGCTTCTTCAGCCTCTTACTGGATGGTGGGGAAATGCTGAAGACGCTTGAATTATCCAATCTCTTTTTAAAATAACTTCCAGTGTTGGAGCATCTACGACTTCTGGAGGCAAGTTGTTCCACTGATTAATTGTTCTAACTGTCAGGAAATTTCTCCTTAGTTCTAAGTTGCTTCTCTCCTTGATTAGTTTCCAGCCGTTGCTCCTTGTCCTGCCTTTGTGGGCTTTGGAGAATAGCTTGAATCTCATTGTGAAGGCAACCTGATCTCTTTCTTAGGGTGGAGACTGAGTTTGTTTGGCTTTGTCAGACCGTGTGTTTTGCTGGCTTCAGGGACGCCTTGCAGCTTTGCAGCTGCTCGAAGCAATATGTTGGCAAAGCCTCCTCCTAGCTGATCTTTACAGCCCTCTGAGCAAATTGCTCTCTTCTGAAAACGATGCTAATAAATAGTTTTAAAATTCTACCTGTCCTAAACTGAGATGTTCTGCTTCAGAAAGATATTTTACGGCACCATTTGGCCTTTTTGTTCACATCAGAGATCTCTTTCTCTGCCTGGCTATTAATTAATCTCTCTCTTTTTCTGTCTATGTCTCCATCTATATGTCTGTCTGTCTGTCATCTATCATTTATCTACCTCTTTGTTTTTATCTATCTGTCTATTCTATCATCTATCTATCTATCTATCTATCTATCTATCTATCTATCTATCTATCTATCTATCTATCTATCTATCTATCTATCTATCTATCATCTATCTATCTATCTGTCTGTCTGTCTGTCTGTCTATCTATCTATCTATCTATCTATCTATCTATCTATCTATCTATCTATCTATCTGTCTATCTGTCTGTCTGTCTGTCTGTCTGTCTGTCTGTCTGTCTATCTATTCATCTGTCTATCTATCTATCTATCTATCTATCTATATCTATCTATCTATCTATCTATCTATCTATTTTCTATCTATCTATCTATCTATCTATCTATCTATCTATCTATCTATCTATTTTCATCTCTCTTTCTCTTTCTCTTGATATCTATTTATCTACTCACATTTGCATGCTTTTGAACTATTAGGTGGGCAGCAAGGGTCAGTAGCTCACCCAGTCACAGAATGGTCAGGTCTCAAACCTGAGCTGTCAATTTTTTTCAACTGACAAGCTCAGCATCTTTAACCACCAAGCCATCGCGTCCCTACATAAAGCCACTGGAAAGAAGTTAATTCCATGCAGAGGAATCCAACATGTGCAAAAAAAATGTGCTCCAAATGCAGATTATGTGACTTTAAGGTCTGGTAGATATTTTTTTAACAGCAGAAATGCAAACTATAGACAGTGAAACAGGGATAACAAGAGCTGTCTCCCTTTAGGGCGGCCTTTTCTATTACCCCACACTAGCCTTCCTTTATTATTTTTAATTAATTTTTTTAAAATTCTAATTAAATTAAATTAAATTAATTAAATTTTAACCAATTTTTGAAGACGAGGTGGGACAACTAATAACTAAACAATTAAATGGTGAGCATCTGAGAAAGTCCCTGGGATGGATAAGATTTCAAGGATACAGATACAGATTGGACATTAGGAAGAACTTCATGATAGGAAGAGTGGTCCTTCATTAGAGATTTTCGGACTGGATGGTCATTTTATGGGGATGGGGCATGTACAGCGGGTTGGGCTTGATGACCTTTGGGGTCCCTTCCAATGATATGATTCTAAGATTTTATGGCCAGCCAGCCCTTTGAAGTTGGCAGGACAAGAACTACTTGACTTTCCGGAATGATCTTTAATTCTGGTAAGGATGTGGAGCAATCTTGAAAGCCTGCCAAAGCAATTCTTCAGATCAACTTATACTTAGTGTAATTAAGGCAGACTTCGTCTCAGGTTCTTTTCTACATGTTCTTTTTCTGTCTCCTGGACCCAGGAATCTCTCTAGACAAAGCAGAAAGAGTTTGCAATAATCCACTGAAATAATAACCTTTATCTGAGATAGGTTTGGAAACATTATAGGCACATTCAATTCTGAAAATGTACTTCGTAGAAGGGAGCCATTTCACACTGCTCAATTCAATTTAGTACCTGGCCAGTTGTTCTTTGTGCTGATTTTTTTTCTTTATTTTTGTTGTGGTTCACTGGCAGCAGGTGCAGATGGCTGAGGTCTCAGAGAGCAAGGACTCAGGTGAGGGGACTGCGTGTGATGCAGGGATGGGGCCAGGACTATCAAGGCGTGGAATGCTGCCTTCAGAGAATGTGGAAGCTGTCAGCAATGATGAAGAAGTCCCCGAGGAGCCTGTGCCCAGTGCGCATGCGCGCAGGGCTGCTCGAAGGAAAGAGCAGCTGAAGCAGCAAGGGCGACTTGGGAGTAAGGCTGCAAGGTAATGGGCCCTCCCTTAAGAGATAAAAGCCAGCTGAGAAACTGGAGTTCTTTGCAGGAAGCAAAGAAGTTTTTGCACTCAAGCCTTGTGGATGTTCAGAATATCTTGGTTGGTGTTTGGAGACTCTTTCTGTTTGAAATATTTCTTAGTAACTTTATCTAGTATTCTTGCCAGCCTTGCACAACCTTGGCAAGGCTCGTTCTTATCAGAGACAATTAGTTTGAAACAACCTTTTAACCGGGAAAGAATGGAATTCGTAAAGAATCATTAAAAGGTTTTGCTGTTACCTCTGTTTCGTGTTTGTCTACTTGGAACAAGGTTTAGGTCAGAACATTTTTTTATTTTTTAAGAAAAATGAAGAATGTGTGTACAACTAGCCTGAACGTGACGATACCACAACAGAGCTAATACGTGCTTTGATGTTGTGAGTCAGTTTGTCAGGCGTCTGAAACATTGTATCCTGGAGCTATTTTAGTTGTATTTTTTTTTTTGAGAGTGGAATCTTCTTTGATATTGATTTTATTATATGGTAATTGTGGGTAGTGTTTTCCCACAGTTTTCCCAGAGTTACTTAAGTTTGGTGGGGCTATAAATTTTCTAACCAAGTAAGCAAAACAATCCTTGTAGGCACTCATTAAAGATGACACCAATTTATGGACATATATATTTTTTTTAGTCCTTTCTTTCATAATTCAAGAGAAGGTACAGAGTAGATTTCCAGTCTTAATCACATCTGTGTTCCAAGCTGCATCACCAATAATGGAAAGGACAATCAATTATTATGGTGTATTTTGTCCGGTTGTGTCACAAAACAGACCCTAAGTTTGTTCTAAGCACAGGAGGAGAGCAGGAAGAGTTAAGTATATCATCAGCTTAGAGTTCTTATATTGTCACAAACATTTAAGTATTGAACTTTAGTTGACTAGATTCTTATGTACAGGCTTGAATAAATCTTCTGTGATTCAACTTAATGTATGATCCTCATCCTTTACATCTAGCAATGTTCATCCCACTGTATGCAAGTTAGGTACTATCTCTTGTCCAGATACTACCTGATTCTTTTTCTTTCTTTCTTTCTAATGAGAATGGCCTTAAGAGAAAAATGTGTGCCTAATTTCTACTTCCTCCAAGAATAAGTCATCCATGTTGGCCATTTTTTTTAAAAAAAGATAATGACATAAAGATATCCATTTACACTTTTATATAAACATTATATCATCAAAAATGGGGTTTAGGATCAATTTTACATGGCATACTGCAGGAATGCTCAGGGTTCCTCAAAATGAGTTCTGGGGAGATATGCTCAGTCCATGAGGGAGATTTCCAAAGTCAGGGAGGAGATGCGGTTCTCCTCAACCTGCAAGATGTCCCCCCTTTACTTCACCATCCCTACAGGGTGGCTATGGCTTCTCTCGGAGCCCTCTGATAGGGAAAGCTTTGAGCGGGCCTGCAGAGCTTGTGTTCCTCGTCTCCAATGGCACTGGAAGCACAGCCGGAAGTCCCTGACAACTCAGACTTCAACAGAAGGTATGGATCGTCAACCTCAGGAGACAAAGAACCAAGAATCACCTGATGCTGATCAAACCCAGGTACCACCTGAGCAGCTGAAACAGTCATATGAAGATGATACCAGGCCTCCCAGAGTCCCTCCGAGCACCTGGCAAGCAGCCCCCCAAAAAAAGCAGAGCAAGACATTTTATGAGGCTCTTTGCCAAACAAAGGAATAAAGTATATTTATTTATTTATAACATGCATATAACTGCCTCTCTTACAACAAGTGCTGGGTGGCTTCCAATCCATCCCTTGATTAAAAGGCTTGAAAAACATATTTGATATTTTTATATAATAAATACTGGATTAATATCAAACCCAAAACTGGACAGGTAGCTCCACCATCTGTTGTTCCTACTGGCCACCTTCACTCCAGCACTTTGAAACTACCGCAAACCCCATTTAATCTTCTTTGCTCCAGCTAAGCAAAAAAGCAAAAGCAATTAATGCTTTCCACACATTGGGCAGGCTTCAACCCTGAACGATAAGATTCTTGGCAGTGATTTAGAGCAGGGGTCGCCAACCTTTTGGACCTCAGGGACCACCAAATTCATAATTTTAAATCCTGCAGACCACTAATATGAATTTTGACTGACGGTGGCTTGCTGACATTTTCCTAGGACCTCTGCAGAAAGCAGCAGAGATCCTGGGAAAATCCCCACAAAAAGTATGCAGGAAAATTCCACCCCCCTTTTCCTACCAATCGATCATTCTTTATTTGGGATCACAGGATATCATCTCCAGCTCCATTCTCGGGGGTGGGGGGGAGAGAGAGGGGGAGAGAGAGAGACTTTTGGCTTTATGCAAGGAAAGCAGCAGAAGCAGCAGAGGTGTTTCTTTCTCTCCCCCAAACTCCATCAAAATGGTGCAGCCTCTTGGAGCAGGATTCCTTGCAGGGTCCCAAAAATTCATTTCTGGCAGACTTTGGGGGAGAGAAAGAAAGACTTTTACTGCTTTCCTTGCGTGCAGCCAAAAGCAGAAGAAGAAAGAAGTGGAAAGAAGCAGCCCAGTGGCCAGGCCAGGCTTGTGAGGCGAGTGGGGCAAGTTCCCCCCTGCTCTCCCCCCCTCCCTTCACGACCTCATGTTGTTTGCAATGCAAACAATGCAAGCCTTGTGTTCCCGTGGGCCATGTGGGTGGTGCAGCCTCGTGTTCCTGTGCATCCTGGATTAATTGCTTTGGGGGGTGCTTTGGTGGTGAAATTTCTCTGCGGACCACCAAATTTTTCTTGTGGCAACCACTGATTTAGAGTGAAGATGCAACATGTGGCATGGTGAGTTTTCAAAAAGGCAGGAAGCAGAAAGAAAGAAAAAAAGAAAAAAAGAAAGAAAGAAAGAAAGAAAGAAAGAAAGAAAGAAAGAAAGAAAGAAAGAAAGAAAGAAAGAAAGAAAGAAAGAAAGAAAGAAAGAAAGAAAGAAAGAAAGAAAGAAAGAAAGAAAGAAAGAAAGAAAGAAAGAAAGAAAGAAAGAAAGAAAGAAAGAAAGAAAGAAACCAAGGTTCATACCCCTTTTCTGCCTTTTCGGTGTGGAAAAATAACCCGAATGGAAAACGTAGATGGGAAGCCACAGATAACTTTCATGAGTGCAGCTATAACTAGCACCATACTGCATTGGTAAGCACAGGCCTTGTTATTTACAGCCGCCTGAAAATACAGGGATTATTGAAATGTAAATCTTCGTTGGATATTATTTTTAACCACCTGCCTCAATCCTGTTCTAAGGAGCTTGCCAGCAAACCTTCTTAGAGGGCCCATCTTTGCGAATCCACTCAGCCTGGGTTAAGAGTTCAGTGGGCTCTAATTACATCCTGCCGAAATGCAAAACTGGCCATCTACCTTCCAGATGTTTTCTTTTTTTTATAAAAATCTTTGCATCTGTTGCCCTGTGAAGAAAAAAATAATTAAAAACACAATTGCATTGCCAGTGTTTCGGGAGAAATAAAATGTTCATTTGGGGCAATGCCTCGGTACCGGTGGGTCACAAATGAAACATTATGGGCTTTACAGAAATAAATATGAAACTATTTTCCTGCATTCCGAACAGCAAGAAGAAGAAAAAACTATCAGCAAAGAAATTGCCTGTTATTCCGCTTCTCATTTAGAAAGGCTGTGCTTCCTATTTACAGAAACCAGAACTTCAATTTGAGAGAACGGCCAGCTTGTTAAGAGGACAGTGGCATTTTAAACTTACCTCTTAAGAGCTCCTTGACAGCAAATCAAAGAAGCAAAAAGGTTATCTAGCTGCAATTTTTTCCTCTGCAGCGGTAATATTTCTTCTGCGGTAAGATGTATTCCATTTCAATCTTCATTACAGAAATTATTCATACATATTCATTAAGGTGCTTCTGCATTAGCCTGCAAAAAAAAAAGTTTGTTGATTTAAGAGCTGCATAAATGATGCGGCAACTTTAATGAGTCAACTCATTACAGTAAAGCAGCTCCTCCTTAATTCTAACTATGCTTGGAAGCCTGAAGACAGAGTATCTTTCTTGAATGAATAATGAGGAGGAGGAGGCTGTTATCCATTCAATCATGACTGACTCTTGGCAATTCTATGGGCCAGATGGGTCTCGCCACATCTTCTGATTTTTCAAGTACTTCTTTGAGTTTTCCTATGCTCTGGCTGGTCTCAGCTTTGAGGATATCCAGCCAGTGTGTTCTTTGTCGGCCTGGTTTCCTTTTACTGCTATCTCTTCCAAGCATAATTGCTTTCTCCAGTGAATTCTTCTTCTTCTTCTTCTTTTTCTCCTTCTCCTCCTCCTCTTTCTGTTTCTCTTTCTCTTTCTCTTTCTCCTTCTTCTCCTTTTCCTTCTCCTCCTCCTCCTCCATTTAATGACCCCATAATCTGGGCAACTGAATGGAGCTAGCAGAGTGCTTTAATGGCTGGATGCCCTTCCTGTCACCGATGTGGAGTTTTGTTCAGCAAGTATATTCTCATTGTGCCCAGACAGAGAAATATCTGCCTCTACCTAGGATCGAACTCACAGCCTCCTGATTGTGAGGCGAGAGCTCCACCTCAGGGCCACTGCACCATTCCAGTGAGTTCATGACATGGCCAAAATAAGTGAGATGCAGTTTTGTGATTTTGCCTTCCAGTGACATGTTACTGTTATGCACTCCAGTACTTGTTTGTTTAGTCACCTTTGCTGTTCAAGGAGAATATGGAGGAGTACCCTTTTTATCTCTATGTCGAGATGGGACCTAGTCAATTTGATCTGGCTTGCAAACTGACTGTATAGAAGGTTAGTTAATAAAAGTTTAATGGACAGACCAGGCCAAGTGTGTTGGCAAGATAGTCCTGAAAATGTTTTCACTTAGGAAAGGAAGAGCAACATTAGCGGGGTTCCGACTGACAAACCCAACCAGACTAGCAAATCGAGACGATCAGATCTCTTTAAGCATAACTTGATTGATTCATTTCAACACATGTGAAGTAAAACCAACTCTAACTACTTCCTGCAGTTTGCACCTAATTGAATAATCAATTCTTTCCTCACCTCCTTTGACCAGATCACATTGTTTAATTAAGTGTTTGGGTGTCACTATGGCAACTTCTTCAGGCCTTTGCCAAACATCTGTTTGATATGACCTTGGTTCCTATAGGATGATTTCTTCTTGTCTTGGCTGGCATTCCAAACCTCTTCCCCTTCCCCCTCTCCATAGTCTTTGGCAAGCTGAGAAATGAAAAGATGGCTGCGAGAGCAGGGCATGTTTTAAAGTTTGACTATAATTGATTATAACACTTTTGCTGAAGTCAATAGACAAATGAGATAAAATGGGCTCTTTTTTCACTTGATGGTGGATTTCCAGCTGGCATTTGAAAGGGACATTGGAAATACACATTGCTCTCATTCCCTTATGGTGGTGCAGTGAGTCACTGGTTAAGATGCTGGGCTTGTCAGCTGGAAAGCCAGCAGCCCAGGTTTCAGACCTGAGCGCCATGCAATGGGGTGAGTTACCATGGGTGATATGCAGATCAAGGGGTTGGTCTGATTGTTGTCACCAGGGCGGCGGGGAGGTGTTATTGGTTTTTGGTGGTATGGTTTTAACCAGTGGTGGATTTAGTTGGTTTGCACCGGTTCAGGAGAACTGGTTGTTAAATTACCCCCACCCCCTGACATGGCGATTCATCAAGGCTCGGTACAGTGCGGCGAGACGCGATTATGAGATGCATGTGCTCCACACAGGAGAATTATTTTGAGAGAGTGCACCATGCGCAAGAGTGCACCGTGTGCAAAGAGTGCACCATGCACAAGTGGCTTTGTTTTTTTTCTTCAATTTATTTGTGTCCTCCTTCTCATTGTAAAAAAGTTGGTCACCTTAATAGTAAACACATGGGTGAAGGGAGCTGCAGATAGATGGATATTAGTATAATGAAGGACCGGATGTTAAGCAGCTTAGATGAGTGGAGGGGGACAGAACTAGGGTATTTAAAGTGCTGAGAGGCAGTGGCTCTCAGCACTGGCTTTATTTGGAAATATCCTTATTCACTGTTGCATTGTTTTGGTTGCTGAAATAAAGTGAAGATTCAAACTGTGAGTCCTGGCTGCTTTTTCCAGGTGGGAGACCAAAAAAACCAGAGGCAGGTGAGACATTCTTGTTGTTAAGCGAGGAATTGATTAAGGGAGTTTTGCCCCTTTTTATGACATTTCTTGCCACGGTTGTTAAGTGAATCACTGCCATTGATAACATAGTAACCTGGTTGTTAAGTGAATCCGGCTTCCCCATTGCTTGTCAGAAAGTCTCAAAAGGGGAACATGTGACTCTGGGACGCTGCAATGGTCATAAGTATGAACCAAGTCACCAAGTGTCCAAAATTTGCTCGCATGATCATGGGGATGCTGCAAAGATTGTAATGGTGAAAAACGGTCATAAGTCACTTTTATTCAGTGCCGTTGTGACTTTGAACAGTCACTAAATGAACTGTTATAAGTCGAGGACTACCTGCAGTGAATGTTCACGAGAGAGGTTCATGGGCCACAGGAGCATCCTCAAGAGAAGACAAAATGGCGGTTGCAACCAAATGTGCAAAGCTCCACCCCTTTTTCACATGTGTTGCCTAGGCAATGCACAGAAAAAAGGGAACGGGGTTTCAACTGACCTGTCAGCGTTCCAGCAACCCTCCATTCCAACCAATAACTCTGAGACAGACATCTCTCAAAGGTTCCTTTTATTTGGATAGTAACTGGCACATCTGTGGAATACCGAATCTGAAAGTTTGGGGCTTCCATGCAAAAGTCAAAACTACAAATCCATCCCCTACATCCATCACCACATCACCAATCACCATCCATCCCAAAGTAAGACTTCCTTTTCACTAAGTGCAACACTACATGACCTTGAACCAGCAAAAGAATTTTATTTTGTCTAACTAGATATACTCAAATGAATTCCCCCCTCCCACTTCCCCAGGCTTAATTGTGGCAGCGTGGGAACATCTGATCTCAATATGGCTTCTAAAGCTGACATGACTGTTGGTAGCATCATCTGGAATTTCTGAGCCAGCCCCACAGGTTCCCCTGTTTGGGGAATTGCCACTGAAGACAATAGTATCCAAAGCAACAATAGCATAGATTTATTTATTGCTGAAATTTAATGGCCACCCGTCTTACCACAAGTTAACTCTGGGTGGTTTACAATCATATATATTTTATCAATAAATACATAAATCTATGCAATTGTTGCTTGGGCTACTGTTGCCTTCAGTGGCAATTCCCCAATCAGAGGAACTTGTGGGGCTGGCTCAGAAATATATATACTGTACATACACTTGAATATAGTTGTCTCTTAAGTCCATTCCACAAAACTAATGCTGACCAATGTATTTTTCCCATCTGTGGGTAACCAGGAGATAATCAAAATTGGTAATTAGACAAATACCAAAAATCGTAACTCTTTGATTTCAGAAATATTTCTTAGTCTTGAAAACTCCGTGAGAGAAAAAGCACTCAAAAAGCAGCATGTAAGCTAGAGATATGCTTTTATAGTCTATACACAGTTCATACACACAAAAACACAGACATGTGTGCACATACACATACAAATGAGAGAGGGAAAGAGACAGAGAAAGAAAGAGAGAAAGAAAGAAAGAGGGAGAGAGAAAGAGAGAAAGAAAGAGAGAGAGAAGAGAGAGAGGCAAAAGAGAGAGATAAAGAAAGAGAGAAAGAAAGAAAGAGGGAGAGAGAAAGAGAGAAAGAAAGAGAGAGAGAAGAGAGAGAGGCAAAAGAGAGAGATAAAGAAAGAGAAAGAGAGAGAGAAAGAGAGAGAGGAGAGAAAGGAAGAGAGAAAGAAAGAGAGAGAAAAAAAGAGAGAAAATATAGATAGTCCCTGAGTTACAACCATTCGTTTAGCGATTATTTGAAGTTGCAGTGGCACTGAAACAAGTGACTTATGACTGGTCCTCACACTTACGAATCTTGCAGCATTCTCATGGTCATGTGATCAAAATTTGGGCGCTGAGCAACCAGCATAAATTTATGATGGTTTCAGCATCCTAGGATTATGTGATTGCCATTTGTGCCTTCCCTAACTGGCTTCTAAAAGCCAAAGTCAATGGGGGAAGCTGGATTTGCTTAACAATGGTATGATTCATTTAACAACCACCTTGCTTAGCCATGGAAATCCTGGTTTCAATTGTGGTCATAAGTCAAGAGCTACCTCGAAAGATTCTTTTCATCTCCTAGTTTATAATTGAAAGCCATTGTTGGAGTCCAACCAGTTGGTTTCCATCAATCTTTTTCATGAAATGTCATTCCAATTTTGAAGATTGTTTTAATCTAGCTGTTCTTGAGTAGATCCTGGTCATGGAAGTTCATATCCTGTTTGCTCCTGTAATTTTTCTTTTCCATGAATCATACTTTGATGTTGTCCTGGACTTTGGCACATCATTGTTTTAGACCAGCCTAGCTTCCTGTTACATTTCCATGAACCTGTAGGTTCAAGATGGACTGTCTGTATTCAGGTGGACCATTCATCATATATTTAATTACGCTCAATATATCATCATTGTTAGAAGAGTTATTAGCCTGGAAGCCTGTAAAGATGTTATGTTCTGTTTCTCTCTGATTCAATTAGATTTTGGTTTCTGTATGTCTAAAGTACTCTTCCAACATGAAAACCACCCATGATTTATTAACGAGGTAGAGGAGCTCAGCAGGGAGCAAGGTGTTGCCTTAAAAAGCCTTTGAGGAAGTCAACTTGAAGCATGACCTTCTAACCAACCCTGCCTTACCATACCTGGGAGAGCTTTAGAAATTAGCTTCAAAGACAGCATCTCCGAGTCTCTTGCTTGAGTCATTGAAATGACCTTTTGCTAACAGCTGAGGAGCATTTAACGATCCGTACCATTCCCTGTTGACCTACAAGAAGGAAGGATATCAAGGATGAGCCTTCCAAAGATCTCCAGAAGTTGCTATGTCATTGCAATCTTCAATATAGTAGGATAAATTATACAATATTTTTAACCAGAGAAGAATCGCATTAGCTGTCTGTGGAGATGATCAATCACTGAGGTCATAGTTGTCCCAAAGATGCTTTTCAAAAGGCAACTGGACCTTCTTGGTTTTTTTCCCCTTGAAAATGTTTCACTTTTCATTCAAGAAGCTTCTTTCAGTTTTGAAGCGAAGAAATCAAGAAAGTCCAGTTGCCTTTTGAAAAAGCACCTTTTGGACAATCAATATTAGCTATGTTTCACTTCAAGATAGAAATGAAATCATCTTTGAATTTGTCCTGATTCCATCCGCTTTGTTTCTGAGGATGACTTTTCATTCTCCTGAAGCTGCTCCAAAGAAGAGGGGGTCAAATTATTCTCCAAAGCACTGGAGGGCAGGACAAGAAAGAATGGTTGGAAACTAACCAGAGAGAGAAGCAACATGGAATTAAGGAGAAACTTCCTATCAGTGAGGACAATTAACCAGTGGAACAGCTTTGCCTCCAGAAATCATGAGACATTGGTCACTGGAGGTTTTTAAGAAGAGACTGAACAGCCACTTGTCTGGAATAGGTTCTCCTGCTTGAGCAGGGGGTTGGACTGCAAGACCTCTAAGGTCCCTTCCAGGTTCTATTCTATTCTATTCTATTCTATTCTATTCTATTCTATTCTATTCCTATTCCTATTCCTATTCCTATTCTATTCTATTCTATTCTATTCTATTCTATTCTATTCCTATTCCTATTCCTATTCCTATTCCTTTCCTATCCTATTCCTATTCTATTCTATTCTATTCTATTCTATTCTATTCTATTCTATTCTATTCTATTCTATTCTATTCCATTCCATTCCATTCCATTCCATTCTATTCTACATTATCTTCCCTTCCCTTCCATGTTCTATTCTATTCTATTCTATTCTATTCTATTCTATTCTATTCCTATTCCTATTTCTATTCCTATTCTATTCCTTTCCTTTCCTTTCCTTTTCTATTCTATTCTATTCTATTCTATTCTATTCTATTCTATTCTATTCTATTCTATTCTATTCTATTCTATTCTATTCTATTCTATTCTATCTACTCTACTCTACTCTACTCTACTCTCTACTCTGTTCTGTTCTATTCTATTCTATTCTATTCTATTCCTTGAGAGCCAAGTATGGTCCTTGTTCTAGTTAAAGTTGTTTTTGAAAGATTGTTGCAGCAACATGGCCATGTCACTGGAGCTCATCCCCACCTCCATCCCAGAGGTGGTATTCAGCAGGTTCTGACCAGTTCTGGAGAATCAGTAGCAGAAAATTTAAGTAGTTCGGAGAACTGGAAAATCCCACCTCTGACTGGCCCCGCCCCCATCTATTCTCTGCCTCCCATTGAGTCCCAGCTAATCGGCTGGGTCTTCCTTTGTTGCCCTGCACAGGAGAACGGAACTGGAAAGCAGGTCAGTGGGGTGGGGAGAGAATCAGGATTTTGCAGTATCCTTCCCCTGCCACGCCCACCAAGCCACGCCCACTGAACCGGTAGTAAAAAAAAAAATTGAATCACACCACTGCTGCACCTCTCATGTGAAAAGATTTAAATGAATTTGGACATCTATTGAGATTTATTTTCCTAACGATGCTCCCGGGACAGCCATTTAACCCTCTGATTAAACATTTAGGAGGCCACAAAATAGGTATAAGAGTCTTTGTCATGTGGGACACCTACTGTTTCTTTCAGAGAGGCCATGACCCGCTTTTCTTCCACTGCTCTTTGCTAAAACCAGCTTTGAGCATTTCTGACTCAGCATCAAACCTTTCATTAGTTTTTTTTTTTTTTTTAAGTCTCTGGGAACTAAAGTCAAACGAGAAACTGTAAATCATGACTGTGACTTTTTTTCTTTGGCTTTTTTTCAGTTCTGTGTGTATGACTGCCAACTTGTTTTGGTAATGTGTGTAGGCACAAAGATGTCCCCTGACTCATTGCCTTGGAAGTACATCCAATCAAGGGCCTGCCGGGTGTTTTCAGGATCAAAAGAAATTGTGGAGTCCTTGGTGTTCTCTGAGCTCATTTTTTTTTTTTTTTTTTTACAGAAGTTTAATTACCCAGATAGCTAATATTATCAGTGCTAAAAGGGAGTGGAGTTTGCTCTCTGTTTATACACAAGTGGCTTGTCTTGTCTTGTTTAGTTTAGTTTAGTTTAGTTTATTGTCATTGCAAATCGTACAACGAAATTAAATACCATCTTCAGTGTACATTATGACTATGAAAAGAAACACAAACACACATCCTTCACATTCTATACACTGAAAACCCCTGATATTGAAAAACCCTGATATTGCATTCATATTGTAGAATTCAGTAGAGTTACTGCTCTGGGATAGAAGCTGTTTTTCAGCCTATTTGCCCTTGTTGTTATTATTCTGTACCGTCTGCCAGATGGTAATAGTTCAAAAAAAGGGTGCCCAGGATGAGATGGGTCTTTGAGAATCTTTTGAACTTTCTTAAGGCAGCGGGAGCTATAAAGCTCTTCCAAAGAGGGGAGAGGGCAACCCATGATCTTCCAGGCAATGACGTTAATCCTCTGGAGTGCTTTCCTATCTGCCACTGTGCAATTGGCAAACCATACAGAGATGCAGTAAGTTAAGATACTCTCTATGGTGCAGCGGTAGAAGGTCACCAACAGTTTTTCATTCAGTTGTTGTTTTCTGAGAAGTCTCAGATAGTATAATCTCTGCTGGGCCCTTTTGACCAGTGCTGCAATGTGGGCACCCCAAGTCAGGTCTCTGTTGGTGAGCATGTTCTTAGTGGTTCTTTGATTAGGCTGCTGTGTACTGTTGGATTGTTTGTTTGTTGAAAACCCCTTAATGCACAACACATGGGCAGGCTTAACCCATAGTTTCTGCTGGGAAACTGTGAGCATCTAGGTCGAGCTAAGTCTAAAAACATTAGAGAATTCCTGGAAGCCTGGCACTCAGACAAATCAGCCATCAACAGACACATAGAGATGAACAGCATCTACACACCATTCAACGGAGACAATCAGAAAGCTAAAAGGGAAACAAAAGACCTCCTCACCAGCAATCAACAGCCAGATGAGCAGATATTAACACTAAGATGAACAGACCAACGATCAAGAAATAAGCAATGCCCCAATGAAAGAACTACCAACCCAGGCAAACAATTCAACAGTACACAACAACCTAATCAAGGAACCACCAAGAACACTCCCACCAATGCTGGCCACTTGTATATAAATAGGGAGCAAACCCCACTCCCCTCCAGCACTGATGATGTTACCTAGTTGGGTAATGAAATGTCTGCAAGAAAACAACCAAGCTCAGAGAGCACCAAGGACTCTGTTAAGTTGCGGGAATGAGACTTAGGACACCAGCATGATCGTCAATTGTTTTTACTTCTTTCTACGACTGAGCCATGAAGAAACCGCGGCAGCCCTTTTTATTGTTGGGCTGCTCGCGGCTGTGGCCAGTGATGGCTCTTCACATTTCCTGCTGCCCCGGACCGACCAATTGCATGTAAGCATGCTAATACGTAACAGACTCCACAGTTCAACCCTAAGCTCTTTGATTGATTTGAAGCCCAATCACTGCAAGGAAATATCCATGATTAGCAGGAGCACCACTTATTTTAAGATAATCAACTTCAACAGCCGGCTCTTCAACGAATGATAGTTCTTTGGGCAATTTTATGAAGGAGCTTTGCACACACACACAAAAAGCCAACACTAAAAATCCAGCATTATTTAATCAGAGCTTCAATCCAACATGTTCTGCTATAGTGAACCAGCTCTCTTCTTTAGAAAAGGGAGAGGCAAAAACAGGAATCTGGTGAAACCTAGAGAAAATGACTCACTTTGCTTTTCCCTTTAAAATACGGAATGGAATAACAGAGTAGGAAGGGACCTTGGAGGTCTTCTAATCCAGGGGTCCCCAACCACCGGTCCGCGGACCGGTACTGGTCCATGGAACAAGTCCTACCGGGCCGCTGGTTTGCTGGGCGCCACCATCTTGTTTTGATGAAAAAGTGCTTCCGGTGAGCTTTTCCGGGTAGAAAGCTCAGGGCGGAAGCACTTTTTCATCAAAACACTTTTGATGTGCTTCTGATGAGCACCGAAGCATCAAACTGCGCCCTGATGCCGGTACCGGGCCGCGCCATAAAAAAGGTTGGGGATACCGGGCCGCGGCATAAAAAAGGTTGGGGATCACTGTAATCTAATCCAACCTCCTAGACAAGCAGGAGACCCTATGCCATTCCAGAGAAATGGTTGTCCAATCTCTTCTTAGTTTCCACCCATTGATTCTTTTCCTGCCTTCAGGAGCTTTGGAGAATAGACTGAACCACTCTTCTTTGTGACAGCCCCTCAAATATTTGAACACTGCTATCATGTCACCCTTAGTCCTTCTTTTCATTAGGTAAAGAAGATTAGAAGAAGAAGAAGATTAGAAGAAGGAATACAGAAGAGGGGGGGAAAAGGTTGAATAGCTTAATCCTATTTTCTTGCTCTAACTGGAATTAGCTGACTAGGTTTGGGAAATGATGGGTGGAGCAGATAAGGACAGGCTGAAAAGCAACCTGAATTATGGGTTCTAGGCATAATATGAAGCCCGGGTTTCTTGTTCCCGAGCTCCATCTGGTTGTCAGGCAACATGAACACAGGCCTACTAATTAGGTTTATTTAGATGTACTTAGATGACCCTTGATAACACGGGAAAGACAAAATTTATGAAATTGTTCTTCCTTAATGTCATTTGCTACCACTGGTCTTCCAGCCCAGAGTTCTTTATCTGGGCTGGAAGATGGTTGGCTTCAATCCAAAAGTTTCTGGTTCCCAGCTTAACCATTTATCCTAGAGCAGTGGAGCATTTTTCAGTGTTTCCGCCTGCCAAGGGCCATAATCAGGAGCATGATTTATTTAAGTCTGTTTCCACCCTACTCTGACACATATTTATTTAGAACTAATAAATATTGAATGTCTCATTGTATTCAACGGCACCTACCTTCATCAGGCAGCTGTGCTTAAGATGGCAGTCTGGGGAAAGAAGAATGAGGGAAATGAACAGTCTAATAAAATCTTCCTTGTGTAATATTTCCATATGGCCCATTTTAATTTTAGATTTCTTGGTTGCTTCATGTTGTGCTCGGATAAACTTGCAAAACAAATCAAAACACTTTGGCAGAAACCAAACTACAATTAAGGAATTCAGAGCAGGCCTGATAGTTCCCTTGCTGCAAAACAATAACATTTTGCAAAGGACCCTTATCTCCAACATCCATTTTTCCTCCCTCCAATTGCCATGGAGATACATGTCTTGCATTGGCAATGGATCATCCACAGCACTTTGTTTTTCAAAGAAAAAGTAAAGGAGAAAAGGTACTTTCCTTTTTCCTTTGTACTTTAGAGACTGTGGGAAAGAGTGCTGAAGAGAGCAAAAAAGATGATTAAGGGGCCAGAGGCTAAAACATACAAAGAATGGTTGCAGGAATTGGGTATATTTAGTCTAGTGAAAAGAAGGACTAGGGGAGACATGGTAGCAGTATACCAGTATTTGAGGGACTGCAATAAAGGAGGAGGAGGAGGAGGAGGAGGAGGAGGAGGAGGAGGAGGAGGAGGAGGAGGAGGAGGAGGAGGAGGAGGAGGAGGAGGAAGAAGAAGAAGAAGAAGAAGAAGAAGAAGAAGAAGAAGAAGAAGAAGAAGAAGAAGAAGAGAAGAAGAGGAGGAGGAGGAGGAGGAGGAGGAGGAGGAGGAGGAGGAGGAGGAGAGGAGGAGGAGGAGGAGGAGGAGGAGGAGGAGGAGGAAGAAGAAGAAGAAGAAGAAGAAGAAGAAGAAGAAGAAGAAGAAGAAGAAGAAGAAGAAGAAGAAGAAGAAGAAGAAGAAGAAGAAGAAAGAAGAAGAAACAGTCGCCACCGCCAGAATATTTTCCCTAATAGAGAAGTAGAAGTAGAAACTCAGAGAGGCAGAAACTCAGCCTTTGTTAATGGCCCATTAAGGCCTGGGCCAGTCTATTCTACATAACAAAGATCTACCTCCTTCAGGCAGAGTCATAATAGGAATTCCCCAAAGCCTTTTCATTACATCTTCATCCAGTTAGGCTCAACCAAGCCTGGCACTCAGGACAGCCTACAGAGTTGCCCCTGCATGGCCCCATGGGAGTCTGACAACCAATCAGAATACAAGCTCCAATTCAAATCCCAACAAAGGGTATAAAACCCAGGGACAATCAGCATCTCTTCCCCTTCTTTTTTCTGCCCAGGAACCCATCCTGTTCATCATTAAACTGTCTTTCCAAGCAGTCACTATGTTTCCAGTGTCTTTCTTCCCCACTTGGAACTAAACCCAGAAGGATATTTTTTTCAACAGTACTCTTGTGTCAGAGGCTTTGTTAATCATTATAAAATAATTGGCATATCAAGATGCCCTACTTTCTCTGTCTTCCTCTGAAAGTAAAAAAAAATATGCTTATTTTTTCTTTTTTTCTTTTCTCTTTTTCCTATTACTTTCAAGCGCACTGAATCTTTTATTCACGCAAGATAACTAGTTTTTCCAATATAAGCAGTCACACAAGACTGTTTAATGAGCATTTTATCAAAGGAGGCACAATGCAGTTGTAACTTAATTAAACACAGTATTATATTAATAGCAGTTTGAGAGGTTCTGTTCAGCTGATTCATCAATGTATGAGTTTCTTGTTGCTTTTTCATGACTGGTGGTCAAATGACCTGGAAAGTCCAAGGAAGTTTTGAATCCCACATCCATTCAGGAGATGGAGGGAGTCACAAAAATCTCTTCTTCTTCTCCATCTCTTCATCCTTCCTTTCATTATCTTCTCCTCCTCCTCCCCTCTCCTCTCCCCTTTTCATTGTCTATCTCCTTCCCCTCCCCTTCTTTTCACCGTCTCTCTCCTCCTCCCTCCTCCTCCTCCTCCTCCTCCTCCTCCTCCTCCTCCTCCTCTTCTTCTTCTTCTTCTTCTTCTTCTTCTTCTTCTCTTCTTCTCCTCTTCTTCTTCTCTTCTTCTTCTTCTTCTTCTTCTTCTTCTTCTTCTTCCTCCTCCTCCTCCTCCTCCTCCTCCTCCTCCTCCTCTCTCTTCTCTTCTTCTTCTTCTTCTTCTTCTTCTTCTTCTTCTTCTTCTTCTTCTTCTTCTTCTTCTTCTTCTTCTTCTTCTTCTTCTTCTTCTTCTTCTTCTTCTTCTTCTCCTTCTCTTCTCCTTCTCCTTCTCCTTCTCCTTCTCCTTCTCCTTTCCTTCCTCCTCTCCTCCTCCTCCTCCTCCTCCTCCTCCTCCTCCTCCTCCTCCTCCTCCTCCTCCTCCTCCTCCTCCTCCTCCTCCTCCTCCTCCTCCTCCTCCTTTCCACTGGCCTGTCCCATCACTGTTCCATGAACAAGTTACCAAACTAGGAAGGTAGGCAATATTTTTCCCCCAACATGATTTTTGAAACTTTCTGGCTTTAATAAAACTGCTTCTTTCCAAAACCTGGGAAAGGTACTTCTAAAAGTTCATCATTGATCAAGGCCATTTTTAAATCCAGAGTCTTAGAGGGATGTTCCACACTTCTGAGTTAGAGAGCTTTTCACCTTGTTGGAAGATATATCACTTGGAGTGATTTAACATGTTATACTTTTAAAAAAAAACAAAAGGAGGTTCATTGGGCATTTCCCCAGAAATGGGGAAAAAAAGGACTTGGCTATTTATGTTTCCAGTATACATATTTATTTAAGCAATATTCAAGTAATTCATCATGAACAGCCAGGTAAGATTGTATTGTTCTTCCAGAAGATTCATAATAGCTGCATTCTACGTAGGCCCTTTCTCAGCTGGAGATAAGGACCAGTTCTGACCAGTGTGAGTCTGAGGTAGTCATGCCAATGTATAAGATTATTAGGGTTTTCTTTCTTCACAGCTATATCTGCCTCCTGCTGCTGCCTGCATCATTGGCTTGCTTCATGCATTTTCCTTTGTTAACTGAATTCCCTGTGGAATGACATGACTCACTACAAGACTATGACATTTGCTGCCTCCATTGCCAACCCTGAATCTGGTCCCTTCCCTCTCTTCTGACTCACTGCTGACTGCAGCTGTCCTTATCAGGAAGCATTTTAACAGATGCTTAGCAGAATAATATAGTTGGAAGGGACCTCGTAGGTCATCCAGTCCAACCCGACCCCCTGCCCCAAGCAGGAAACCCTACACCACTTGTGACTGATGGCAATCCAGTCTCCTCCTGAAAAGCTTCCAGTGATGAAGCTCCCACAAACTTCTGAAAAATGGTCATAAGTTGCTTCCCCACCACCACCAGCGGCATTGTAACTTCGAACTGAGAAGCGAAGTAATGGATCTGCTGCTCTTGTTGTCCACCCTCTTCTGTCCCTCATTGGCCAATCCCAACATCGTAGCAGGAATGGGGTGAGTCTGACTGCAGGACTGTCCACCTACCCCAAACTCCTTCCTGAAATTCTTCCCTTACACACCCTAGGACACAATCTCTTAGAGAGCTGAAAGGGATCTTGGAGGTCTTCTAGTCCAACCCCCTGCTCAAGCAGGAGACCCTATACCAGGGGTGGGATTCAATTTTTTAACAACCGGCTGTGTGGGCGTGGCTTAGGGGGTGGGCATGGTTTGGTGGTCATGTGACTGGGTGGGCGTGGCTTAGTGGTCATGTTATTGGCTGGACGTGGCCAACTCTTTTTTTTTTTAAAACAAGTTTTTATTAAAAGTTTCAACAACAAACAAATCATTACATATTAAATCTTTCCCTGTCTTTCTACAATAATTTCCCCAATATTCTCATAAAACACAAACAAACACAAACAAACATAAAAATCTTTTAGTAAAGTACCTTGGCCCCAGTTACCTCTCTTTGCATGGGCTAAAATAATAGCGCATATCACTCTTCACAATTCTATCTTATTTAATCCATCTTAATTAAATCATTAAATTTGTATCTTTTGCCCATTCATTATCCCTCTATCTCTTCTTATAATAAAAAGAATTTCTCCTGAAATCACTAATCAGAGTATGATGCCTTTCTATCCTCCCCTAAGTTAGTAAAATTAACATTCAACATAACAAATACCCAATTTGGTTCTGCTTGGTACATTCTATCCACCAAAATTAAAAACTTCAACATTTTAATTTCTTATTAAATCTTAAACCATTCTAATTTACTATTTCAAATATAAATGTTACAATACCATCTTCTGTACCTTAGCAGAATCTTTTTACAGAAATTTATATTTCATCCTTTGTCTCTAAAAAACATTTGGGGGGTCTCCCCCCCCCCCCCCCCCCCCCCCCCCCCCCCCCCCCCCCCCCCCCCCCCCCCCCCCCCCCCCCCCCCCCCCCCCCCCCCCCCCCCCCCCCCCCCCTCCCCTTTCTTTTTTTTTTTTTTTTTCTTCTTTTTCCACCCCCCACCCAAACCCCAAAAAAACAAACCCCAAAAAACCCCAACCCCCCACCACAAAAAAAACCCCAAACCCAAAAAAAAAAAAAAAAAAAAAAAAAAAAAAACACCACCCCAACCAACCAAACCCCCCAACCAAAAAAAAAAAAAAAAAAAAAAAAAAAAAAAAAAAAAAAAAAAAAAAAAAAAAAACAGGAAAGGAGGAAAACCTCCAGAGACAGGAAGTCTAGTCCTTCCAAGAATGTAATAAGGGTTAATGGAAAGGCAGTTTCTGTAAGCAACTCCAGAATGTTTCCTTCCTGCCTTCCTTACAGGATTAGGCCAGTAATTTCTTCTAACAACCGGTTCTCTGAACTGCTTAGAATGTTAACAACCGGTTCTAGCAAATAGGTGCGAACTGGTAGAATCCCACCCCTGCTCTATATCATTTCAGACAATTGATCAGTCTCTCCTTAAAAGCCTCCAGTGATGAAGCACCCACAGCTTCTCAAGGCTAGTTGTGCCACTGGTTAATTGTCCTCACTATTAGGAAGTTTCTCCTTAATTCCAGGCTGCTTCTCTCTTTGGTTAGTTTCCAACCATTTGTTCTTGTCCTGCCCTAAATAGAGTTGAATAAAATTCCCCTAAAAAAAATCAGAGTAATGAATCACCAACACCACTTTTATCTGGTCTTTCTTTCTTTCTTTCTTTCTTTCTTTCTTTCTTTCTTTCTTTCTTTCTTTCTTTCTTTCTTTCTTTCTTTCTTTCTTTCTTTCTTTCTTTCTTTCTTTTGTTGAAAGGCTTGGAAAATGCCTTTCTTCTGAGGATTCGATTTTCCTGCTGGGAGAGCTCCGGTGCAAGGATACAGACAACTGCTTGAAAGCTGGTTCTTTTTATTTTTCAGGAAGGCAAGAGATAGCAAGAAGACTGCGTTCCTGGGGCTAGCTAGCTTTGTATGATAAGTCCCTGATTTTTATACTTTTTTTCTCCTTTTGTGTGTGAGTGCTTGTGTTTGTATTTCTTAATGTTTTAAATCCTGTCAGGGGTTGTCTTCATTTCCGCCGGAGTGTAAACTCTGCGGGGTGGTTTGATTGGATTATCAGTTTCGTCCTAATGTTTTCTTATATTTGTTTTGTGGCAATCTCCTGTCTGCTTCCTATGGAATTTATTTCGTGTCTTTTGTCTATTTGTTTTTGCTGATTTGGCATGACCTGTTGTTTGTAAGGGATTTCTTTTTCTTGTTTCCCTAGCTTTCTTAATTACTTGGCTTTTGTCTAGGGGGCTTCTTTCAATACCTTTTATTAAATCTCTTTTCCTATGCAAGTTTGTTTTATGGCTGGCCTGATGTTCCCTTTGGGCTTTTCCTGCTTGGGTGTCACCACTGTCCTCATGAAGTTCCCTTTCCACACTTTCTTTCTTTCTTTCTTTCTTTCTTTCTTTCTTTCTTTCTTTCTTTCTTTCTTTCTTTCTTTCTTTCTTTCTTTCTTTCTTTCTTTCTTTCTCTCTCTCTCTCTCTCTCTCTCCCCTCCCTCCCTCCCTCCCTCCCTCCCTCCCTCCCTCCCTCCTCCCTCCCTCCTTCCTTCCTTCCTTCCTTCCTTCCTTCCTTCCTTCCTTCCTTCCTTCCTTGACTTTGCTTGTCAGAAAGTCAGAAAAAGAGATTACATAATATTAGGACACTGCAACTGCCATAAATATGAGTCAGTTGCCAATCTGATCTGAATTTTGATCACGTGCCCATGGAGATGCTGCAACAGTCGTAAATGTGAAAAACAATCATGTCACTTTTATTGGTGCCGTTATAACTTTGAACCGTCACTAAACGAACTGTAAGTTGAGGACGACCTACAGAGCCCCAAGAGAGAGAAAAAAGGCAGCTTTGGAAGTTTGCAAACAATGGTGATCCCTAGCTTTGTCGAAGCCTCTAGAAGTTCAAAGTTATTCTACCTTAAAATATGGATGTTTCATTTAGATATCCAAATTCCTGGCTCAGAACAGACTAGGAAGAAAAAAAAAATCACATGGATTTTTCTAACTTAGGTCCAAAATGTTGCTGCCAAAACGATTGGCTGGTTCGGATGGGAAAAAGACTGCGCCAAGCAATAAAGTTTCATGCGATTTGGCAATTGGATGTTTCAAAGGCTGTGTTTCTCCATCCCCCACCCCCAGAGCAAAATAAAATGGGACAACTTGCCGCAGCCAACTTGCCGCAGCCAACTCACGATGGCCAACTTGCTGTGGGACAATTAACAATTCTATTTAATTATTTTTAAATTCTTTTTAAAAAGTTATTTTAATTTTTGCCGTTCACGTTTCATATTGTCCGTCCTTTTGCATCCTTTCTTCAACGATTCTATTCCAGTATTTCTTTGATATTCATATAACTCTTGTTCTGTGCCAGGTTGGCTATGGTCAAATGGGAAGAGTCCTCCCCTTCTCTGCTTGCAACAGACTTGAAATTTTAGGCTTAGATAACTTAGAACTAGGCTGCTGTCATGCCCCTGTTGGAGTCTGAATCTGTGGAGGAAGCCAAACAGCTGGCAGGAAGTGGGAGTGTGGCTCTGTTGGCTGTGGAGGGAACTGGGGAAAGGCAAAGTCCAGCTGGGCAGAGCAGGAGAGAGGTAGAACAAGGGAGAGGGACTGAATGTAGACTTGAGTCTGGGTCTCTTGAATTCTGATCCAGATTTCCTCCAGCTTCTTGCAGATATGCAAATGTTAACTCACAGAATCCTTCACCAATCCTAGATATTGCTAAGGGTTCTGGTAGCTGAACCTGACACATTCAAGAGCACCAAGGACTTCTTCTATTGCTTTCTGCTTGATTGTTTGTCTGGTGTTAATCCCTGCTTATCTGGGTATTAGCTGCTAGAGTTGATATGTTTTGGTCTTTCTGTTTTTTAAGCTTTTTTTATCTGTTTCTTTAGAATAGTGTGTAAGTATGATTTGCAGGAGTTAGAATAATTTAATATTTATTTGACTTTCAAAGGTGTACACAAAAAGAGGAATAGGAGAAGAACTGTCATGCCCCTGTCGGAATCTGATTCGGAAGGGGAGGCTGAACAGCTGACAGGGAGTGGGAGTGTGGCTCCATTGGCTGTGTAAGAAACTGGGGAAGGGCAAAGTCCGGCTGGGCAGAGTAGGGGAGAGGTAGAGCAAGGCAGAGGGAATTCAGAGGAAGACCCAGGCCCACCCCCTCTTCATCCTAGGGCACGCAGGGAGGAACAGAGAAGAGAGCAATGTGGGTTGCATGGCTTACGGGGAGGAAAGGGCCCTGGGAAGAAAGTTTAAAAGAAAGCAGGCTGCATGCGGCAGCTGCTGGGAGCAAATGTAACTTTATCTTGTGTTGTTGTTGCTTATCTGTGTTCCTTGAATCTTCCCAACTGTTGTTGCTTATCTGTGTTCCTTGCATCTTCCCAACAGTTGTTGTTGCTTATCTGTGTTCCTTGCATCTTCCCAACTTGAGTTTTGCTGTGCCTTCAAGCCTGGAATTCTTGCTCCTGCCCTGCCAAACTAATTACCTCAGTTTGGCTTGATTGGACTTAAAGTTACAGTTTGTGTTGACCATGTTTTAGATTTAATTCTCTGCAGTCAAAGGCTGTTCCTGGGAGAGTTTTTCTCCAGCCAGAAGGTAACCTGGATATTTAGAGCAAAGTTGGAGCTAATAAAGAGACTTATTGATTATCTGATTGTGTTGCATTTGTGCAATGCCCCAGGTCATCACAGCCGCTTTCAGTCTGACCTAAGCGTAGTACATAAAATTATCCATTACAATGTCTTACCCGTCAATGAATACTTCAGCTTCAACCTCAACAATACACAAGCACACAATAGATACAAACTCGGGGTAAACCAAACAAAACTCGATTGCAGGAAATACAACTTCAGCAACAGTGTGGTCAATGCCTGGAATGCACTACCTGACTCTGTGGTTTCTTCCCCAAACTCCCCAAACTTTAACTTTAGACTGTCTAGTGTTGACCTCGTCTCATTCCTAAGAGGTCTGTAAGGGGTGTGCATAAGCACATCAACCTGCCTACTGTCCCTATCCTAATATCCCCTTTTATTCATATCCATTTCATGTATTAATAATCATGTTTATACTTATGTATATTATCAAATGCATGCTTGACAAAATAAATAAATAAAATAAACTCACTGACCTGCAGTGAGTTGACCACAACAAGTTGGCCACAATGAGTTGGCTGTGGTGAATTGTCATAGACACCCCATCTACCTCTGCTCCCAGGCTTCTCACTGAGTTTTGATATCCTTGGGAGAAGCTGTTTCTTCTGTTTTTCCATCAATGGAGGAACATTTTGCAGGAAAGCTAACCAATGGCTAGGTCTTCTTCTTTCAACCAGCACAATTGTTTTTATTATTATTGTTATTGTTATTGTTAATAGTTATTGTTGTTGTAGTAGTAGTTGTTGTTGTTAATCTTTGGTGAGATTCACAGCCTTGGGGGCTGGTTGGTAGCTCAACAGCTCAAGTCCTAACCAAGGATGTAGGAACTGTTAAGGTAGCATCGGAGGACATAAGCTGTTCCAAGTAGGGTGAGGTTTTTTTTGTAGAATCAGGGTATTCGGGTCTGATAAATTCAGAATTTCCAAATAGCAAGGTAGCCCTTTAGGTATTGCTCCAAGGGCTCCAATTACAATTGGGATAACACATGATTTCTTTTTCAAAAGTTGCTCAACTTCAATTTGTAAGTCTCGATACTTTGTGATATCTTTTTGCTGTGTGTCTTCAATTCCTGCATTACCAGGTATTGCAATGTCAATGAACCAAACCTTTTTCTTTTCAACTATTTTTATGTCAGGTGTGTTGTGGGCCGAGTGCCTGTCAGTCTGAATTCTGAAGTCCACAAGATCTTGACTTTTTCATTCTCCAGAACCTTCTCAACCTGATGTTCCCAGTAGTTGTTACTATACTCCAAACTTCATTATTATTATTATTATTGTTATTCACAAAAAGTGATAGTGTACACAGCAAACGAGAAACTATGCTGGGTTTCATATCACAAATCACTAACATTTAGTTTTGTATCACAAAACACTTCCCAAGCATTTAGGACACTGACCTAAATAATACTAATACTAATACTAATATTAATACTAATGCTAACAACAATACTATTATTATTATTATTATTATTATTATTATTATTATTATTATTATTATTATTATTATTATTATTATTATTATTATTTAGGTCACTGTTTGGCTTTCCTAAGTGATCATTTTTATCACGCCGTTTGTAATATTTACTTTTCAGCTTATAATTTTCTCATCTCCCTTTCGGGTTCCAGCTACCAGGAGTGCTAGCTGTTGCAAAGCAAAAGAAGGAGAAGAAAAAACAACAGAAACTTAAAATAGCTGTATAAGCTACTACCCAGGATCCCGGTTCTTTCTACAGGCTTTCATTTGCATTTCAAATGTCTTCTATATTTCTTATGCATCCCCATGAAGTCATATTTCTGCGGAAGAGGAGCATTCCCGCTGAGAACTGGTTTCTTTTCTAGTGTGTGAGGTTCTTGACCCTGAAGGTAGCCACCACACTAAAAAAAGAGCCAGTGGGTTGCCCAGAGGGGAATTTCCATTCTAGGGAAGAAAGAGAATATAGAATGATGGCATCTTTTATAATAAATGGCCTATTGACTCGTGGCAAGCTCAGAAATTGGTCTGTTTCAGAGGTGATATCCAGCAGGTTCTGACTAGTTCCGGAGAACCGGTAGCGGAAATTTTGTGTAGTTCAGAGAACCGGAAAATATGACCTCTGACTGGCCCCGCCCCCATCTGCCTCCCAAGTCCCTGCTGATTGGCTGGGTCTTCTTTGGTTGCCCTGCACAGGAGAACGAAGCTGGAAAGCAGGTTAGTGGGGTGGGGAGGGAATGGGGATTTTGCAGTATCCTTTTTCCAGTATCCATACCCTGCCACGCCCACTAAGCAGGTCCACAGAACTGGTAGTAAAAGTATTGGAATCCCACCACTGGTCTTTCTGCTTCTCTGGTGATTCTAGTAAGATTTGCTGAAATAGAATTTGCTTTAGACAAGGACGAGAAGACACTTATGGATGTAATTGTCATGGTTGGAGACCAAGCAGTTATTTTGAGAGGAGGTAGTCAAGGGATGTGTGGGAAGGACTGTGTGGGAATGCATGATAAGCGGTCTGGAGATTAAACAATATGATAAAGGATTGAGGGAAGTGGTGCCAGGAACAAGAAATTAGGAACCAATCCAAAACAAGTACAGTTTTATACCTTGGTACCCACAATGTCCTACCAGTCAATGACTACTTCAGCTTCAACCGCAACAACCGAAGAGAACACAACAGATACAAACTCCAATATAGTACATAACTTCCAATCGAATTCTGCTTGGTACATTCTTAAAATACACACTATGTTATCTATCTATCTATCTATCTATCTATCTATCTATCTATCTATCTATCTATCTATCTATCTATCTATCTCATAGTGTGTATTTAATTTAAAAGAATCAAGGTACTCCAAGAAGAAGTCCCCCTGATTGGAAGCCCCCCCGCCGGCCCCCCCCCCCCCAAAAGATGCAACAATAGTATATAATAATAATATATATATCACAATAGTAAATAAAACACTCATTCCATTCCAATTCAATTCTATCATTAATATTAGTTAGAATCTTAATATCTTTAACATTTCTTTTCAAATGAATATCATACTTCCTTGTGAACACTTATGAACTTTCCATAATTAATTCTTTTTTTCCCATATTTCTCTTCACTTATATTTTTATAAATCATTAATAATAATTAAAATGTTCCCATCGTTTCCTAATTTCACTCTCTCATTCACTTTATTTCATTTATTTATTAAGAAACATTCCACTGCATTACAATAAGTATTTTATCCATCATTTTAATCATACAATGTTTCATATTTTCTAAAATTATTTATATTTCTAATATAACAATACTATCTTATGTACCTTTGCAGAATCCCCTTTTCAATTAAATTTTCACCCATTATCTCGAAATAGGCTTATATTTTCAATCCTTATACATTTTCCCTGTTTCTCTATATCTTGTTTCTGTTTTTTACAACTTCTTTTCCTTTCCTTCTTCCCCCTCTTCTTCCCCCTCTTCTTCCCCCTCCCCCTTTTTCCCCCTTGTCTCTCTACTTCTAATTCTCTCTTCTGTGATCCTCTCTTCTGTTGCTTTCTAATATTGTAATTATTTTTCAATCTATTCTTTTTTTGGTTGTTTTTTCAAATCTTAAAATTTTCATTCTCTTTCCCCCCTTTCCTTTTTTCCCCCCACATAAAATTACTTGATCATTAAAGATGGTTTCTTCTTTGTCCCGACCTTCTTGTTCTACAAGCATTTCTTATTGTTTCTCATAGTTCCAGATCTCCATTTCTAAAAATTGAAATACAAAGCCAAAAGAACCTCTTCCTTCTTGTGCATCTTCTTTCTGTTTTTTATGTTCCATTTTCAGTTCTTCTAAAAGTGATGCCATTTTAAACACTTTTAAACAACCACCCAATTGATTTTAGTTATTTAAATCCAATAGCCAAAATTCCAAAAATCACCAAGTAATCCAAATAATCCAAAGCTGTTTCTTCTTGCTTCTTTTTTCCACTTTCTCTTCCCAGGGTTCTATTATTTTGTTACAGAGTTTCAGTTAGAATTTATCTTTTAGGAATCAAAGTTTCTTTTAGTTCCAGGCAGTCTCCTCCATTTTTCCAGATCCGGCCCTTTTATTCTTTCCTTTTCTCTCCTTTCCTGCTTTTAAAGGTTTTTGAGTATCCAAAAGTCTTTATTATCCCTTCAACATTTTATTTTCAGCTTAAATGCCTATGGATGTCAAAGTGGATTTTTGTCAATTTCTTACTTAAATCTCTTAGCTTTCCCTTCCCTCTCTCCTTCGCTGCTTCACAGTCTTCTTTGGGAGCAATGTTATTTTTTTATAGTTCAAATTCCAGGCTACCTTATGTTGTTGCTTTTTCAGTTTAACCCAGTCAACCAAAACTTTCTCTTCTTATCTTCCTCCTGCACATTCTTTTCCGGTCGAGTTCTTCTTTGAGGTGGCCATTTCTGACCACCGCTGCAACCGCCTTCAGGAAAGGAAGTAATGGCCAGCTGAGGAGGAGAGATGCAACTCTCCTTGACCGTGCTGGTGGTCTCTCCCCTCTTCACCACCTCTATGGGATGGCTTAGCCCCGAATCCAGCTGGCTCGGGGTGCTCCGGCGGCGAGCACGGATCAAAACCACACACAATCATGGATTTCGGTCCATCGCAGAAGAAGCTCAAACCGGAAGCTAATTTTAAAGGCATAAATTGAAGTTTAAATAAGAGTTGAATGGATAAAATTAAAAGATATAAAGGTTTCATACTCCAATTAGTAACTACAGGGGAAAATTTGTTTAATGAGAAAAGATAATATGAAATTGAAACAGGACAGACAAAACTATAAATATAATGATTGGAAAGACATTGAAACTTAGAAAAAGATATTAGATATGAGATAATTAAAAATAAAGTTGAGAAAACCAAGGGAGGGGAAAAATTATGGAGAAAATGTTAAAATAGTAATAAGATATGGAATAGAACGCAAAGATCAATATGAAATTGAGTTTGTGTCTGTATGAAGAAGTGATAAACCGGGATCATGCTATTCTAAAAAAAAAAAGATGGTTTATTGTATTATGTTTTTGTGAAAACTCAAATAAAATTTATATTAAAAAACACAGATACAAACTCAATGTACACCACTCCAAACTTGATTGCAGAAAGTACGACTTCAGCAACAGAGTGGTCAATGCCTGGAATGGACTACTTGACTCTGTTGTTACATACTCTAACCTCCGCACTCCTTTAACCTCAAACTATCCAATATTGACCTCACCCCATTCCTAAGAGGTCTGTAAGGGGCGTGCCTAAGTGCACCATCATGCCTACCATCCCTATCCCATTGTCCCCATTTATTTGTACCTATTTCCTGTATTCTTACTCATGTTCATACTTATACCTATTATCTTTTAAGCAATTGACAAATCAAATAAATAAAAATAAATAAATACCTCTAAACAGGTATCTGAACTACTAATGGTCAAGACAAATTGGTGGTAGGTAAGAGTCAGTGTAATGCTGCATGCAAAACTGAATCCAGTTTTGGTTGCCACGATGTAAAAAAGATGTGGAGACTCTAGAAAAAGTGCAGAGAAGAGCAACAAAGATGATTAGGGATTGTAGGCTAAAACATATAAAGAACTGTTGTAGAAACTGGATATGTCTAGTTTGATGAAAAGAAGGACTAGGAGAAACATGATAGCAGTCTTCCAAAATCTCAGAGGCTGCCACAAAGAAGAGGGAGTCGAGCTATTATCCAAAGCACCTGAATGCAGGACAAGAAGCAATGGTTGGAAACTAATCAAGGAGAGAAGCAACTTAGAACTAAGGAGAAATTTCCTGCCAGTTAGAACAATTAATCAGTGGAACAACTTGTGGATGCTCCAACACTGGAAGTTTTTTAGAAGAGATTGAACAACCATTGTGTCTGAAGTGGTGTGGGGTTTTCTGCCTAAGCAGGGGGTTGGACTAGAAGACCTCCAAGGTCCTTTCCAACTCTGTTATTCTATTCTATTCTATTCTATTCTATTCTATTCTATTCTATTCTATTCTATTCTATTCTATTCTATTCTATCCTATCCCATCCCATCCCATCCCATCCCATCCCATCCCATCCCATCCCATCCTATCTTACTCTACTCTACTCTACTCTACTCTACTCTACTCTACTCTACTCTACTCTACTCTTCTCTACTCTACTCTACTCTACTCTACTCCATTCCATTCCATTCCATTCCATTCCATTCCATTCTATTCTAATACAAGGGGGAGTTAGATTTATGGGTGTGAAGAAATTCCAGACTGATGACGTACTTCACCACTCTCTCAGACTTGGCCTGGTCATCTCCTACAACTTAGTATGTCCTAGTTTAACAAAGAGAAAGGTGACATTATAGCAGTCTTTCAGTACTTCAGGGGTCCTCACAGAGAAGAGGGGAGTCAACCTATTCTCCAAACACTTGAAGGCAGGACAAGAAGCAATGGATGGAAACTAATCCAGGAGAGAACCAACTTAGAACTAAGGAGAAATTTCCTACAGTGAGAACAATTAATCAGTAGAATAGGTTATCTCTGGAGGCTGTGAGTGCTCCAACATTGGAGGTTTTTAAGAAGAAACTAGACAGCTGTTTTTCCAGAATAGTATAGGGTCTTCTGCTTGATCATGAAGTTGGACAAGAAGACCTCTAAGGTTCCTTCCAACCCTAATGTTTTATGTTCCATATTATAAGAACTGGAATAATAATTGTAGATTCATCTTTGCATTGTTCTTCAGCTTCCCTGCTTCCTGAGGTGCCTATTAATTCTGAAGAAAACTCATGGGGGAATTTTTTCATGGGTGGTTAGGCAGCAAATATGCAGCATTAAGTAACTAATGGCACATCCAATTGAAAAATGGATGGAGAATTTCAGCTTCCCTGGAGAAATTTGATAACATTTTTTAAAAAAAGAAATTTGGTGGAGAACGTTGAAAAATCACTTGGACCCAGCAGTCTTAATATAGGTAGTCCTCAACTTACAAACCAGGACTGAGGCCACAATTTCTGTTGCTAAGCAAGATGTCTGTTAAGTGCGTTGCATCCAATTTTGTGATCTGTTTTTGCCCCCCAGTTGTTAAGCGAATCGTTGCAATTATTAAGTGAATCTTGCTACATTGAGCAAATCTAGCTTTCCCTGTTGATTTTTCCTATTGAAAGTCAGCTAAGAAGAACCAGAGATGCTTCAACCATTATAAATTCCTTCCTTTTGCTAAGCACCTGAATTTTGTTTATATGACCAATCATGACTACAATCAGGTCCTGTCATGCCCCACTGGAGCCTGAATCTGTGGGGGAAGATGAGCTGGAACTGGAGCCGACAGAGATCGAGGGGGGGCTTCATTGGCTGCAGAGGAAAATGGGGAAGGGCAGGGCCAATCAGGCCAAGGCATTTCAGGATTAGAACAGCTTGTAGACAGGGAGGAACAGGGGCAGGATGAACATGAGAGACAGAGCTCAGGCAATGAGCAAGGACCACCCCCTCCTGATCCAAGAGCCCGGAGAGTGGAGAGAAGGAGAGAACAGCGCAGATAGAGACTGCTAGTTGGGAGGAGTAAACTGGGAAAAAGCAGATCAACTTAATAGGAAAAAAAGGGAAGAGAGACATGTTTCTATTTTGGACATCTCTTTTCTCCATGTTGACTCTACCCATTTGGCTCTGCTGTCATGTAGACTCCAAAGCTTTCTATAAGGTCCACATGAGGCTTGCAATCCACATTAGGTTGCGAATCTATTTTTCAGGATCCAACAGTGAAAGTAGAAAAGCCTTCAGGTCCGCGTTCAGTTGGCACAACTACTTGCTTATGTGTGGAGATTTCAATGGTACTTCAACCTCATCTTGCTTCCTGCCAAGCTGTGGACTAGAAAATTTAGGTTCTTAGACTGCTTTTCCAGCAGTTACTCTTCTGAGTTGTGCTACTTTTGGACATGAATATTTATGGAAACCTCCTTCCTACCGAGTCCCTGATTAACATCCCTTCCATAAATATATCTAGGACCACTTTAATCTAAGCTAGAAACCACCACCGTATCTTATGCCAGTAAATTCCATAAATTAATGTTATAGTGTTTCTGTTGTTGATGATGTTGAATCACCAGGAAGCTGCTGATCCCGAGTTCCAAGTAGAGTTGGGCAAAAATGGCCTTCGAGAAATTTCCATCCGTTTGGTGGAAATCCACTATAATAACACAAGGGAGTGTGTATTTGTATGTGTATGGAAGAGAAAAGGCCCCTCCAGCAGCCGAATCAGAGGAGGAGGAGGAGGTATGGGAGTCAGAGTCAGCAATAAGGCAACCTGAGAGCTCTGAGGGGAAAAAGGGAATGGAGCTGACAGAGAGAGAGAGAGAGAGAGAGACAGAGGCGGAGCCTGGGCCATCCATCGGCCCTCAAATGGAGAGTCAACAGCCCCAGGTCTGGAGGTGGCTGATGAGGAAGAAGAGGAACAGCTGAGTGCAGTGCCTGATGCTTGGATGTGCAGAAGGCAGGGGAGAGGAGAGCAGTGGAAATCTATGGGCTGGTCCTTGGGAAGGAAGAGCCACCTCTGCTAGTGAAGCCCCACCCGAGCTCTGGGGATAAGTGGCAGGGGGAGGAAATGAATAAATGCACAGACAACTATTCATCTTCTGGCCGGATGGCCTTGTTAGCCTGCATTGAGAGAGAAACTTTTTGCCAGGGCTGCCAGCAGTCCTAATTAAAGGAACCTTTGAGTTAACTTCAGAGGGTTTGTCATGTTTGGGGAGCTGGGTCAGAACAAAGAGAGAGTGAGGAAAAAGAGAGAGAGATATGTCTTTTCCTTTGTTTTCTTTTTCATTTATCATGTGATAAATCTCTTGTGCACCCACCACCCATAGACTCAACAGGATATCTTTGTTTATCTATGTTTTGATGTTCATCTACAGAACAACCAGAATAACTGAGTTGGAAGGGGCTCAAACTGAAGTCTACACGTCTTACATTTGCCAAGATTGAAAAACACTGGATTAGATGAACAGGCACCCAAGAATCCAAACGTTTCCCATAAATAAATGTATCATGGAAAAGCTAAGAAACCACTGAGGAACCCAGAAACTGCTAAATATCAAACACAAGCTCTATTTATAAGAATCAGTGTTCACTTTTCTTGGGTCTTTCTCTCTCTCTCTCTCTCCTGCTTGCTCTGTGTAAAGGACTAGCAGAATAATGGAAGGTACCTTGGAGGTCTTCTAGTCCAACCCCTTCTCAAGCACGATACTCTACACCATTTCAGAGAAGTGGCTGTCCAGTCCCTTCTTAAAAGCCTTCAGTGATGGAGCACCTACAATTTCTGAAGGCAAGACATTCTACCAGTTAATTGTTAGGAAATTTCTCCCTCGTCCTAGGTTGCTTCTCTCCTTGATTAGTTTCCATCCATTGCTTCTTGTCTTGTCTTCTGGTGCTTTGGAAAATAGATTGACCCCTTCTTCCTTATGATAGCTCCTCAAATAGTGACCGTGCTATCATATCACCTCGTCCTTCTTTTCACTATACAAAACATAGCCATTATGAGAAGGAGATCTTTTATAAAAAGAAGTCGAAGTAGATGATTCAGGAACAAGACTGCGAAAATCCCAAATCTTTCTACCTGTCATCCCTTTGAGGTAGCGCAGACAAGAAGTTCCAACCATGAGTATCAATATTGTCAGGCACCAAGAATCAGAATGACACCATGAGCTGATCAAGTTTCTTCTTTATTGCTGCATGCCTATTTACAAGGTCCTGCAAGACTGACTATTTCTTTTTGTGAATAGCTAGATAAGGGGATCAGAGATTCCGGTGGAGGTAAGATCTGTGTTACTTCTTGCTGTGCAAAAATTCTAAGCTTGCCTCCCCGTACTCCTGCTGGAGATTCCTTCACCAACATTACCATTATTAGAAAATTATGAACAACTCACTCCTACTGGTGCATGCTGACCTTCCTCATTTATCAGCAGGAAGACTCAAATCCAAGGAGCCCCCACTGGCACTTATCCAACATCTGCCAACAACTTTAACATTGTTTCCCAATGGAAAGCCAAATAGGTCACTGAACACACAGTTATAGGAAGACATATAAACGACCAAAAAGGTTCCAGAACGACTACGTCAGCAATGGACAATCCTGAATAGGATTTGTACCTCACTCGGTGTCTACCGGGACTCTGTATAAACGGGGCATAACATCCTCTCCTCAGTGTGACTGTGGGGTCCCACATCAAACTGTAGATCACATCATGACCAGCTATAATTGAGGGCATATGCCGGTCTAGTATCTGATTTTTTTTAAATATAGACGATGCTGCACTTTGATAGTTAGATAACCTGGTATTTGAACATAAATCTTTTTAACATTATATTTTATTGCGTTCTACTAACCTTCTTGAGAGGACGCAGTGGCTCAGTGGCTAAGATGCTGAGCTTGTCAATCAGAAAGGTCAGCAGTTCAGCAGTTTGGTAGTTTGAATCCCTAATGCCATGGAACGGAGTGAGCTCCCGTTACTTGTCCCAGCTTCTGCCAACCTAGCAGTTCAAAAGCACATAAAAAATGCAAGTAGAAAAATAGGGACCACTTTGGTGGGAAGGTAGCAGCGTTCCGTGTGCCTTCGGCATTTAGTCATGACCACAGAGATGTCTTCGGACAGTGCTGGCTCTTTGGCTTAGTAATGGAGATGAGCACCACCCTCTAGAGCCAAAAACGACTAGTTCGTATGTGTGAGGGGAACTTTTACCGTTACCTAACCTACTTGGAATGTTAATTTATATTGCTAGTCCATGCATGATATGCCATACGCAAAACTAAGGGTCTTCAAACTTGGCAAGTTTATAACTTGTGGACTTCAACTCCCAGAATTCCTGAGCTAACATGACTGGAGGAGGAATTCTGGGAGTTGAAGTCCACAAGTCTTTAAAGCTGTCAAATTTGAAGGTCCCTGTGCTAAATAAATACTGCCTTTGTTGTAGTTACATTAACAGATTCTTGCATGTCTGAAAGTACCCCTCACTTTTATTCACCCAAAACTAGAGAGGGTCCCTTCTGAGATACTTTCTCCATGCCCCCTGTCCTTTGGATTCAGATTACATTTATCAGATCATTGTCTCGGCTGCAGCTCTTCCTCCTGTCTCTGAAGAGCATCCCCACATACCATTCAAGATTCCAGATCAACATGAAACTTAGAATAGAATAGAATAACAGTTGGAAGAGACCTTGGAGGTCTTCTAGTCCAGCCCCCTGCCTAGGCAGGAAACCCTACACCAGTGGTCCCCAACCTTTTTTGTGCCAGGGACCAGTTTCACGCAGAAACACTTTTTCAAGGGGAGTCCAAGTTTGGTGGTTTGCTTGCAGACATTTCATTATCTGACTAGGTAACATCTGATGTTGTTACCTAGTTGGGTAATAAAACGTCTGCCAGCAAACCACCAAGTTCAGGGAGCGCCAATGCCTCCTCATTGCAACCCTGAGCGACAGATAGTCCCTGCAGGACGGCTGAGAAGCCCCGCCTCTTGGCCCTGCCTTCCTCAGCCCCATCCCTCAGGTGTCTCCCTCCCTCCCTCAGCCCCATCCCTCAGGTGTCTGCCTCGTTCCTCTCTCATTCGCTCTCTCGCTCCTCCACCAGCCCAGGAAGAAACTGCTTCAAAGAACCCTGCAGGGTGGCTTTTCCTGTCGGCGCAGCTCTTCCGAAGCGCCCGCTCACCCCCACCCCGCGCCCACGGTTCAATCCAGTGCTCCGTTCTGCCTGCCTGCCTTCGTTTCTGGTGGTTTCGGAGCACAGCTCCTCGCGCCCGTTCACCCCCGCCCGCGCCCGGCAGTTCAATCCAGTGCTCCGTTCTGCCTGTCAGCCTGCCTTCGCTTGTTTCAAGCAGCTTCAGCTGAGTAAAAGAGGCGAATAGTTATTATTCTCAGCCGAAGCTGCTCCGAAACAAACGAAGGCAGGCAGGCAGGCAGAACGGAGCACTGGATTGAACCTGGATTGATTGGCGGCGGGGTGGGGGTGAACGGGCGCTCGGAGGAGCTGCGCCGACAGGAAAAGCCACCCTGTCGGCTTTGAAGCAGTTTCTTCCTGGGCTGGTGGAGGAGCGAGAGAGCGACTGAGAGAGGAACGAGGCGGGAGGAAACCGAAGCCACTGAGCCAGAGAGCAGGACAGGCTTTGGTTGCTTCCTCCCTCCCCTTCTTTCATTTGTGTCCTTGATCCCTGATCCCAGCAGCATTCACCGAAGGCAAAGAAAGCCACCATTTTTATTTTATTTTTATTTTCTTTGCGGCCCGGTGCAAAGTGATCCACGGACCGGTACCGGTCCGCGGCCCGGTGGTTGGGGACCCCTGCCCTACACCACTTCAGACAAATGGCTATCCAACATCTTTTTAAAAACTTCCAGTGTTGGAGCATCCACAACTTCTGGAGGCAAGTTGTTCCACTGATTCATTGTTCTAACTGTCAGGAAATTTCTCCTTAATTCTAGGTTGCTCCTCTCCTTGATTAGTTTCCACCTGTTGCTTCTTGTCCTGCCTTCAGGTGCTTTGGAGAATAGCTTGACTCCCTCTTTCTTTGTGGCAGCCCTTTCTTTGTGGCAGACTGCTAGAAAGCCAAGTTGCCAAGAGTAAATGACAACCTTTTCCAGCCGAAAGGAAAAATGCCACATGCACACGAAGCATCATTTTCAATGAACAAATAAGCACCTCAGAGGCTCTTCTTGTCGTGTTTCCAGGTCTGCAGTTCATAATCTCTGCCGCCCAGTCAAGAATATTTCAGGATAGAGCATTTAATTCCACCCATATTTCTCACAAGCGTTGCTGATGAAAAGGAATGGCGCAAAATCATTTGTATGAAAACAAATGGAATGGAAAGCCCATCAGTCAGGAAGCTGCTGCAGTGGGCATTCACGTGCTTCATCCATGTGTGTGTATGTGTGTGTGTGTATACATATTCATGTTCACCTGCAAAAGTCTGTAGCAGCTAATTCTGGGGAAGATGGCAATTGAGTTTGAGGCTGCAACAAGTGAGATTGGAGGTAGAATAACAGAAGAGTTGAAAGGGATCTTGGAGGTCTTCTAGTCCAACCCCCTGCTCAGGCAGAAAATCCTATAGTATACCATTTCAGACAAATGGTTGTCCATCCTCTTCTTAAAAACTGTTCTGACCCAAACCCTTTTCCAAGAAGACAAACAATAACCGAAGGGAACAGAAACCTTTTAATGAGTCTTTTCAAATCCCCAGTTAAAAGGCTACTGCAAACTAATTAACTTTGATAAGCACAAACTTTGCCAAAACTATATGAGGCTGACAAGTATCACAGATAAGAAATATTTTACAACACGAGAGTCCAACTTAAGATACTGTAATGTCCACGAGGCTGGAGTTTCAAAACGTCTTTGCTTCCTGCAAAGAATGTCCGCTTCACAGCTGGCTTTTATCTTCTTGAAGGAGGGGCCATTACCTTGCAGCCTTACTCCCAAGTCGCTTGTGCTGTTGCAGCTGCTCTTTCCTGTGTGCAGCCCTGTGCGCATGCGCACTTGGCATAGGCTCCTCGGGAACCTCCTCATCGCTGCTGCCAGCCCCCACAATCTCTGAAAGCAGCAGTCCTCTCCCTAATGGCCCTGGCCCCTCATCTGAGTCCTCGCTCTCCTCAGCCGTCTGCACCTGCTGCCAGCTAACCACAACAAAAACTTCCAGTGTTGGAACATTCACAACTTCTAGAGACAAGTTGTTCCACTGGTGAATTGTTCTAACTGTCAGGAAATTTCTCCTTATTTCCAGGTTGCTTCTCTCCTTGATTAGTTTCCATCCATTGCTTCTTATCCTGCCTTCAGGTGCTTTGGAGAATAGCTTGACTCTCTTTTCTTTGCTGCAGCTCCTTGGTTATTGGAACACAGAACAACAGAGTTGGAAGGGATCTTCAAGATCTTCTAATCCATCCCCATACTCAAGAAGGGGACCCTTTACTATTTCTCCTTAGTTCTAGGTTGCTCCTCTCTGATTAGTTTCCATCCTTTGCTTCTTGTCCAGCCTTCAGGTGCTTTGGAGAATAGCTTGACTCCCTCTTCTTTGGGGCAGCCCCTAAGATATTGGCAGTAACCAAAAGGAGATATGGTTGTGATGTTTGCTCTTATAAGCATCGTTCACCCCAGTGAATCTCTCTCTTTGCAGACACCTTCACCCACCCGTTGCAACTAAATCATAACTGGTACATTTAAACGAGCATTTTTGTGGTTATTGTTGTTATAAAGTAGATGAATGTTGCTACTTGAATTTCATGAGAGAATAAATAATTGGTTGCACAAGGCAAGAGATATGTGAGTCTTCCCCCATTGGCTGAGTTTCAGAGCCACTAGTGGAGGACCTGAATGGAGAAATAGTTATGGTTGTGCTAAAATTTACTTTGCAGTTCACTTCAACTAATTTCTTCTCCTGTGAAAGAGGATTTTATTTCTGCAGCTCTTCGACTTAGGAGAAATTGGGACCAGAATTTTGGTTGCTAAGCAAAGCAGTTTTTGGATTGTGCCTGATTTTATGACTCCCTTTTTTTTTTGCCATGGTTAAGCGAATAATTGCAGAAATGGAGAAACATGTTTTTAGAGGCAGGAAGCAGCACCCAAATCTTTCTTAATAGCCCACAGCAGATGCCAGCGCTTAAGGAGATAAAGAGTTTATTGAAAGAGGAAACCAATTATCTAGACAGCTTTGTTCATAAGCAAAGCAAATACTGCAGACAGAAATCCATTCAAGACCGGATATTTCAAAACTCCTTGCAACCAGCAAGGAGCAGCAAGTTTGACAGATAACAAAAGCAGAATGGTAGGATTAGCAAAGCAACCCCTCACCCAAGATCCAGCACAGGACGAAAGCCATTAGTCACAATAGGAATTGACCAACACCCTTTCAGAATACAAGCCCCTTCATTGCACACACACACACACACCCAAAAGCATTTCAGGACCTCTATTAAAAATCCTGGCACTCATCTAGCTGAATTGTTCAGCTGACCCAGAACCACAAACCTTGGTGGTTCTGTTCACCAATAAATGGGCCTTCTTTCCAATCAGCCTCCAGCCTCCATTTTGTTTCCAGAGTCTTTCTCCCAGCTTGGAACTGAACAAGATGGATGTTTCTTCCAACAACAGTTTGGATTACATGTTTTGGGGGTATCGCTGATGTTCTCATCAACAGTATCATTGACTGCAGACCATCTGTAATATTAACAAAATCTATTTATCCTCTTGTAATTTTCAGCACAGGCATAAAAAAAAAATCAATGAAGATGATTGACAACCTCCAAAATCCTGTGGCCCTGTTTGCCTTTCAACTGACACCACAGGTTGCGGATCGTTGGTGAAAAGGCTAATCGGAGAACTCTCTGACTCTGAATAGAATTTTTTTAAAAAGGATCGGAATCTGAAAGTATATGACACTTCTCTGATTTTGAGTCAAGTATTCCTCACTCCATAAAGTTCATCATCTTCAGGGCTGAACTGAATAAATTGCTTTATCTGGAATACATGTGCAAATTATGGTATGTTATACGACTGTGTGATGGAAGGAATCTAAATCCTGTTTTGGAGGAGAAGCACATAAATGCAAAATTCGAACTGAGGTCTACATGTCTTAGATTTGCCAAGATTGATACTGGGTGAGATGAACAGGTACCCAAGAATCCAAACATTTATCATAAATAAATGTATTGTGGAAAAGCCAAAAATCCACTGTAGAACCTAGAAACGGCTAAGTATCAAATGCAAGCTCTATAAGAATCAGCATTCATTTTTCTTGGGTCTCTCTCTTTCTCTTTCTCTCTCTCTCCCTCCCTCCCTCCCTCCTGCTTGCTCTGTGACTAGAAGAAGGACTAGAGTTGGAAGGGGCCTTGGAGGTCTTCTAGTCCAACCCTCTGCTCAAACAGAAACCCTTATACAATTCCAGACATGTGGCTGTCCAGTCCCTTCTTAAAAACCTCCAGTGATGGAGCATCCATAATTTCTGAAGGCAAGCTGTTCCACTGGTTAATTGTTCTCACTGTCAGGAAATTTCCCCTTATTTCTAGGTTGCCAATCTAGAAGCCAGTAGCTTTTGGGTAAGAAATATACTGTCCATCTTTTTTTTCTTTTTCTTTTAGCAGCAGACTCATCTAATATCAGGTTGCTTATTTCTGACTGTGTGAGAATTTTCACAGCTATTAATTGCCAAATGTGAGTTCTAAATGAGCTTGTAACCCCAATATGCACTTAACTTGAAAAACAGTTCTTTGATAACAGAGTATCTTTACATAACTCCTTAGCTCGTTAAGTTTAAATGGATTTATTTACATGTTTGCTTCCTTGAAAGAGCAACCATCCAGGTAATTTGCCTGGGCACTTAAAATAGGAGAGATCTCTATTACAAATCAACTCTGCTAATTTTCAAATTAGTAGTGGGAAAATATGTTTAGGGAGAAGAACTTGCTTCTTTCAGCATCTCCAGAGCCCTCCTCATTTAATTTGGCCAAAATGATGTGTGTATGTGCGTGTGTGAGTGCACATGTACTTTAAAGTCAACCTTGATTCCTCCTGGTGAATATATATGTGAATCCTTGAAATTTTCTCAATAAGAGATTAGATTAACAGTTGGAAGGGACCTTGAATTTGAACTTGTATTCTGATTGGTTGTCAGACTCCCATAGGGCCATGCAGGGGCAACTTTGTAGGCTGTCCTGAGTCCCAACCTTCGTTGTAATGAAAGGGCTTTGGACAATTCCTATTATGGCACTGCCTGAAGGAGGTAGATCTTTGTTATGTAGAATAGACTGGCCCATTGACGAAGGGGTGTGTGTGTGAGTTTCTGCCTTTCTGAATTTCTACTTCTCTTTTTAGGGGAAATATTCTGCCGTTTTAATATATCCTAAAATATTTCATTTTCCTAGGAGAGAGGTGGGTTTTAACTTCCTACAGGAACAAAAGTACTTATGTTCTTTTCTTTAATCAAAGTGGTCAATTTTGCCATTTCCACAGGGGTGGGATCTGACCGGTGTAACTACCGGTTCGATGATTTTACGTTTTGTGCGCGCATGGGTGCTTCGCGCGCACGCATACCTGACGCACGCTCTCCACGTGTGTATATCGTCGTCAGCAAGCTGCCCGGACAGCTGACCATTGCTGAGTGCAAGTGCGCAGCGGTTGAAAAAGCATTTTTTCCTGCTTTTTCAACCGCAGCTGTGTCGCGCAAAGCAGCTGAGGTTGCAAACGCAGGAAATAAAGGTCAGGTAAGATCCCGGGCAGGCTGATGTGCCAAAACAGCAGCAGACATAGAACCGGTTCTATGTATGCTCTCTGTCTGCTGCTCTTCAGAACTACTGGTTCTACAGAGGTGGTCAGAACCATAGAATCCCACCCCCCTGCATTTCCACCAACTCCATTAACTTCTACAACCATTCGTCCATGGTAGGAATCGAAGTGTCCTTCCATTTTGGTGCATACAATAGTCTTGCTGCAGTCAACATATATAGTAACGAAGTTCCAATTTTTTCCCCTGTCATGCCCCTGGTCGAGACTGACTCTGAGGGAGAGGAAGAACAGCCAACAGGGAGTGGAAGTGTGGCTCCGGAGGTTGTGGAGGAGGCTGGGGAAGGGCAGAGGCCGGCTGAGCAGTCAGAAGAGGACCCAGGCCCATCCCCTCTCCATCCTAGGGCATGCAGGGAGGAGAGGATAAGGGAGAAACGTGGTCTATGGGGGAGGAGAGGGCCTTGATCCTCTTCATGGGCTGCAGCTGTGACAACTGAATAAGATGATGGACATGCGTACGGGCAAGCGCTGGAAACAAAGTGTGGAAATATCTCTAGTTTATGGTTCCTCTCTGAGTTTGGTGTCCTTCCCAGTGTGTGTTATGTGTGGATGTCCTCCATCTTGCCTGGTTTGTGTTGCTTTTTTCCTTCTTCTTGTAACTGTTTGTGTGAGAGTTTTTTGTCTTCCGTCAAGAATATTTGGAGCTTGGAAGCAAAGTGAAGGAATAAAAGGGGTTTCACCTGTTTTTCTGTGACTGTGTTTGTTTTGTATCCCCCCCCGCCCCGAGTCATCACACCCCCTCAATTCTTTTTCCATGGAACCCAGACTGGCTCTGCTTTTGCCAATGTCTGGAAGCTTAGCCCATCACTAAAGATGACTCATGCAGCTAATAATTAGTGCCTGTGTGTTGGCAGGAGTCAGACCGATGTCCCTATTCATTTATTGATGAGTCGAGGAAATGTGGATGAAAAAGCTGCATTGCATCCAGTCAATGAGAAAAGACTTGTGTTTATTCTCCCACTTCTGATCAATCTGGAAACCCAGGAGGAGGAATAAATTAAGTCACCGACTGAAAATAAAGGATGAAAAGAAATGCCCACATGTGACTCATCCGGAGGCAACATTTATCATTTATTATGACTTTCCTTAAGAAGCTACTCTCTGATCAATTATATCACCTGGACAGCCATAAACACCAGAGTTCAATTATCTGACTCATAGATGAGCAATAGGTTGATGCACCTTCTCCTGTTGGGAAGGATATCATGTTGAATTATAGAAGCAATCCAATTACAGAAATGTTAGCAGATCAATTACTGGAGGTCTTTGGATGAAGCTTTTGACTATTTTCCATATGTTTGGTAATGATGTTTCCGGATTAAGAACTTATTAAGAACTTCACCTGCAGCTTTGAAAAGTATCAATTGCAAATATGTGCCAACACCTACAACACCGCTGCGAGAAGTTTTATATCAAAATGTATGTCAGGTTTCCAAGTGATGAAATCCATTCAAAAAGAAAAGAACAAAGTCCATCTTCCATAATAATTTCTTTTATTTAGAATAGCATCAAATTGGCAAAGTCTGTTGTCATTCCAGATCTGACACAACCCGGAATTACACCACATAATATTGGAAGTTAGAAACAACCCCTAAAAGTCACGTTCTCCAATAAAAGTAAATCAATGTTGCTTGGTGTCATCAATCTTCACCTTCATGTCACCTCAGCAGGGTCACCTCGTGTTCCCACGGGAAGAAGAACCACCTAGCCTAAACAACTCTATCTATCTCCACTCCTCCCACCTTAGGAATGTGGCAAGCCCGAAACCCTTCCCCCCATAACCAGCAAAGAGAAAGAAAGAAAAGGAAAATATCAAATGCCTCCATTCTTTGGCGCTCAGCCTTCCTTATGGTCCAACTTTCACAGCCATACTTTGCAACCGGGAAAACCATAGCTTTGACTATATGCACTTTTGTTGGCAGGGGGATGTCTCTGCTTTTTAGTATGCTAGTTACTTTGTGTTTAGGAATAAATATTTCTTCTTACATCACAGCTGTCTGGATCTCATTTTTATTTATTCTTGCACAATCCCTGCTCAAGCTGGAACCCCAAATCATTCTTCTGACACTGCTGAGCTGGAATAATGGTTAGTAAATTTAAAACATTTTAAAGCACATATGCCGTTGTCTTTTTGGATTCCTTGGTCATCTGGGGTTAGAGTCATCAACCATTCAGATTAAAGATAGACCAAAAGGAGCCTTGTCTAAGTAGCCCAGAATATGTTTGCCTCTGTCTCTGTCTGCCTGTCTCTCTTTCTCTTCTTCCTCCCTCCCTCCCTCCCTCCTCTTCTCCCTCTCCCTCTCCTTCTCTCTCCCTCCCCCACTCTCTCTCTGATTTTCAACACTAGTTTTCTTTGGTATAAGTATTTGTTCCTTTAAAGTGGAGATGCCAGATGCAGAATCTAAAACTTTTGAACAACAAAAAAAATGTGGAGAAATATTAGATTTTTTTTTATCCCACTTTTCTTTTTTTTATCCCACTTTTCTCACGGTCAGAAAGTTTCTCCTTATTTCCAGGTTGAATCTCTCCTTCATCAGTTTCCATCCAGTATTCCTTGTCTGGCCTACAGGTGCTTTGGAGAATAGCTTGACCCCTTCCTCTCTGTGGCATCCCTTCAAATATTGGAACACTGCTATCATGTCTTCCCTGGTCCTTCTCGTCACTAGACTAGCCAGGCCCAGTTCTTGTAACCATTCTTCAAATGTTTCAGTCTCCAATCCCCTCATCATCCTGGTTGCTCTTCTCTGTACTTTTTCTAGAGTCTCAACTTCTTTTTTATAGTGTGGTGAACAAAACTGGATGCAGTGTTCCAGGTGTGGTCTTACTAAGGCTTTATAGAGTGGTATTAGTACCTCCCTTGATCTTGATTGTATCCCTCGGTTAATGCAACTTAAAGAGAGGAGATAAAGAAAGGAGTGAATATGTATGCTTTATTCATTTTTCTGCTTTGGGGAGAGACAGATTTCCAGTGATTTGTAAAAATTAAAAACCCATAGAAAAATAAGTCAGTTTGACTAAAGAGAGAAAGCACATAAAAGGCACATATTTTCAAAACCATCTGCAGGGCTGGTAGGGAATAATCCATCTCTCTTTAATGCCAAACCTTAACAGAGCGGCGCACCTGCGCTTTTCAAAATCTTGGATGCAGTTCTGACAATCTTAAAATGTTGTTACCTCACTATAACGTTAGCATTATCCAAAGAGAAATATATTAAGTGCTGCACAGTGATCATAATGCAATCTCAACTTAATTTTGATTACATTCAATTATAAATATAAAATCTTTTCGAAAATCATTTTTGGTTGAAGCAAGTTCTTGACACTGTAGCCCATTCCATCCCTTTGTCTGTAAAATTGTATTTTTTAAAATAAAAATATTTACACATTATTCAAAAGAGATAATTAAAAAAATATATAAGAAGGAAACAAAAAGATCAGAACGCATCCCCTCCACCAGCTAACATCCAGATAAGAAGGGATTAACACCAGACAAACAAACAGAAAACAATACATTAATCAAGGAACTACCAATTTTATAACAGTTTTGGTGGTTGTTGTTAAATCATTATAGTTATTAGGTGAATTCAGGGTCATTTAAGTGAATGCTGCAGTCATTAAGCGAACCAATGGTTCACAATGGACACTTTTTTTTTGTCAAAATCCAGAAGGAAGTTTCGTGTTGTTGAGCATTGGAAGTTGAGTCACATGACTGCAGGGGACTCTGACTGTTGGAACTTTGGATCTGGGTCATACCTTAAGATAGGTCTGTTGTAATTATGAATGGTCACTAAGCAACTGGTTCGTAAGTCAAAGACTACAGATTTGTGATGACCCAGGGTGGGATACAAAAGCAACAAAGTCACAAAAACAGGTGAAGTCCCTTTAATTCCTTCAACTTGGATTCAAAACTCCAATTATCATTGACTGGAGAAAAAACTCCCCCACAAACAGTTGCGAAAAGGAAGAAATGCCATTCAACCTCAAAATACATATAAATTATTAATAGAAAAAACAACACAAACCACACTGAAGCAATTAATGAGACAAGGCAGGAAAAGGGCTTGAAGACGTCCACAGATATCGAAATACACACACTGGGAAGGACGCCAGAACTCAGATAAGAACTGAAAGACTAGAATTATTTTACGCTTTGCTTCCAGCACTGGGCCATGTGCAGTTTGTCCTTTTAAACAGTCCTCATAGCTGCAGCCCATGAAAGGGATCAGGGCCCTTTCCTCTCCCAAAGACCACGCCGTTCATGTTTCTCCCTTATCTGCTCCTCCCTGCGTGCCCTAGGATGAAAAAGGGGGTGGGCCTGGGTCTTCCTCTGACTGCCCAGCTGGCCTGTCCCCTTCCCCAGCTTCCTCTGCAACCTCAGGAGCCATACTCCCACTCCCTGTAGGCTGTTCCTCCTCTCCCTCGGAGTCAGACTCCAACAGGGGCATGACACGGACAGCTTAACAGACTACATAAAGTATGGATGTCTGTCGGGAGAGGGATTAAGAGAGGTTATTCACAATGATATCATAGTAGTAATGTGACTTCCATATCTGGACATAAGTATGCATTGGTGGCATCCAGATGATGATGATGTTCTCACATGAACTCTTTTTAGTGTCCTCGTACTTTGCTGCAGATACTGTTGCTGGCCATAGATAGGATGAATGTCCTCTAACCTTTTCTTTCACTAACTATTATGATGACACCCCAGGACCAATATAAATGATCAAGTGTATCTTTAACAAAAAGCTGCACCAATTAAAAATTTGCACTCGCTGTTTAAAATGGCCCCGCAGCATTAATCAGCCAAACCAATTAAAGCTTGCAGGTCTAATTTTCTTGGATAAGCTCCAGCAGCTGAAAGTTGCAGCTCCTTATGTTACAAAAAAAAAAAACCAAACACTTCCTTAAGAATATAAGAGGAGTCCTGTTGGGTTGGGTCAAGGTTCATCTTGAAGGGACCAAGCAGAGGTCTGTGAGATGCTTGCAGGCAGAAGGTGGAAAGATATCCCTCTCTACTACTTCAGCTGATGTTTGGAGACATATTGTCTCCAGTGTGGAGATATCAGAATAACAAAATAGAATTACAGAATTGGAAGAGATCTTGGAGTTCTTCTTGTCCAACCCCCTGCTCAAGCAGGAGATCCAGGGGTGGGATTCTACCAGTTTGCACCTATTCGCTAGAATCGGTTGTTAACATTCTAAGCAGTTCAGAGAACCGGTTGTTTGAAGAAATTACTGGCCTAATCCTGCAAGGAAGGCAGGAAGGAAACATTCTGGTGTTGCTTACAGAAACTGCCTCTCCGTTAACCCTTATTACATTCTTGGCAGGACTAGACTTCCTGTCTCAGGAACATCTCTGGAGTTTTTTCCCCCTCCTTTGCTGGTACTTTGCTTGTGTGGAGTGACCATTCAAAGTTACAATGGCACTGAAAAAAGTGACTTATGACTGTTTTTCACACTTACGACTGTTGCAGCATCCCCACAGTCATGAGAGGCCAGGCGAGGAGATGCGTGCCTCGATGTGAGTGATGTTGAGTTGGCCACACCCAGCCAGTCACATGACCACCAAGCCACGCCCACCCAGTCACATGACCACCAAGCCACACCCACCACCTAAGCCACGCCCACAGAACCGGTTGTTAAAAATTTGAATCCCACCCCTGAGGAGATCCTATACCATATCAGACAAATGTTACTCCAATCTGTTCTTTAAAACTTCCACTGTTGGAGTAATCATTACTTCTGAAGGCAAAGCTGTTCCATTGGTTAATTGTCCTCACTGTTAGGAAATTTCTCCTTAGTTCTAGGTTGCTTCTCTCCTTGATTGGTTTCCATCCATTGCTTCTTGTCCTGCCCTCGGGTGTTTTGGAGAATAGCTTGACTCCCTCTTCTTTGTGGCAGCCACTGAGATATTGGGATACTGTCATCATGTCACCCTTAGTCTTCTTTTCATTAAACTAGACATAGATAGGACCTCCATGAAATTAATCTTTCCTTCGAAAGTCACTCAAGAACGTGGCCTTCACATGTGGTAATGAATGCCACAGGTTAGAATAGAATATAGCTGGAAGGGACCTTGGAGGTCTTCTCATCCAGCCCTTGCTCAAGCAGGGGAACCTGTCCTATATTATTTCAGGTAAGTCTGGTTTCTTTTTAAAAACATCCCATGATGGAGTTCTAGTCTACAGGGATGATTTTAAATACCTCCATTATTTCCCCCCTTGTTCACTTCTCTTCCCCAGTTGTCCCAAATATATTTATTTTTATTTTATTTTTATTTTATTTTATTTTTATTTATTTGATTTGTCAATCGCTTACAAACTAATAGGTAGAAGGATATACAGAGTTATGAATACATGAAATGGGTACATATAAGAAAAATAAAAGAAACAATAGGACAGAGACGGTAGGCACGTTGGTGCGCTTATGCACGCCCCCTACAGACCTCTTGGGAAAGGGATGAGGTCCATAGTAGACAGTCTAAGGTTAACGTTTTTGGGGTTTGGGGAAGAAACCACATATATAGCCAAAATGTTCTAGCCTTTAAAGGTGCTTGAACCCCCTGATTTTTTGATTGGCCTATCTTAGCAGTATCCCCCAACAAACCATAATGATGCCAAAAGAATAACGCTTGTGCAATGAAGTCATCTTGCACTGTTCTAATCTTCTGCATTTTTTTTTCAAGTGAACCAATTTCTTTGCTTTTCACAAATCAGAACCTCCCCAAGTTTGCTGGTCAAGTTGTAGCCAGATTCACACAACCCCAAATTTGATTTGTTTAGTTTGGGCTTATTGTTCTGTGTGTAAACCCAGGTACTCTGGCTCATAATTTGTGACGTACGCCTACCATGCCCTATCAACATAATCAATTGTGCTACATTGATACATCTTGATTAAGGAAATCATATCTTAGCAGGATGTGTAAAAGTAGCCATGAGGCATCATGCTACATCACAGCGAAATAAGTATCATTAATGGCTTCAAATAAGAGATGCATTCTTTCATAATCTGATGTCTCTGAGAAGCCCATTGATTCAACGTGGTAATGCAGTATCATTTTTCTAGCCATTATGATTGATGATGATGATGTTATCCAATCAATCATGTCCAGTTCTTGTTAATACTGTGGCCCAGATTTCTCCACATCTTCTGATTTTGCACAACTTCTTTGAGTTGTTCTATGCTCTGGCTGGTGTCAGCTTTGATGGTGTCCAGCCATTGTGTTCTTTGGTGGTTCATTTTAGCACTACTCTTCCCAACATAATTGCTTTCTCCAGTGAATTCCCCTGAATGATGTGGCCGAAGTAGGTGAGATGCTGCTTCTAGTCTTTCTGATCATGTCTGCCAACTGTTGTAGCCCACTGGTAGTGTCAGCCTTCAAGATTTTCTTCCTTTGCTTTGCATCTTTCGGCTGTCATAAGTAACAGGGGGAGGAGGGGGGACATGATTATGGGAAGCGAGCTGGAGATTTCACAAAACAGAACTGTATAAAGGGGGGAGTTTCTTGCTTAGGCTCCTATCCTATGCTGTGCACAACTGCAACTTTTTATCAAAATATGCCAAGGTCAACGGACAGAGGCCTCATCACCACCTGGAGATGCCCACATGATGCTATACACAACTTTTAATTGGATGAGCCAATTGAACTATTGGGGGTGGGAACGTTGCCATCACTTTGTATATGTGATTTACGCGCTCATGTTCTCAGATTCAGAATTCTTTTGTTGCTACCACTTGATTTCCAGTAAAAGATATCTTATCTCTAATTAATGGAGTCTAAGTATTTCTCTCTTGGATTCTGAATGGAGCACCGTCTGACATTATTCTGAATCTCTGAACTGTACGCGAAGTTATCCAAATGTGAATTCCACCAGGAGAAAATTGACTATTTAGGCTATCGCATATCATACGATGGCATAGAAATGGATCCGGGGAAAGTTTGTGCTGTTTTGAAATGGGGTCCCTCCCCGCACCAGGAAACAACTGCAAAGTTTCTTGGGATTTGCTAATTTTTACTGTCAGTTTATCCTTGCTTTTGCAAAGATTGCACTGCCTATTACAAATCTCCTAACAACCAAAGGGGAATTGAAAGCAAAACCTAGTAAACCCCTGGAGTGGTCCATGGAGTGCCAAGCTGCTTTTGAGAAGCTGAAATGACTATTTGCTGCTGAGCCAGTGTTCAAGCACTCGGACATGGACACTCCTTTTGTAATCCAAGCCGATGCGAGCAACGTAGCAGTTGGGGCAGTGTTACTACAAGCAAACGGGGACTTTGCAACCATGTGCATATACTTCCCATAAACTAACTGAGACCGAAAGAAGATGGGCCATCTGGGAAAAAGAAGCTTTTGCAGTTTGCTGGGCTCTGTTAACCTGGAGGCATTTTCTAGAAGGGGCAAAACGCCCTTTTGAGGTGTGGATGGATCATAAAAATTTGGAAGCTTTAAAAACGCCTCGGAAACTGTCTCCCAAGCAAGTTCGCTGGGCGCAGTACTTCAAACGTTTTAATTTTTCATTGAAGTACATTCCGGGGGGGAAGAACTTCATGGCGGATGCTTTATCTAGATTACCTCAATATAATAGTGCCCACCCAGAAGTGGTTCAGCCTATTGTCCCCACCAAACAGTTGGCGGCTCTAGTGGTTACCAGAGCCCAGAAAAAGAAGGAAGTTGAATTATCAAATTATTTATCTTCCCAATTCAAAGAAGTTCTGAAACTTGATGATTGATTCTTGGCTCACTCAAATAACTGTACAGTTAGAGATGGATTGGCATGGGTGGGGACCAAATTATATGTTCCAGAAAAGTTGAGAAACCAAATATTACAGCAAGCTCATGACTCTAAAGTTGCTGGACATTTTGGATTCGTGAAAACCTTACACTTGGTTAAAAGGCAATTTTGGTGGCCTACCTTGAAAAAAGACACAGAGGCTTATGTTGCTAGTTGTCCTATCTGTGCCTCAGCCCAACAGCCGCCTGTAAACCAGCGGGCTTGCTACATAATGTGGCTAAGCCAACTGCCCCATGGAAAGAAATTTCTATGGATTTTATAGTGGAATTACCTGAAAGTGGGGGAAATACAGTTATTTGTTTAGTAACAGATCTGTTTTCCAAACAGGTATACTTCATACCGTGTGCAAAGATCCCATCTGCGAAAACCTTGGCTAAACCGTTTCTTTTACATATCTACAGGTTATGTGGGGTTCCTGAACACATAATCTGAAATATCCTGATAAACCCTGAACTTTAGTATTATGAGTTTATATGTATATTATTCTTTTATCTTTTATTCTTTCTCCTTTTAGGACGAACACCTCTTTTTCAGGGGGGCCAAATGTCAGCCTTCAAGATTTTCTTCCTTTGCTTTGCATCTTTCGGCTGTCATAAGTAACAGGGGGAGGAGGGGGGACATGATTATGGGAAGCGAGCTGGAGGTTTCACAAAACAGAACTGTATAAGTTGGGGGGAGGAAGTTTCTTGCTTCGGCTTCTATCCTATGCTATGCACAACTGCAACTCTTTATCAAAATATGCCAAGGTCAAGAGACAGAGGCCTCATCACCACCTGGAGATGCCCACATGATGCTATACACAACTTTTAATTGGATGAGCCAATTGAACTATTGGGGGTGGGAACGTTGCCATCACTTTGTATATGTGATTTACACGCTCATTTTCTCAGATTCAGAATTCTTTTGTTGCTACCACTTGATTTCCAGTAAAAGATATCTTTTCTCTAATTAATGGAGCCTAAGTATTTCTTTCTTGGATTTTGAATGGAGCACCATCTGACTGGCAGCAGAGATGGACAGTGAGCAGGTTGGGGAAGAACATGGGCCAGTCCTGGAGATTGAGGAAGGCTTGGACATGGGCTCTGCATCAGAGGCAGAGATGGGGCCAGGGCAGTTTGGCAGTTATCAGCTGCCTTTGGACTCGGACACCAGTGGGGTGGAGGAGCAGCTGGAGCTGGTTCTCAGCTTGTGTATGCGCAGAGCTGCCAAAAGAAAAGAACAATTATGAACTAAGGGTTGACATGGGATTAAAGCCTTAGGTGGACAGTGAATGGCCCCTCCCATAGGATTAAAAGAGGAGCAAAAGGGGAGGCGGCTTTTGCAGGAAACAGTTAGTTTGTTGCAGCAATGTGAAGATCTATCTGTGCATCTCAGAGACTCTGTGCTGAGTCCTTCCTTGTCAGCACGGCGTTCGAAAATATTTACTTGGCAGCTCTCCAAGCTACATAAGGTCTGTGCTCCTAATTACACCCTTGAAAGACTATTTGCCAGGCCTTTGGCTGAATGTGAATGCAAGAAATTCACCTTCGTTTAATAAAAGGGGTTTTGCCAGAACAAAGAATCTGCTTAGTGCTTTTTGGGAAGCCTAGGTCAGAACACCAACAACTAATTTTCATTAAAAAAAAATTGCAGCGAAGATCCGACAGATGTTGATGTACATGCTCAACTCAAATCAGCAGATGGCCACTAGGTGGCAAGACAGAACAATCTTTTCTATCTCCCTTTGCTGCCATCTAGTGTCTGGAAGAGAGCCTGTTTGGTGTAATGGTGAGGGCATGAGGCTAGAAACCAGGAGGCCATAAGTTCTAGCCCGAGTGTCAGCAACTCATGGCTCTGGAGCCGCATGCGGCTCTTTGGGCCCTCTGCTGTGGCTCCCTGTTGGGTGATCCTACCACTGGCTGGCCCCACCCCTCCCCCTCCCCTCCCAGTCACTCCTTTCCTGGCCTGAGAAGGTAAACACAAAAAACAGAAATGAGAGGGAGGGAGGGAAAAAGAGACCCATTTCCCACAGAAAACACTGGGAGCCACAAAACCTGGATAGGCATGGTGTGTGTGTGTGTGGGGGGGGGGGGTGTCATGAGACTGGGTGGGAGTGCCATTGAGTTGACCACGCCCACCCAGGTTTTATGACTCCTGATGTTTTCTTTTCTGTGGGAAATGGGTCAACATGGCTCTTTGAGTGTTTAAGGTTGCAGACCCCTTTTTCTAGACATAAAGCCAGCTGGGCAATCTTGGGCCAGACAGTCTCTCTCAGCCTTAAGAAGGAAGCAATGGCAACTTCTGAAAAACTTTGCCAAGAAAACTGCAGGGATTTGTCTTCAGGAAGTTTCTGACATGACATGATTGTGTGGAAGAAAAAAAAAATATTATGGCACTCAAATGTAGCATAGTTTAGTAATGAGCGGTATAAGGATTGCTTTTTATTACTCCTAAATTTTGCAACGTTGTGTTTTACCATTCTATTGAAAAAACCTCATCTTTCCAATAGCATACAAGATTTTGTTAGACTTTTATTTTATTTTTTTCAATTCTTTGCCTTTGCTCTCAGCTAAAACATAACAACGACTTCCACTTTTCTTCACAGTAAACATGCAGTAGCTCTTTAATCATTCTGGATTGTTTGTTTTGTTTTGTTTTTGTTTCCTGCAACTTTTCCAGAAACAGAATATTTAGTTCCAAGGGGAGTAATCCCTGGGCTACACTGAATAGCCTAAATCTATCACTTCATTGATTTGGTTTCGTTATCTTAGGGCTACACAGTACATTGTCAAAGAAAAATCTTGCTTAATATATATAAAGCCAAGGACGTACACTGATGCTAGTTAATCTTTTCCACTTTGCAATGTGATTGTTGCTTTTACCCCCAGCTGGTCCACAAACAAATCTTGCAATGGCCAGGATGTCATGTTTATGGTCTCCTGGTTAGTCGTGGTTAGCCACCTGGGCCCTACACCACTACATAAAACTGCATCTCTGGCAGTAATGGGATTCAAATAATTTGACAACCAGTTTGCCCAGGGTCAGGTTGGCTGTTGTGGGAGGCATGGACCATTCCTGTCCTCCAGCTTTGCCGCACATGTGGGACGAGCCTCCCACGGTCTCCAACGTGACCCTGAGCAAACCAGTTGTTAAATTTCCACCTTTTGCCAAAAGGCTGTTTCTCAGGGTGCTTGTCTACACGTTGGTCTCATGGCTGTTTCAGCCTTCTGGACGTGGCTCCTTTAAGAAGTGAGGTTTCCAAGGACTGAGGTGGGGGTGTACCATAGAGACAAGGGGTTGATGGTCCCAAGAGCTCACACATTCTTGGCAGGACTAGACTTCCTGTCTCTGGAACTTCTCTGGAGTTTGTTTCCCCTCCTTTGCTGGTACTTTGCTTGTGTGGAGTGACCATTCAAAGTTACAATGGCACTGAAAAAAGTGACTTATGACCGTTTTTCACACTTACGACTGTTGCAGCATCCCCACAGTCATGAGAGGCCAGGCGAAGAGATGCATGCCTCGATGTGAGTGATATTGAGTTGGCCACGCCCAGCTAATAACATGACCACAAAGCCACGCCCACCCAGTCACATGACCACAAAGCCACGCCCACCCAGTCACATGACCACCAAGCCATGCCCATTACCTTAGCCATGCCCACAGAACCGGTTGTTAAAATTTTTGAATCCCACCCCTGGCCGTGTCTTTTGATCACCAGGAAGTGTTCGTGTAGTCTGGTTGATAGTTTTCTTCCTGTTTGGCCAAGATAATCCTACCTTTCCAAATTGCAAATTGCCAAACTCAGAGCTCAAACCAACAGCCTAAATTCCAACCTGATCTACTAATATTCAAACACATTTCAAAACTGCCGCTTTCCAAACACTAGATCAGTGATGGCTAACCTTTCCGTCCTCGTGTGCCAAAAGTGCGTGTGCGCATGCATGCCAGCACCCATAAGGCAATGCACACGCCCCCCCCATAGCCCATGCACATGTGCGCACAACCTCCCGCCTTGTGCATCTCTGTGCATGCACGCATGACCCACCGCGCACCCCTGCATCTCCCGCATGCACAGCAGCTACCCGATGATCAGCTGGTGGGCGGGCGGCATATGCGCATGTGCAGTGGATCTGCTCTGGGGCAATGGCTTGCGTGCCACCAGAGATGGCTCTGCGTGCCACTTCTGGCACGTGTGCCATAGGTTCGCCATCATGGCACTAGATGGTAGCAGAGAGCTAGAAAAAGATTGTTCTGGGCTGCCACCTAGTGGTCACCTTCTGAATTGCAGTCAAGCTATTGTGTGGCTATCATCATAAACAGGACCCTTGCTCCTGTCTTTATGCATACAACTACTTGCTAATACACAAAAGCATGATCGGAATCCTATTTTATCACAGGAAAAAGTGCCCCAACTATTGTTTTTATGGAGTTTCTCTGGAAAGGAAACTATGAGGAAATCCATTGTAATACCTTCCAAATGGGAGTGAAAAGATTTATTCTTGACATGGGAAAATGTTTCCCTGTGTTGCCTGGGTGGAAAAGCTGGGTGTGCTCCCAGTGAATCTGGCTGTGGAATATACAACTTAGCACTGTGCAAAGCGACAACACTATTGCTATGTGGCAGAGTCGCCGTAAATGGTCTGTGTCATCTGCCACTTGCAATATTTCTTGTCTTTGCCAGTTGCCACATGAAAAGTCATCAAATCCTCCTCGATATCACGATGGCTATTAACCAACAAACTTTGTCCTCCTCTCTATAAATCATATCGTGGGCAAAAAAAGTAGATTATTATATTTGGATGGTGGCAATCTAAAAGCCTTCTCAAGCGCATTCTTGAGGGCACCTTTGCAAAATCATTTTGAAGCTTTCAAGGAGGTAATTTTGATGGAATCAAATTCCCCTCCAGTAAGAACATCGACCATCATTAAATTCAAAGGAAGGACTCTCTTTTTTTTGGCTGTTTGACAGCCATGGGAATAATAGGGACTTCTTGGAAATGCAAACCCTTCAGTAGAAATACTCCTAAAAAAAAAATCCAGGAAATTTTTTTTGGGACTTTTAAGTTTTACCTGCACCAAGTTACACTCTTAGGACTGCTAGAAGAGATTATTTGTAGCTCAGGATTGAATTGTGGAGTCCTTTGTTGCTTTCTGAGCTTTTCTTGCAGACGTTTCATTATCCAACTAGGTAACATTATCAGTGCAAAATGGAAGCTTTGTGGTTTGCCCTGTCAGTGGTTTTATGTGTGTTTCGGTGGGTCCTTGATTAGACTGTTGTTTACTGTTGTATTTTTCTTTTGTCTGAGTTGGTAATTCCTTTTTTAAAAAAATAATAGATTTTTATTTTATTTTGTACAAACAATCCATCTTCAGTTTAAACAGTGTGACATTTGGGTACAGATATTCATTACTATAACATCAATACTCTATACTTTATACTGCTATACATAATATATCTGATTATTATAACAATTCTCTTCTTAGCATATTTAATTCTTATTCACATGTTTACTGTTTTTCACAAGTCTTTAATTTCTAATTTCCATTTCTATTCTCCAGCCACTGATAAAATAGTTCCCATATCATATAGTATTCAGTTTGTTCCTTTTCATTGATTGCAACTGTTAGCCTGTTCATTTCTGTACATTCTAATATTTTTCTGATCATATTCTCATCTGTCGGAATCTTTTCACTTTTCCAATTTTGTGCAAATATAATTCTAGCTGTGGTTAATACATGAATTATTAAATATGTCATTTCTTTACTATAAATTTCAGCTATAATCCCCAACAAAAATATTTCAGCTTTTAAATCTATAAGTTGCTGCATCATCTTTTCCAACCACATGTGTATTTTTTGTCTGAGTTGATAGTTCCTTGAAGATATTGTTTACTCCTTGGTTATTTGTCAGGAATTATTCCTGGTGTCAATATGGGTATTAATTGCCTAGCAGGATGTGTTTGGGTCTCTTATGTCCTTTTTAGCTTTTTGTTGTTTATCTCTATGTGCCTATTAATGGTTGATTTGTCTGAGGGTTAAGCTTCCAGGAATTCTCTAGTATTTTTCAACTTGGCTTGGTCTAGGATGTTCAGTTTCCCAGTTGAAATTATGGTTAAGTCTGCATCTGTTGTGCAAGAAAGTGGTTTTCAAGAAACAAGAAATCTAATAGTAAACAACAGCCTAATCAAGGAATCACAAACACGAACAGGGCAAACCACTTGTATATAAACAGACAGCAAGCTCCCCAGAGGTGGTTTTCAGCAGGTTCTGACCAGTTCTGGAGAACCGGTAGCAGAAATTTTGAGTAGTTCGGAGAACTGGTAAATACCACCTCTGACTGGCCCCGCCCCCATCTATTCTCTGCCTCCCGAGTCCCAGCTGATCGGCTGGGTCTTCTTTGGTTACCCTGCAGAGGAGAACGGAGCTGGAAAACAGGTTAGTGGGGTGTGGAGGGAATGAGGATTTTGCAGCAACCTTTCCCTGGAGTGGGGAGGGAATGGAGATTTTACAATATCCTTCCCCTGCCCACGCCCACCAAGCCATACCCACCAACCCGCACCATGCCCACCAAGCCATGTCCACAGAACCGGTAGTAAAATTTTTGGAATCCCACCACTGAAGCCCACTTCTCCTCTAGCTCTGATGATGTTACCTAGCTGGGTAATGAAATGTCTTCAAGAAAACAACCAAGCTCAGAGAGCACCAAAGACTTCACACTCACTTGCATCTCACCTGGAGCAAGCGTATCTCAGCAAAATCCTTTTTCCTCCATGTTTCTATAAAATTAGGTAAATCCCATCTCCAACCATGCCTTAAGCAATTATAAAGCCTTAATAAGACCACACCTAGAGTACCGCATCCAGTTTTGGTCACCACAGTATAAAAAAGATGTTGAGACTCTAGAAAAAAATGCAGAGAAGAGTAACAAATATAATTAGGGGACTGGAGGCTAAAACATACGATGAACTGTTGCAGGAACTGGGCTAGGCTAGTCTAGTGAAGAGAAAGACCAGGGGAGACGTGATAGTAGGGTTTCAATATTTGAGGGTCTGCCACAGACGGGAGGGGGTCAAGCTATTTTCCAAGGTACCCGAAGACCAGACAAGAAATAATGGATGGAAACTGATCAAGGATTCAACCTGGAAATAAGGAGAACTTTTCTGACAGTAAGGGCAATCTACCAATGGAACAGAAGTTGTGGGAGCTTTATCACTGGAGACTTTTAAGAAGAGACTGGACTGCCATCTGTCAGAAATAGTGTAGGGTCTTCTTGGGCAGAGGGTTGGAGTAGATGACCTACAAGGCCCCTTCCAACTCTGTTAATCTGTATCTAATTGTTGTTGGTGTTGAAAGGCTGTCAAAATGCCTTTCTTCTGAGGATTCGATTTTCCTGCTGGAAGAGCTCCGGTGCAAGGATACAGACAACTGCTTGAAAGCTGGATCTTTTTATTTTCAGGAAGGCGAGAGATAGCAAGAAGTCTGCGTTCCTGGGGCTAGCTAGCTTTGTATGATAAGTCCCTGATTTTTTATACCTTTTCTCCTTTTGTGTGTGTGTGCTTGTGTTTGTATTTCTTAATGTTTTAAATCCTGTCAGGGGTTGTCTTCATTTCCGCCAGAGGGTAAACTCCGTGGGGTGGTTTGATTGGATTATCAGTTTCGTCCTAGTCTTTTTTTTTGCTTAATGGTTTCTTATATTTGTTTTGTGGCAATCTCCTGTCTGTCTCCTTTGCAATATATTTTGTGTCTTTTGTCTGTTCGTTTTGCTGATTTGGCATGTCTTGTGTTTGTAAGGGTTTTCTTTTCTTGTTTCCTTAGTTTTCTTAATTATTTAGGCTTTTGTCTAAGGGGCTTCTTTAATACCTTTTATTTGATTCCTTTTCCTATGCAAGTTTGTTTTATGGCTGGCTTGATGTTCCCTTTGGGCTTTTCCTGCTTGGGTGACACCACTGTCCTCGTGAAGTTTCCTTTCCACATTGGAAAATTGCTATGGGTATTGCTATTGGTGCTTGGTTGTTTTATCGTAGATGTTTTCTTACCACTGACATGTGCTCATGTTACCTAGTTTGGGTAATGAAACATCTAAGAAAACAACTAAGCTCCAAAAGAGCACCAAGGACCCAACAGTTCAACTCTGATCGCCATTCCAATTTAGTTTGATTTTACCCATTGAGGTCACTATCTTGTTTTTTTTTTCTGACTACATCTTGCAGTTACCATCAATCAGTGGTGGGGTTCAAATGATTTAACAACTGGTTCTCTGCCCTAATGATTTTTTTTCCAACAACCAGTTCATCAAACTGCTCAGAAAGTTAACAACCGGTTCTCCCGAACTGCTGCGAACTGGCTGAATCCCACCACTGCCCACAATCACATCACTGGGAAGAAGAGACAACCATGTTAAAACTGCAGATGTTTCTAGACCTCAGCCTGTATATATTCTAAACAACGATGCAAGCTTCAACAAGGAACTTTGCCAACATATACGCTTTCCCAAATTTTGCAGTTTTATTCACGGTTCAAAAAAATTACAGACAAGCATAAACATTTCAGGGGGGAGACCTGAGGACAAAAGAGCATTATATTACAGAGGATTGCTCAGGATAACATGCATGGGTTAGCAAAATTGCTTTCAGCGGTGCCTTTATTGGCAAATTGAAAAAGTACAAATTGATGTTGAAACGGAGCAAATTGATCTTGAGTCTGGAAAACACTGAAACAAAAATTGGCTCATTTGAATACCTCTAGCTCGGTGATTTTTCAAACTTGGCTTCCTTAAGATGTCTGGGCTTTGAACTCCAGCTAGCCATGCTAGGAATTCTGAGAATTGAAGTCTGCACGCCTTAAAATATCCGAGGCTGAGATGCTCTGCTTTAGTTAAAGGCCTCAAGCACCATGCTTCCTCACTGAAATATGTACTCCTAGCACGCTTCATCCTGAAAATTAAAAGTTTTTAAAGCTTGCATCCACCCTACTGAATGAGGCCTAGATTCAAGCATGCAGAGGTTGCTGGAGAAAAGCCATTTGTGTATTAAATGATATAAGGCCACGATTTTTATTTTATTTTTGGAGAGAACTCATGCCTGTACAGGAAGAGAGAGGCTGAAATTAACAATTCCCCTGTGAGACAGTTCTGTCCCAGGGTTTATTATCAGCCACGCCCATCCTTTTATTTAAGAAAAAAAAATCAATTCTCCATATATCAGTATTATTTATAATTTTTTATCCCACCTTTATTATTTCTGTAAATAACTCAAGGCAAAAAACATACATATCTAATGCTCTTTCCTCTACCTATTTCCTCCATAACACAACTCTGTAAGGTAGGTTGGGCTGAGAGAGAGTGACTTTCCCAGAGTCACCCATCCAGCTTTTCATGTCTAAGGTGGGACTAGAACTCACAACCACCTGGTGATTGGCCCAGAATCACCCATCCAGCTTTTCATGCCTAAGTGGGACAAGAACTCACAGTCTCCTGGTGATTGACCCAGAGTCACCCATCCAGCTTTTCATGTCTAAGGCGGGACTAGAACTCACAGTCTCCTGGTGATTGGCCCAGAGTCGCCCATCCAGCTTTTCACGCCTAAGGCGGGACTAGAACTCACAGTCTCTTGGTGATTGGCCCAGAGTCGCCCATCCAGCTTTTCACGCCTAAGGCGGGACAAGAAGTCACAGTCTCCTGGTGATTGGCCCAGAGTCACCCATCCAGCTTTTCACGCCTAAGGCGGGACTAGAACTCACAGTCTCCTGGTGATTGGCCCAGAGTTATTCATTCAGTTTTTCATGTCTAAGGTGGGACTAGAACTCACAGTCTCCTGGTGATTGGCCCAGAGTTATTCATTCATTCAGTTTTTCATGTCTAAGGCGGGACTAGAACTCACAGTCTCCTGGTGATTGGCCCAGAGTCGCCCATCCAGCTTTTCACGCCTAAGGCAGGACTAGAACTCACAGTCTCCTGGTGATTGGCCCAGAGTCGCCCATCCAGCTTTTCACGCCTAAGGCGGGACTAGAACTCACAGTCTCCTGGTGATTGGCCCAGAGTCACCCATCCAGCTTTTCACACCTAAGGCGGGACTAGAACTCACAGTCTCCTGGTGACTGGCCCAGAGTCACCCATCCAGCTTTTCACGCCTAAGGCAGGACTAGAACTCACAGTCTCCTGGTGATTGGCCCAAAGTCGCCCATCCAGCTTTTCATGCCTAAGGCGGGATTAAAATTTACCATCTCCCAATTTGTAGTCTGATACTTTAACCACTGTTATATGAATATGACCATTTATTTTTCAAATAATCAGCACCCACACCAAAGACTTAAACATCTTCTGCCCATGTCTTAGTTGGTGCTGGAATTGAGTTCTATTGATTCATAATTTAGTTTTTTACCTTTTTTAAAAAGACAGCCTTAATAGTGTAGTTATAGTTATAGTGACAACAATTTTCCCAACAGTACAGATGGGGGATATTTTCAATATTTAATTTCCAACCGATTGCATCTCCTCCATATCATATTTGATGCAGAACATTCTGGCCACCATACAAAAATTAACATATCACGGAGTGAAACACCGAGGCTGTTTCAGTTTGTGCTCAATTTTCAGCAAAGCATGTCTCATTGCTTTCTAATGGGAAGATGGTGCCAAATGTAGCAAATGAAAGTGCCTTTCAAAGTGAATGGCTCATTTCACTTCCAAAACAGGCTGGGTTGAACATTCGTTCCTTCCAAGGAAATTTCTCAAAGAATGCCTCTTTAGGACCTCCCATGATTCAGGTTAGATAAGCCCGACACTGATCACTGGAAAAACTTTGATTCCTGGGAATCGAAAGCAAGTCACTCAAACGTCAAACAAGCCCTGCTCGCAGTCACTCACACCTGGAGTCACCTCCTGCCTTGACTGCTGGTCTACATGGGGCAGCCCTTGACATGTTCATTGGAAGCTTCAACTGGTTCAAAATGTACCGGTCTCCATCTCGTTTTTTTCAAGAGGCAACTAGGCTTTCTGTTTGAAGATGTTTCGCTTCTTCTCCAAGAAGCTTCTAAAGATAAACCTCCAGGTAGTCTCAACGACTTGCTAAAAGGATGCAAATGACCAGCTGTCTGCAAGGGGTATAAATCCTTCCATTTCCCACCATCCAGTCAGAGCTGAAGAAGCTTCTTGGATGAGAAGTGAAACATCTTCAAAGAAAAACCAAAAAGTCCAGTTGCCTCCTGAAGAAGCACCTTTGGGACAGCCATGACCTGGAGGACTGAGAATCTCGATAGATACCAGTCTGCATGTTTTTGTGCCAGTCTTAATTTGCAGATGTGTCTCACTTCTTAGTGAGAATTGCATTAGTTGCTGATTTCCTTTTGGGTTCAATTCAGAATGCTGATTGTCATCTTTAAAGCCCTACGTAGCTGGGGCCAGGTTATTTGAAGGCCTGTATTTTCCCAGTTACTTCTACCCAACCCACCAAAGTGAGGAGGCAGGAAATGTTATGGGTCCCCTCTCTTAAAGAGGTCTATCTAGTGGGACCAAAAAGAAGGGCCTTCTCCGTGGTGGCTCCCTCCTTGTAAAACACCATCTCTTGCAGAGATAAAATTGACCCTCAAATGTCTACATAGCTCCTCAGTCATCCAGGTCATGGTTGTCCCAAAGGTGCTTTTTTTTCAAGAGGCAACTGGACTTTCTGGTATTTTTCTTTGAAGATGTTTCACTTCTCATCCAAGAAGCTTCAAAAGATAAACCTCCGGGTGGCCTCAATGACTTGTAAAAGGATGCAAATGACCAGCTCTCTGCAAGGGGTATAAATCCTTCCGTTCCCCACCATCCAGAACTGAAGAAGCTTCTTGGATGAGATGTGAAATGTCTTCAAAGAATAGCCAGAAAGTCCGGTCACCTCTTGGACAAAAAAACACCTTTGGGATTGACCTCGCAACTTGACACTCTTTCAAAAGAATTTGAAAACAGGGTTTTACCAATGAGCCTGGAGATCCCAGAGTGGTATGAAATCCATCAAGTGATTGGTTTGATTGTTGTCAACCGGGAGGCAGGGGGATTATTGGTTTTTTAGTGGTGTTTAGTGGTGGCCTGGAGGAACGTTGTCCATGGGGGTCGTGATGGGCCAGACACAACTTCGCAACTAACAACAACAAGTGGTGTTTTATTTCTGTAAGCAGTTTGGAATCACCATGGGTGAGTTGGGCATCCATATAAATTTTCTTAATGAATAATAAATTAAAGCTTGCAGAGATTTTGGAAAACACATTTATCCATTGTCCCAAAGGTGCTTTTTAAAAAGGCAACTGGAGTTTCTTAGCTTTTTTCTTCTTCTTTGAAAACATTTTGCTTTTCTTCCAGGGAGATTCTTTGAGTTCTTATTTGCTTCCAAATCTTTTCCATTAAAATGCATGTCATCTGTCAATCCAAGATTCCTACTTACTTAGTTAAAACATACAACCTGGATATCTATTTAAGTTTCAGGGCTTTGAGTGTTTCCATGGCTTGGATAATTGTAATTAAGATCTGCTCGGGTTTCCTGCTATAAGGAAGTTATTGTCTAGGGAAAGTTTGTGGTTCATCTCAATTTAAATCAGGAAGGCAGACAGTCTAAAAACGTTATGAAAACAATCTGTTCTTTCTCTGCTTCCCCATCTGGTAAGAAAATAAGACTTTCTGTTGCAATGAATGTTAGAGACATCCGATCTTGCAAGCTCTTCTTTTCATACATAGATACATACATATACATATACATATACATATACATATATACATACATACATACATACATACATACATACATACATACATATATATATATATATATATATATATATATATATATATATATATATATATATATTCTTAAGTTTTGGTACTTACATGTATGGCATTCAGCTTAGTTCGGTATTTTCCCACATCATTGTAGTTGTGCTTTTAAAGTTGTAGCAAGCGTTTCGGCAGAATCTCATCTGCCATCATCAGGCTTCTGTATAGTGTTCATCTGTGAGTCAGACTTTTATAGTGGTTTCAGATTTAAATTTGGGGCAGCCTATTGCTGTGCCAGAATGTTTTTTCTTCATCCTGATTGGTTGGGAGTCTTGGTCTGTGTTTATTGGTCTTGGAGTTTGCTGTGTTCTGCTTGATTGGTGTTTCTAATATCTTCTGTCTGTTTTTGGCTCTTTTTGTACCTTGATTGGCTGGCAACATTGTGTTACTTTATTGGAGGCCTTTAGTGCAGCTTGGCTCCGGGTAAATGGATGGCTATCATTAGTTAGGAAGCTAGGTTTCATCTGGGTGCCTGGTTGGGGTGTGTTTGAGCTGGAGGTATCAGGGGGATCTGTTTATGCCCAGGTGTTTGCCTGGCTAGTGGTGTGGATATTTTTTTGTTTGTGAATGCAGGCTTCCAAATGATTGACAGTCTGGTGGAACCATCTCTTCCATTCATGCTTTCTGGTCTTTTTTCAATCTCTATGGCTTCTTTGATGATACTGTGGCTGGGGTTTTCTATAGTGGCTAGGGTTTTGGTGCCATTGAAGTTGATGCTATGACCTGTGGCTTCCATGTGTTGGACTAGTGAGGAAGTGTATTCCAGCTTTTTTACTGCATTTTTGTGTTCATCCAGGCGGGTACTTATTCTTCTATTAGTCTGTCCAATGTATGTGGCTGGGCATGATGCACAGGGGACTTCGTATATGCCTTGGTTTTGTCTTTGGGGTTTCTGAGGATGGCTGCTATTTTTCTGTCTGTTTTGAAGGCAGTCTTGATGTGATGTCTGTGTAGTATCTTATTAATTTTGTCTGTAGTACCTCTTATGTAGGGCAGGACAGCTGTTCCATAGGTCTGTTCATCTTCTGGGTCTCTATTATATCTCAGTGTGTTTTTGTGGATCAAGCCGGTGATTTTGCTTTTGTGGAAGCCGTTGGCTGTCAGTACTTTAGTCAGGGTGCATAGTTCAGTCTTAATGTGTGTCTTGTCTGCCAGGCGTTTGGTTCTAGTAATTAGTGTTTTAGCCACAGAGTTTATCTGTGCTGGGTGGTGGTGGGATTAGGCGTTGAGGTAGCGGTTAGTGTGTGTTTTCTTCTGGTATACGATGTGTCCTAGTGTGCCATCTGTTTTTTTGTAGATTAGTACATCTAGGAATGGTAGTTGTTTGTTTGTTTCGTTTCCATGGTGAACTTGATTTTGGGGTGTGTGCTGTTTAGGTGTGTTAGGAAATTGTTTAGGTTTTCTTTTCCATGGGGCCAAATCACAAATGTGTCATCGATGTATCTTAACCATAGTTTTGGTTTGTGGATGGCATTGGCCAGGGCTCTGGATTCGAATTCTTCCATGAACAGGTTTGCAATGACGGGTGACAGTGGTGATCCCATAGGGGCTCCTTCAATTTGTTTGTATCTTTGTCCTTTGTATATGAAATATGTGTTGGTTAAGCAGTGTTCTGTTAGTTCCATGAGGTGTTTAGCTGGTTGGTATTTATTTTTGATGATTTCAAGGGTCTCTTTTATCGGGACTTGAGTGAATAGTGAAACCACGTCGAAACTTACAAGCAGATCTTCTTGCTCCACATGTAGATCTTTGATCATTTCCAAGAAGTGGTATGAGTTTTGTACATGTGAAGCTGCTGTTTCAGAATGGGGCTGTAGCTGTTTTGCTAAGTGTTTAGCTAGGTTTTGTAGTGGTGCTCCTCTGGAGCTGACTATGGGTCTGAGAGGTATGCCTTCTTTGTGTATTTTTGGGAGGCTGTATAGTTTGGGGCTTCTGGAAGATTTTTCTCTTGGGATGATCGTCTGTTGGATCTCTTTGCTCATGTGGCTGGTTATAATTTTCTTCTTGGTTAATTTTTCAAGAAATGTGGTTGGGTCTGTGTTTATGGATTTGTATGTGGGGTCTTGGAGTAGGTCTGTCAATTTTGTTTCATAGTCTTTTCTGTCCATTACTACTGTGGTATTCCCTTTGTCTGCTGGAAGTATGATTATGCTGCTATCTCTTTTCAGGGTTTGTAGCGCTTTAATTTCTTCTTTCTGCAAGTTGCTTTTGGGTGGTTTGCTTGTATATATATATGTTTTCTTTAGTTTTCCCGGGTACTTACATGTATGGTATTCAGCTTGGTTCTAGGTATTTTCCCACGTCATTAATGACGTGGGAAAATACTCGAACAAAGCTGAATACTATATATATATATATATATATATATATATATATATATATATATATATGTATGTATGTATGTATGTATATGTATATGTATATGTATATGTATATGTATATGTATATGTATATGTATATGTATATGTATATGTATCTTTGGTTATTCGGGTTTTCTCCGCGTAAGATTGGAAGTATCTAGGCAACGTTTTGGTGAAGTCTAGATACGTTGTCTAGATACTTCCAATCTTACGTGGGAGAAAACCCAATAACCAAAGATCCACATACAAATACCCGCGAGAACCTCAGAAAATATATATATCATGAAGGAAGAAGCAGCTGAAAGCTCACATCACTCTGAGAAGCACAGAGCCGAAGAAGCAAGCCTGAAGATGATGAATGAGACTTCATCGAAACGTTGCCTAGATACTTTGAATCTTACGCGGGAGAAAACCCGAATAACCAAAGATCACATATATATATATATATATATATATATATATATATATATATATATATATATATATATATATATATATGTTTTCTGAGGTTCTCGCGGGTATTTGTATGTGGATCTTTGGTTATTGGGTTTTCTCCCGCGTAAGATTCAAGTATCAGAGCAGCGTTTGGCGGTCCCACTCGCCATCTTCAGGCTGGTGCTCGGCTTAGTGCCAGTGCAAGCAGTGCTTGCACTGGCACTAAGCAGCACCAGCCTGAAGATGGCGCAGTGGACCTCGCCGAAACGCTGCCTAGATACTTTGAATCTTACGCGGGAGAAAACCCGAATAACCAAAGATCCATATATATATATATATATATATATATATATATCACATTTAAAATTCTTCATTGCCTCTTTCCGTCAAGCTGGAACCAATTACCTCATTTTTTCCACAGCAAGCTCACTCTGAATAGGGTGAATTCGAAGAATGCAACCATTTTTTTGGGGGGAGGGGGCTCCGTTCGCCCTATTAATCAAGACCTATTTATATCTACCTCAAGAAAATTTTTTCCCTTTTCTTATCAACAGCTAAAATGGTACAGAAGATGCAAGCTTGCAGGAGTTTGCACATTCATAAAAATGGAAGTTGTCAACTTCTGACTGGTTGCTTAGCAACCATTCAAATTCACAACGGACCCTTCTCAAAGGTACTTATGATCCAGTTCCAAAGTTCTGACAACTGAGGCCCTTCCTGCAGTCATGTGACCACATATCAGCCACTCAGCAGCCAGTCTGCATTTATGGCCGTTCCCAGGATCCCACAATCATGTGACTGCAATTTATCACATTTTTGCTAAATTTCGTATTTACTTCTGGATTTTGGCAAATGGGCCCCAAAGTGAGTCACAGATTTGATTAATGACCATCCTGTTTCCTTAACGACTTCCTTACAAAAGATTATAAAACCATGTTGGTATTCTGACCCAAACCCCTTTCCAATACAACAAACAATAACCAAAGGTAACAGAAACCTTTTAATGAGTCTTGTGAATCCCTGGTTAAAAGGCTGCTGCAAACTAATTAACTTTGATAAGCACAAACCTTGCCAAAACTGTGCGTGTCTGCCAAGAATCACAGATAAGAAATATTTCACAACACAAGAGTCTTCAAATACCAACTTAAGATGCTGTAATGTCCAAGAGGCTGAGTTTCAAAACGTCTTTGCTCCCTGCAAAGAACATTCGCTTCACAGCTGGCTTTTATCTTCTTGAACGAGGGGCCATTACCTTGCAGCCTTACTCCCAAGTTGCCCATGCTGCTGCAGCTGCTCTTTCCTACGAGCAACCCTGTGCGCACGCGCACTTAGCACAGGCTCCTCAGGAACCTCCTCATTGCTGCTGCCAGCCCCCACAATCTCTGAAGGCAGCAGTCCACTCCCTAATGGTCCTGGCCCCTCAGCTGAGTCCTCTCTCTCCTCAGTTGTCCGCCCCTGCTGCTGGCTAACCACAACAGTTGGTTACACAGGTGACCATTTTATTACTGCCGCAACTAATGACCATAATTGGCAGGCTCCATTACCACCATTAACTAAGGACTATCTGTATGATTTTGGTGTGGTTCATAAAAGTCTAGCTTTTGTTCATAAGCCAACGTAGATCGTAAACTGTAAAACTTGAATCATGGTCACCAGCCTGTAGCTGACATGAGGGGCTTGGCCTATTCATGGGGTGTCCATAAGTTAAAATAGCCAAGATGGTGGCCCAACTTTGTGATCATAGGTCCCTCCTTTTTATGTGTATCACGTTAAAAAGGGGTGGGGTTTTGGCTGAATGGTTGCGGCCACCATTCTGACTGTTTTTTCTCCCATTGTCCACCAGATGCTGTGTGTTCATTCTGTTTTTAAACTATCCAGAAATGGCAAAATTGACTATTTTGATTAAACAAAAGAATATAAGTACTTTCGTTTTCACATGGAGACCGCTTCTGGACTCCGTGCTTGAAGTAGAAAAGGATGAAACTTTGATTTTGGGTTTTACCGATTAGATTGATACATCTTTATAGAAATGGCTTGTTCATATTATTATGAAAAATCAAAAAAAGTTGTGATTTGATTGTTGGAAGTTAAAACCCACCCCTCTTCTATAAAAATGAAATATATTAAGATATATTAAAAAGGCAGAATATTTTCCCTAAACGAGAAGTAGAAACTCAGAGAGGTAGAAACTCAGTTCCCAGTTTGTTAATAGGCCATTAAGACCTGGGCCAGTCTATTCTACATAACAAAGATCTATCTCCTTCAGGCAGAGCCATTTTATTGCCCTTCATTGCACCACCCACCAAGTTTCAACCAAACTTAGTACACAGACAACCTATAAAGCTAGCTATGACCTCTGATAGCAACCAATCAGGATACTCTTCCTGTGCCCCAAGGAGTTCACACTAGAGAGGGTATGAAATCCAGCGGCTCTCAGCATCTCTTCCCTTTTTTTCTGCCCAGGAACCCATCCTATTCATCAATAAACCATCTTTCCAAGCAGTCACCATGTTTCCAGTGTCTTTTTCCCCACTTGGAACTGAACCCAGATGGACATTTCTTCCAACAGATGTTAATGCCTTATTTTATTGCAACAGAGAGAGAGTTGGAAGACAATGTTTCTTTTTCTTTCTTTTTCTTATCCTTCCTCATTTCTTTTCCCATTTTCCCATTTACTTTTGTATTTTGTATCTTATTTTAATCTTATAACTCAGTAAAAATAATGTTAACCCTGATAAACTATCCAAATCTTTTAGGCCAGGGGTCTCAAACTCAATTTACCTGGGGGCTGCTGGAGGCAGAGTCTGGGTGAGGCTGGGCCGCATAAGGGATTCCACAAAAAACATTGTTAAAAAAATATCCTCAAATGTTATACTTTCATATCACGGTGGGGGCCACAGGATATTGTCCTGCGGGCCACAATTGGCCCGCGGGCCGCGAGAATAAGGCCTCTGTTTTAGCCCCTTTCTTGTTAAAGGAATTACAGGTGATGTTCCAACTATCTGTGGAATTCCTCATTTTCTCAATGATGTTTTCGGTTTCCAAGCCCCTTCTGGAATTATCAGCAAAGCGGGGTCGGGGGGAAATATGATAAACCTTGAGAAAAATACCAAGATGAATCGAAGGACTGCTGCATTTTTTTTTTTTCATGAGGTTGTCATTTCTGAATTGCATTAGGGGTTTCCTTTCCCCATCCTAATGAACAAATATGGCTTTGGGGAATGGAATTCTGGAGGCCGTTTGACTCCCTGCCGCCCGGCATATTTATGGTATTCTGCATAATTATCAATTTAGGGAACTTCATCATTGCTCCTTCTGGAAATGCCATTTTGAATTATGAGTTAGGTGGAAATCTGGGCGAAAAAGTCTGGTGGAGTTCAGTTGCAGTGTTTTATTAAACATCCACCCGAGAGGTTCAGTGGAGACATTGCAAAGGAAGGGAGGGAGGGAGGGAAGGAAGGAAGGAAAGAAGGAAGGAAGGAAGAAATGAAGGGAAGGAAGGAAGGAAAGAAGGAAGGAAGGAAGGAAGAAATGAAAGGGAAGGAGGGAAGGAAAGGAGGAAGTGAGGGAGGGAGGGAAAGAAGGAAAGAAGGAAGGAAGGAATAAAGGGAGGGAGGGAGGAAAGGAAAGAAGGAGGGAGGGAAGGAAGGATGGGAGGGAAGAAAAGAAGGAAGGGAGGGAGGGAAGGAAGGAAAGAAGAAAGGGAGGAAGAAATGAAGGGAGGGAAGGAGGGAAGGAAAGGAGGAAGGGAGGGAGGGAAAGAAGGAAGAAAGGAATAAAGGGAGGGAGGGAGGAAAGGAAAGAAGGAAAGGAGGGAGGGAAGGAAGGAAAGAAGGAAAGAAAGAATGAAGGAAGAAATGAAGGGAGGGGAGGGAAGGGAAGGAGGAAGGAAGGAAAGAAGGAAAGAAGGAATAAAGGGAGGAATGGAGGGAAGAAAAGAAGGGAGGGAGGGAAGGAGGAAAGAAGAGAGGGAGGGAAGGAAAGAAGGAAGGAGGGAAAGAAGGGAGGGAGGAAGAAATGAAGGGAGGGAAGGAGGGAAGGAAAGGGGGAAGTGAGGGAGGGAAAGAAGGAAGAAAGGAATAAAGGGAGGGAGGGAGGAAAGGAAAGAAGGAAAGGTGGGAGGGAAGGAAGGAAAGAAGGAAAGATAGAATGAAGGAAGAAATGAAGGTAGGGGAGGGAAGGAAAGGAAGGAGGGAGGGAAAGAAGGAAAGAAGGAATAAAGGGAGGAATGGAGGGAAGAAAAGAAGGGAGGGAGGGAAGGAAGGAAAGAAGAGAGGGAGGGAAGGAAAAAGGAAGGAGGGAAAGAAGGGAGGGAGGGAAGGAAAGAAGGAAGGAAAGAAGGAAGGGAGGGAAGGAAAGAAGGGAGGAAAGAAGGGAGGGAGGGAAGGAAAGAAGGGAGGGAGGGAGGGAAGGAAGAAAAGAAGGAAGGGAGGGAGGGAGGGAAGGAAGGAAAGAAGGAAGGAAGAAATGAAGGGAGGGAAGGAAAGGAGGGAGGGAGGGAGGGAGGAAAAGAAAGAAGGAAGGAATAAAGGGAGGGAGGGAGGAAAGGAAAGAAGAAAGGGAGGAAAGGAAAGAAGGAAAGGAGGGAGGGAAGGAAGGAAAGAAGGAAAGAAAGAATGAAGGAAGAAATGAAGGGAGGGGAGGGAAGGAAAGGAGGAAGGGAGGGAAAGAAGGAAAGAAGGAATAAAGGGAGGAAGGAAGGAAGAAAAGAAGGAAGGGAGGGAGGAAGGGAGAGAAGGAAAGAAGGAAGAGAGGGAAGGAGAAAAGGGAGTGAGTGAGAAGAGATTGTAGTCACAGGAAATCATGGTTTCAGTTCAAATTTACAGCAGCACTGAACAAAGCGACTGATGGTCTTTCTTCACACTTACGACCATTACAGCATCCCCACGGTCACGTGATTCACGTTCAGATCCTTGATGACTGACTCACATTTATGATGGTTGCAGTGTCCTCGAGTCACATGGCCCCTTTTTGAGACCTTCTGACAAGCAAAGCCAATGGGGAAACGAGATTCACGTAACAACCATGTGACTAATTTAGGAACAGCGGTGAATTCACTTAGCAAATGTGACAAGGCAAGTTGTGAAACGGGGCAAATCTCGCTGAACGCATTTCTCACATAGCAATATCAATGTTGGCCTCAGTGGTGGTTGCAAGTTGAGGACTACCGGTAATCTCTCTTAATACGTCACATTAAACGATGAGTTATTTATTCACTTAGAGCAGGAGTCCCCAATCCTTGGTTGGTAGATCCGTACCAATTTGTGGCCTGTTAGGAACCGGGCTGCACAGCTGGAGGTGAACAGGGGATGAGTTCTTCAGAGCTGAAGAAGCTTCTTGGATGAGAAGCGAAACGTCTTCAAAGAAAAGGTCTATGGAGATTCTCAGTCATCCTAGTCATGGTTGTCCCAAAGGTGCTTTTAGAACAAAATAACAGAGTTGGAAGGGACCTTGGAGGTCTTCTAGTCCAGCCTCCTGCCTAGGCAGGAAACCCTATACCACTTCAGACACAATGGTTGTCCAATCTCTTCTTAAAAACTTCCAGTGTTGGAGCATCCACAACTTCTGGAGACAAGTTGTTCCACTGCTTAATTGTTCAGTCAGGAAATATCTCCTTAGTTCTAAGTTGATTCTCTCCTTGATTACTTTCCAACCATGGCTTCTTGTCCTGCCCTCAGGGGCTTTGGAGAATAGCTTGACTCCCTCTTCTTTGGGGCAGCCCCTGAGATACTGGAACACAGCTAACATGTCACCCCTAGTCCTTCTTTTCTCTAGACTAGACATACCCAGTTCCTGCAATCGTCCTTGATATGTTTTAGCCTCCAGCCCCCTAATCGTCTTTGTTGCTCATCTCTGCACTCTTTCTAGAGTCTCAACTTCTTCTTTTTTCAAGAGGCAACTGGCCTTTCTGGTTTTTCTTTGAAGATGTTTCGCTTCTCATCCAAGAACCGTCTTCTGCTCTGACTGGATTCTTCTGCTGATTTAAAGACATAACCCTCCCCCCTTTTTTTTTTTTGCTGTACAGGTAAATCCTTGAATTACAATCACAAGAGTGGGTCAAATTATTCTACAAAGCAACGGAGGGCAGGACAAGAAGCAACGGCTGAAAACTAATCAAAGAGAGAAGCAACCTGGAATTGAGGAGAAACCTAACAGGGAGGACATTTAACTGGGGAACAGCTTGCCTCCAGAAATCATGGGTGCCCCATCACTGGAGGTGTTTAAGAAGAGACTAGACAGTCACTTTTCTGAGATGGCACAGGTTCTCCTCTTTGAGCAGGGGGCTGGACTAGAAGACCTCCAAGGTCCCTTTCAGATTCTATTCTGTCCTATTCTGTCCTGTCCTGTTCTGTCCTATTCTGTTCTGTCCTATTCTATTCTATTCTGTTCTGTTCTGTTCTGTTTTGTTTTGTCCTGTCCTGTCCTGTCCTGTCCTGTCCTATCCTATCCTATCCTATCCTATCCTATCCTATCCTGGTCTGGTCTGGTCTGGTCTGGTCTGGTCTGGTCTGGTTTGTTCTGGTCTGGTCTGTTCTGTTCTGTCCTGTCCTGTCCTGTTCTGTCTTATTCTGTCCTATTCTGTCCTGTTCTGTTCTATTCTGTCCTATCCTATCCTATCCTATCCTATCCTATCCTATCCTATCCTATCCTATCCTATCCTATTCTTATGCTACTCTACTCTACTCTACCATACCCTACCTTATCCTACTGTACTTTACCCTACCCTACCCTACCCTATTCATGATTGTAATTTCTCCAGTCATTAAGCAAGGCACTTGTATGATCATCTCACTTTAAGGCCACAATCCTTGCTCTAACCCCCACCCCTGAATGAAGGCCCATGGATATTCATGTAGGAAAATACCTTCCCCCCCAACACAGACCTTCATGCATATTCATGTAGGAAAACACATTTCTTCCCTGATGTGTTTGCATTCAGCAATAATACAAATACATAAGTAAGTAATTAGTTTCCTGCTGCTGCATGTCTCAAGACTGGAATGGCTGAAAATGGGAATTGTTGTACAAATAAAAAACCCTTTCCAAGCAGAAGATATGTCCTATTTTGTGCCCGCTCAGTGCTGGATGACAGCTAAATGGTCGTCATGTTGGGATGTGACTGGAAGAGTATCTTCTTTACCAGTGAAACCACCTTGGCTGCGATGTTCCCCAACCGAAACAAGTCTGAGCTATTTGGATGGTGTTGGCTGCCACTGATGATCTGTTCTGATCTTTAGAGCTCCTGGCTGTGGGGTCTGTAAAGTGGTTTATTTGGTCCATGCAATAGGAGAATTAAATTAAATAGAATAGAATAGAATAGAATAGAATAGAATGGAATGGAATGGAATGGAATGGAATGGAGTGGAGTGGATGGAGTGGATGGAGGGATGGGGGAGGGAATGGAATGGAAGGGAAGGGAAGGGAAGGGAAGGGAAGAGGGAAGGGAAGGGAAGAGAAGAGAAGAGAAGAGAAGAGAAGAGAAGAGAAGAGAAGAGAAGAGAAGCAGGAAGGGATATTGGAGGTCTTCTAGTCAAGTCCCTGCTCAGGCAAGAAAACCTATAATATTTCAGATAAGTGACTGTCTAGTCTCTTAAAAACCTCCAGTGATGGAGCACCCAAGATTTCTGGAAGCAAGCTATTCCACTGGTTAATTGTCCTCACTGTTAAGACGCTTCTCCTTAATTCTGGGTTGCTCCTCTTCCCTTCCCTTCAACTATTCTGTTCCATTCCGTTCCATTCTGTGTCATCCCACTCCACTCCACACTCCACTCCACTCTCCATTTCATTTCATTTCATTTCATTTCATTTCATTTCATTTCATTTCATTCCATTCCATTCCATTCTGCTAGGTTTAGCCATGTTGCAATTGATACATGTAGAATAAAAAAGGGTGGACAGAGATTTCTCTTTTGTGTTTGTGTCTTCTCCCATGTAGGTTAGTAGTAGTAAATACCCATTTGCGATCTTCTGAGAAGCAAAGTCAATGGGGAAGCCAGGTTCGCTTCACAACGGTGTGACTCACTCAACAACTGCAGTGATCCACTTAACAACTGTGGCCAGGAAGGTCATAAAATGGGACAAAATTCCCTTAACAAATGTTTCACTTAGCAACAGACATTTTGGGCTCCATTGTGGTCATAGGTTGAGGACTACCTGTACTGGAGGAGGGACATATTTCTTTAAAGCACCATAGGGCAGGCCAAGAAATAATGGGTGGAAGAGGGAGATTCAACCTGGAAATGAGGAGGAATTTCCTGACATTGAGAATAATTTATCAATGCAACAGCTTGTCTCCAATGTTATGGGTGCTCCATCACGAGAAGTTTTTTTAAAAAAAGATGGATCTACAACAATTAATCAGTGGAACAGGTTGTCTCTTGGAGTTGTGGTGCTTCATCACTGGAGATTTAAAAACAACAACAATTGGACAGCCATTTGTCTGGGGTGGTATAAGGACTACAGCCTTGGGCAGCGGGGTGGACTTTACTAGAAGACCTGCATGGTCCCTTCCAGCTTTATAATTCTAGTTTCATTGTGTACTTGGCGGAGGTGGTATTCAGTAGGTTCTGACCAGTTCTGGAGAACCGGTAGTGGAAATTTTGAGTAGTTTGGAGAACCAGCAAATACCACCTCTGACTGGCCCTGCCCCCATCTCTTCTCTGCCTCCCGAGTCCCAGCTGGGTCTCCTTTTATTGCCCTGCACAGGAGAACGGAGCTGGAAAGCAGGTTAGTGGGGTGGGGAGGGAATGGGATTTTGCAGTAACCTTCCCCCAGGAGTGGGGACGGAATGGAGATTTTACAGTATCCTTCCCCAGCCACACCCACCAAGCCACACCCACAGAACCGGTAGTAAAAAAAATTGAATCCCACCACTGGTTACTTAGCCTTTCTGCTCCGAGGAGATGCTGAAGTTGTTCAGAGTTTTGCGGTGTTAATTCAGCACCAGAAAAATAAACACAGATGACTGATGCTTCATTTAACGTCTTTATAAACATAATAAGTAGATTGTACAAACCAGTTGTAGATTTCTCCAACATAGAGCAAACTCAAAAAGAAGCAGACGTGTTACAAGTGCAGAGCTTCAGCAGTAACTTCAGCAACTCAGAAACAGACATCAGTTTCACTTTAGTTCAGCAAGCAAGCAGGAGAGGAGCAGTTTCATTTTCAACAGACAGACTCAGTGCTTAACATAGCTTCAGAGCTGCAGAGCTTAATAAAGAGCTATGCCGAGGCTATTTCTAGTTTCAGTTTCCAAACTGTCCTCATTGGCTGATTTAGTTGCCATGCCTATTCATTGGCTGACCTTGTTACCATGCTCTATTCCAGTTCATGAATATACTCTGACAGAAGTCATCTGGGCAAATCTGAAAGCAAAAGCCAAAAGAAAAATAAATAAATAAGTGCCTAAAACAAACAGCTTTCAAACTATTAAAATTATCTAAATGTTGAAAGTCTTGCAAGAGAAGGTAATAATAGCTCTCCGAGTGATCAAATTACAGAGCTATTCTGCTGGCATGACTTAAGTACTGAAAAAGCTGACCAGAACAAAACAAGAGAATTATGGATTTTTATTGATTTAAAAGTACACTGAGTTTATGGAGGAAGCTAGCATGTCGGGGACAATTCTTAATCACAAGAAGCTTGGAACTAAATCCTCCTTCTTCCTATTGATCAGCTCCCTATAGCCAAGTATATTTATTTACTTGGTTTGTTAATTGCTTACAAGATAATAGGTATAAGTAAAAACATAGTTATGAATACATGGATACATATAAGAAAAATAAAAGAAACAATAGGACAGGGACAGTAGGCACGTTGGTGCACTTATGCACGCCCCCTACAGAAGGGGCCTGCTTAGGAAAGGGGTGAGGTCAATAGTAAGTCAATAGTCTAAGGTTAAAGTTTTGGGGGTTTGGGGAAGAAACCACAGTCAGGTAGAGTATTCCAGACATTGACCACTCTATTGCTGAAGTCGTATTTCCTGCAATCAAGTTTGGTGCAATTAACCTTGAGTTTGTATCTATTGTTTGCTCTTGTATTGTTATGGTTGAAGCTGAAGTATTCAGTGACAGGTGGGACATTGCAATGTATGATTTTATATGCTATACTTAGATCAGACCGAAGGTGGTGTAGTTCTAGGTTTTCTAGGTCTAGAATTTCGAGTCTGGTGGCATAAGGTATTCTGCAATGAGTAGAGGAGTGGAGAACTCTTCTTGTGAAATATTTCTGGACTTTCTCAACTGTTAATATCAGATACGTAATGTGAGTTCCAGACTGATGAGCTGTATTCAAGTATTGGTCTAGCAAATGTTTTGTATGCTCTAGTTAGTAGTGTAATATTACCAGAGAAAAAGCTACGTAAGATTAGGTTAACAACTGCTAATGCCTTTTTGGCTATTTAGTTACAGTGGGCTCTAGCACTTAGGTCATTTGAGATGAGTACTCCAAGATCCTTGACAGAGTTTGGATCATCAACAAGGTCTTGACTATTCAGTCTGTATTTTTATTTTTATTTTTTTTTGCCAATATGTAGGACAGAGCATTTATTTGTCGAGATTTGAAGTTTCCATTTGTTTGACCATTCTGATACATAGTCAAGGTCTTTTTGAAGGGTACCAGTATTGTCAGTGGTGTTGAATAGCTTTACATCATCAGCGAAGAGAACGCAGTTTCTCTTGATATGATCACAGAGGTCATTTATGTAGAGTATGAAAAGGGTTGGTCCTAGAACACTGCCTTGGGGGACACCACTGTTGACAGGTACAGAATTTGATAGGACGCTCCCAATTTTGACCATTTGTTGTCTGTTTGACAGGAATGTTTCTATCCAGTTATGCAGGTGTCCAGAGATACCATAAGATTTTAGTTTTAGGAGTAGTTTGTCATGTACCACTGAATCAAAGGCTTTACAGAAGTCTATGTAGATTGCGTCTATTGCTTTGCCCTGATTGAGCTGTGTAGTCATATGTTTTTGCAGTGTAAGAGTTGCAGATTACAGGATAGTTTTTTTCTGAAACCAAATTGTTTATTAGAGAGTAGGTTGTTTGTCTCTAAGTGGAGTATGATGGATTGGTTAATAATTAATTCCATGACTTTACAGGTGACACAGCATAAAGAGATTGGTCTGTAATTTTCAACTAGGCTGGGGTCTCCCTTTTTGAAGAGGGGGATGACCGTGGCTTGTGACCATAGTTTTGGCAAGGAGCTGGTCCTGAAAAATTTTTCAAAGATTATGCTTAGAGGTTCTGCTATGGCAGTGGATAGCTTTTTTAAGAAGTAGGCACATATTCCGTCTGGTCCAATTGATGGAGATGGTTTTAGATTGTGTAGTGCTTTTTCAACATTGTCTTCTGTAAAGTCTATATGTATTAGATCATTGTAGTTGTCTGTGGTTCGACTAGGAAATACTGGGCATGATCCATTGCTGTTTACAAATACTGAGCCAAATAATGTGTTAAAGAGGTTGGCTTTAATGGTGTTGTCACTGCAGTGTTTAACATTAGGTACTTTCAGGGGTGGGATGGACCTTGAGTCTTTTAGTTTGTTGTTTACAAAATTGTAGAAAGCACGGGAGGAATTGGTGCATAGAAGGTTTTCCTCTTGTTTAATGTGATAATTGGTGCATTCAGTCTTTATCTGGTGTCATAAATTTTTATATCAGCTTTTGAAGTTGGCAACGTGACCAGATTTGTTTTTCCGCAAAGTGATTTCTTTTGGATTGAAGATTCCTTATTGTTATGGGTAATTTGTTTTTTCTGGTTTGGGGAGTTGTTATTGATGACTCTTTTGACTTCAAGTAAAAAATATGTTGTCATGGTCTTCTACAGTATAGCATCCAGTGAATAAAAATTGCCAATCAAGGGATGAGAGATCGTTGTTTATAAGATCATAGTTGCCTTTTTTGAAGTTATAATTGTGGATTCTGTCATTGTGATGATTTTTGTGTGGACTTATGTTGAGACAAAAGTCAATCATGTTGTGGTCACTGTTGGAAAAGGGTTCTTTAATTTGTATTCCATAAATTGAATTCAAACTATTGCAGAAGATGAGATCGAAGCAGTTGTTAAGCCTAGTATTGTTGGTTACTAGTTGTTCTAGTCCCAGATTTGTTACTGCATTGTAGAAGGTTGCATGGGTGGGTTCAGTTGTACATTTGTTAAGGGTCCAGTTAATATGAGGTAGATTGATGTCACCAAGAAAGATAAAAGCGTGTGGGCAGGATGCTGCCCATGTTAGTAGTGTATTTAGCTTGTTTGCATGTTCGATGTCATAATCAGGGGCTCTGTAACATAGTAAGAACCAAAATGTGATATTTAAGGACAGTTCACAGATGATGGTCTCAGGAATAGCAAGCTGCTGGGTAACTTGGATGTTTTTTAGATGTAGGGACTTTTTATAGAAGATAGCAACACCACCTTCTCTACGGATTTCACGATTTGATTGGTAAACATGATAGTCTCTTACTGTGGTAGTGGAGTCAGGGAGAGATGCGTTGAGCCATGTTTTACAGACAAATATAATGTTGAATTTAGCCGTATTTAGTAAGAGGGGAAATTCAGGTATTTTATTTACAAGGTTTCTTGCACTGAGTAGCTTGCATTTAAGGCCAGTTGTGATTGGAATAGAGGTAGTTAGGGGCATGCATGCCTAGTTTTGAGTGATGTTGGATTGGATGAGGTGGGGTTGGATGTGGAGTTGTGGGTTGTGTGACTTTCTTTTGATGCAATCAGCACGGTAGTCAATGTAAAGGTCCTTTTCTCCATTGTCTAGACAGTTTTTGAGTTCATTGTGGAGTTCACGGGAGTGGATTCTTTGCATTATGGATAAGTCTGGTCTTGAGCGAAGTTTTTTATGGGTGGGATTGGATTTTGCAATGGCGTTTATTGTATGAATGAATATACATTTGCAAACAACTCTACAAAAACTTGGGGCCACAGAGCCATCATTGTATTTGAACTCAGGGCCATCTCTGGTTATTTCAATGATATCTTCAGGAGAGATGTTTGTTGTATTTGAGTTGCTTATAATATCGCGGACTTTGATGATGTTATCTGATTCGTTGGTGTCTTCAAGAGCAAACAAGATGGCATTTGGATGTTAATTTGGAAGTAAAGTCTTCTTTAAGTTAAGCTTAACTCCTGGCAAATCCATGCTATCCTTCCAGCCATAGTATGGTTTTCTGCAGCATTTTCTCTCTTTCTCTTTTACTGATAGTCCTCAACGTATGACCGCGAGGGAGCCAGGAAGTTTCATCATAGGTCATATTGGTCATAAGTCAAGGCTCCCATGTAAGTGACCCTATTTTACCTTTTTTTTAATAGAAGTTATTAAGGGAATACTGTGATCATTAAGAGATCAGCATGATCGTTAAGCAAGTCAAGGGAATCCTGTGGGTATTTTCTGGCAAAACAGTGGTAAATTCAGGGGTGCGATTCTACTTGGTCAGACTGGTTCTATAGAACAGGTTGTTATTATCTGCCCAGGTTGGAGAATTAGCAAATTGCACCACTGGTTGGCCCAGCCCCTCCCCACCCACTCACTCCTTACCTGGCAAACTTGCCTGCTAAGTTGCTATTTTTCCTTCCTCCCCCAACCATCAGCTGTTCTGCTGTGCCAGGAGATTTAGATTAGCTAGAAAGCAGGAAATCATTGGATTTCTTGCTTTCTAGCTAATCTAAAAGCAGAGCTGAATCTTCCTTAGGACTGAAGCTTCTATTTTTCAGTGCAAATTCAGCTAGCAGACTGCAGAAAGATAGATCTCTGAATGAATCTGTGATACTGTGAGCAACTCAATCTGTCTGCCTGCTTTGCCTGATTTTGGGTAAAAGTCGCTCTTTTTTTAATAAAAAAAATCAATATGTACATAAATATTTACAATATTTACATACAAGTCATGCCCTCCCAGTTACATGACCACCAAGCCACACCCACAAATTAGGCCATGCACAGAACCGGTTGTTAAGACATTTGAATCCAACCCCTGGGTAAATTGCATTGCATGGCCATGGAATGTGCCATTGGCTATAAAGGAGGGGAGTGCCACCATTGGAACTCCAGAACTGGGTCATAGGTACCTCTTGGCTAGGTCTATGACAATTCACCATGGCCAACTCACCATGGCCAACTCACTGCAGGCAAGAGTTACATTGGTATCAAAGAAATAATGGAGTAGAATCATTAAAGAAAGGATGCAAAAGGAGAGACAGAATGAAATCTAAATGACAAAAATTCTAACGATTTTTATTTATTTTAAAAAATTAAATTGAATTGATAAATTGCCCTGTGGTAAGTTGTCCCGCAGCAAGTTGGCCATGAAGAGTTGGGTGTGGCAAGTTGTCCCATTCCCCTCTTGGGGGGTACTTATCAGGGTTCAAATCAATTAGTAGTTAAGTCAGGACTATCTGTACTTCCCAGGCTAGCCAACCATTCTAAGATTTCTTGTTGATTTCCATTTAATATTCTCTAGGGTGATCTTGAACTTAGAACTTTCTTAATGAGCCAAGATCACTTAGAACTTTTTTAAAGTAGGCATTCTCTATGGTTTATCTCTTTCTTGATGGTGAACTTGACAAAGAAGAATATTGGAAAAAACATTAGGCTTTGGGGTTTTGGATGTCTTTGTGTGTGTCTTCAAGTCTATCGTAATCTTTGCAATGAACTGAAACAATCAGAAGTGGTTTGCCAGTGTCTTCTTTTTCCTAGGTTGAGATTTATGGGGGGAAAAAAATCAATTTTCAGCTGATGGGACTGTTTAATAGATATAAGGAAGTCTTTGCAGCTCACTGCAGACTCATAGAAATCCTTGGTTCTCAAGATGCAAATGTTTTTTCTAACAAAGTCCATTGTTCTCTATAGATGACAGGCAGGCAGGAAGTAATCCGAGATCTATTACATTACGTTCTGTCTTAGGCTCATTATTCTTTAATATCTTCATAAATTACTTAGATGAGGAAATAGAAGGGAAACTCGTCAAATTTGCAGATGACATTAAGTTGGCAGGGATAGCCAATACTCCAGCAGACAAACTCAGGATCCAAAAAAGGATCAACGAGGATGTTACCTAGTTGGGTAATGAAACATCTGCAAGAAAAACAACCAAACTCAAAGACACCACAGTCTTCCTCCTCCTTCACCTCCAACCCCACTCCCCTCTAAGTCTGATGATATTACCTAATTGGGTAATGAAACATCTGCAAGAAAATCAACCAAGCTCAGGGAAACCCCAAGGACCCCTCAATGGAAAGTTTGATTCCAATTGTGATTGCAAATCGAGGACTACCTGTATTGACTTTTAGAGCTCATTGGAAGGTCTAAGTAAGAAGCAGAGTAAGGGTGACATGAGGGTAATTCTGACTTTTTTCCAACACTGACTAGCATCCTTTCTTCTCTCCAAGGACTTCAACAGAATTAGGACAGGGGAAATTTCATTCTTAATACTTGCCAAGTATTTCATCTCTTGACTTTGGCAGAGTGTTTCCCACCCCACTTCCTTCTGTTTGTGATGCCACCGCTGACCTTGGCAAGGGTGCTTCTTGGAGACTAATGACCAATTGGAATTAATGGCTTGATACTACATCTGATGCCATCAGTGTTTTTCAGCTGGCCAGTAATTCCATTACTGCTTAATGGATCTGATTCATCAGCCCTTTGAAGTTTGACTCGCTGCTGCCTAAGAGGAGACACAGAGGTTATTACTATTCTAGGACAGGCTCATTTACTCAACTAATCAACCCACTTCTGATCCTTTCAGGGGAAGGGTTTAGAAAGCAGGATTGGGAGGGATTTCTGGAATTTTGTTTTCTACCCTGTACAAACAGATGAGGAAGTAATTTAATCTGTCCACATTGTCCTTTCTCCCAAACCGCAAATGTTCTCAGTCTACACAACATGTTCCAAGTGCACTTTAGGGAGCGAAAAATAGAGCAAATAGGAGGAGAGGAGAAATAATATTGCAATAGTAGGAAGGGTCAGCACAGCTGATATCACCTAGCCAACTTTTGATCTCCAGGAAAGTTTTAAAAAGTTAAAAATATCAATGGAAGACAATATCTGTAGCTTGAGAGTTGAACTGTGAGGTGTTTGGTGCTCTCTGAGCTTGGCCATCTACTTGCATGCATTTCATTACCCAAGTAGGTAACAGCATCAGGGCCAGTGAGTTTGTGGTTTACAGATAACAGAGTTGAAAAGGACCTTGTAGGTCATCTAGTCCAACCCGCCCCACACCCAAGCGGGAGACCCTACACCATTTCTGACAAATGGCAGTCCAATCTCTTCTTGAAAGTCTCAAGTGATGGCACTCCCACAACTTCAGAGGGCAACTTCTGTTCCATGGGTTGATTGTTCTTACTGTCAGAAAGTTTCTCCTTATTTCCAGGTTGAATCTCTCCTTGTTCAGTTTCCATCCATTGTTCCTTGTCTGGCCTACAACAAGGCGCTCCCGGCTCCTAGATAGCCAGCCCACCTCAACGCTGTGTACTCCATTCCTCCTCATCTGGTGGCCTGGCCTTTTTCTCAAATATTGGAAGACTGCTTTCATGTCTCCCCTGGTCCTTAGAAATGAAAGTTAGAAATGCTTATGATTTAGAAGGACTACCAAGTAATCTTACAGAAATGCATTGGCAAACTACTTCCATATTACTATGGACCTATCCTTGTGGATTTGCTGAATCAAGCTTCATTCAAGGGAGATTTCATCTAACACTAAATCCCTACGAGGCTGACTTTCCCATGGTGCATGCCATAAATGATGACAGTTAGAACAATTAATCAGTGGAACAACTTGCCTCCAGACATTATGGGAGTTCCAATGCTGGAGGTTTTTAAGAAGAGATTGGACAACCATTTGTCTGAAATGTTATAGAGTTTGTCTGAAATGTTATAGAGCTTGAGCAGGAGGTTGGACTATAGATTAGAAAACCTCCAAGGTCCCTTCCAACTCTGTTATTCAATTAAATCATGATTTTCAAGCAAATGGCTACATTCAGACAAGTCCCAAATTTAAAGAAACTTTTCCTGGCCCAAGATAGAGAATCTGATCCCAAAGTCCAATTCTCATTAATCATGGTGCCAGGTGTTATTTGAACATTCTCCATCCCTAATCACTTTGGTAGCTTTTTAAAGCCAAGTTGAAACCATACGTTTCTTTATTTATTCATAGGAGGAGTGCAATGCTGACTTTGGTGCTGTTGTGGTTAGCAGGAAGCAGGGGCAGACAGCTGAGGAGAGCAAGCACTCAGATGAGGGACCAGGACCATTAGGGAGTGGACTGCTGCCTTCAGAGATTGTAGGGGCTGGCAGCAGCGATGAGGAGTTTCCCGGGGAGCCTGTGCCAAGTGCGCGTGCACACAGGGCTGCTTGTAGGAAAGAGCAGCTGCTGCAGCATGGGTGGCTTGGGAGTAAGGCTGCAAGATAATGGCCCCTCCTTCAAGAAGATAAAAGCCAGCTGTGAAGCGAACATTCTTTGTAGGAAGCAAAAACATTTTGAAACTCCAGCCTCGTGGACATTGCAGTATCTTAAGTCGGTATATGAGGACTCTTGTGTTTCTTATCTTATCTGTTATTCTTGGCAGCCTCGCACAGTTTTGGCGAGGCTTGTGCTTATCAAAGTTCATTAGTTTGCAGCAGCCTTTTAACCGGGGATTCATAAGAATCATTAAAAGGTTTCTGTTCCCTTTGGTTTGTGTTTGTTTTATTGGAAAAGGGTTTGGGTCAGAACAGGTGCTGGCAAGATAGCATTGAGACAAAATCTATTACTTGGCTTTGTTTTGTAGATTATTATGTTATTATTAACTTTATTTAATGATATTTATAAGATTGCATAAGCTGCAGCCATAGTAGACTACAGTATCATTGGGGCTAAGACCACAAAATTCTTCAGGAAAAAGTAAACATTTCTCCTCTCCAGTCATGTCTGACTCTTATTTCCATTTCCTAGCCGAGAAATCCATTGTTGTCCAAAGATGCTACTGTGGTCATGAAGCAAGGATGACTATATGCCAACATGCATTTCCATGGTACCTTCCCAACAAAGTGGTACCTATTTACCTACTCACATTTGCATACTATTGTATGCTCATTTGGCAGAAGCCGAGCAATGGTGGGATTCATTTTTTTTTTTTTTACTACCGGTTCTGTGGGCGTGGCTTGGTGGGCGTGCAGGGGAAGGATACTGTAAAATCTCCAGTCAGAGGTGGTATTTGCCGGTTTCTTTGAACTACTCAAAATTTCCACTACCGGTTCTCCACAACTGGTCAGAACCTGCTGAATACCACCTCTGAAGCCGAGACAAATAACAGGTGCTCACTCTGTCACACAGTGCTCAGGTCTTCAACCTAGACTGTCTTTATCTGCTGAGCCATCACATCCCTTAAGATTCTTCAACAATCAAACATTTAACAGCTGGTTTTCTTGATATAACAGAAGTTCTAATAATAAATAACAATAATATTAATATTAATATAATAATAATAATTTATTAATAATAATAAATCAGATTGGTTTCATTAGGGTTGACACAATGGATGCAAATTATGTATTTGAAGATTTGGCCTAACTATATAATACGTTTTATTTTCTGTTGTTTCTCTCTCTCTCTCTCTCTCTCTCTCTCTCTCTCTCTCTCTCTCTCTCTCTCTCTCTCCTCCCTCCCCCTCCCTCTCTCTCTCTCTCTCTCTCTCTCTCTCTCTTTTATTTGGCAACTTCTTTTTCATTGGGCTTTTATGGTCCAATCTCATCTCTCCTGTGAACAGCTGCCTATAAATCACAGATGTAGCATGTTCCAGATTTCAGATTGATTGCTTTAACACCTGGGTGGTGATAGCAGCCTGCAAATTGCAAAAGAAAAAGAAAAAAGAAAGATAGGGAAAAAAATTCTGAAGAGCAAAGTCATTACCCTTCTTTTTCCTCTTCTGAGAGTTTCAATCTATAGATGAAAGCAGGGCAGCCTTTTCTTTAGTGAACAGAGAGTTGTCCTCTGTCTGTGAAATGGAACTTGCTTTCTGAAGACAAATAAAAGCTTAAAAACAAAACAAAAATAAAAACCAGCAGAGCAGCTCTTTAGAAACATGTCTGTAAATTTGGAGGCAAATAGAATACCCCTCTTATTGTAGGGTTCGAAACAGGTTCTGGGTTCAATTTAAACATTTCTAATCCATTCTGTGTAATGAATTTCAGTTAAACTTCCAGATTGATTTGGAGTGAATCTCTGAATCCTAGGGTTGAAAAGGAACCTCAGAGGTCACCTAATCCAACTCCCTGCTCAAGCAGGAAACTTATAACATCAAATGGTTATCCAGTTCTATTTTTGAAACTATCTAGTGATGGAACACCTACAATCCAGAGGTGGTTTTCAGTCAGTTCTGACAGATTCTGGAGAACCAGTAGTGGAAATTTCGAGTAGTTCGGAGAACCAATAAATCGCACCTCTGACTGGCCCTGCCAACCCCATCTATTCTCTGCCTCCTGAGTCCCAGCTGCCAGTTCTCCAGAACTGGTCAGAACCTGTTGAATGCCACCTCTGACCCGAAGCTCATTGCAACTCAGAGCTATTGTGCCAATTTTCCTCCTCAAATCACAGCACAATATTCAGGCCTTTTCCTGACAAGGGTCATTTCTGCATTAGCAATGAATTGTGTCTTCTTTAAAGTCATTCAAAAATCATCGTGTCAATGCTTCAGAATGGAAGAGAGACTTGATGGCCTTTCAATGACAGCTGTGAAGATATTATGTTATGACATGGAGATATTATAAGCTACCACTGGGGAATCAGCAGAAACAATAAATGTGCCTGGTGGCTCGCATGGTTACGATGCTGGATTAGAGGTTAGCAAGCCTGAGTTTGAGACCCGAGCGCTGCCAGGGGGCAGGTTGAGCTCCCATCCTTTGCTCCAGCTTCTGCCAGGGACATGAAAGGAGTTCCCAACTGGGCATCCCCCTCCCCGGTCAACGGTGATATCATCACTAATCGTTTCAATCTGGAAGCCCCTCGGTGATTCTGACACAAGCGCGATGCGAAGCAAGCAAAAGCAATATCATGCATTAGGCTGGATTCAACCCTTGGCCTTGTCTTTTTTTGCAATACAGGTAGACCTGTCTTTTTTTGCAATACAGGTAGAACCAGTTGTTAACTTTCTGAGCAGTTTGGTGAACTGGTTGTTGGAAGAAATCATTAGGGCAGAGAACCGGTTGTTAAATTATTTGAATCCCACCACTGGTTCCTCCTCTTCTGGATATCTGGGTTCTCACAATGTGGTAGCCATCACACCAGAACATTAGAATAACAGAGTTGGAAGGGAGCTTTGAGGTCTTCTAGTCCAAACCCTTGTTTGAGCAGGAGACTCTATACCAAGGGTCTTCAAACTTGGCAACTTTAAGCCTTGTGGACTTCAACTCCCGGAATTCCTGAGCTAACATGCCTGGAGGTGGAATTCTGGGAGTTGAAGTCCACAAGGCTTAAAGCTGTCAAGTTTGAAGACCGTTGCTCTACACCATTCCAGACAAATGGCTGTCCAATCTCTTCATAAAAGCCTCCAGTGATGGAACACCCACAACTTCTGAAGTCAAGCCATTCCACTGATGCATTGTTCACACTGTCAGGAAATTTCTTCTTAATGCTAGATCTTTGATAATCTTCCATCTGTTACTTCTTATCTTGCCCTCAGGTGCTTTGGAGAAGAGGTTTGACCCCCTCTTCTCTGTAACAGCCTCTCAAATATTGGAAGGCTTCTAAATCACCCCTAGTAGTTCTCTTTGTTAGACTTGACATACTTAATTCCTGCAATCATTCATTGTAAGGTTTAGCTCCAGTCCCCTAATGATCGTTGTTGCTCTTCTCGGCGTTCTTTTTAAAGACTCAATATCTATTTTGTATTGTGGTGAACAGAATGCAGTATTGCAGGTGTGATCTTACCAGTTTGGGTAACTTAATACAGATAATCCTTGACTTACAACAATTCATTGAATGACTGTTCAAAGTTACAAAGGGAAAAAAAGATCGGTTCTTATACTTACGAGCATTGCACCATCCTCACGGTCATGTAATTAAAATTTGAGCAATTGGTAACCAAAATCTATCTGCAATGGTTTTAAAGGGACATCTGATCGCCCTTTGTGACTTTACTAGCTGACCTCTGGCAAGCAAAGTCAATGGGAGAATCTGGATTCACTGAATGAAAGCATGATTCACGTCACAACTGCAGTGATTCACATAACCACGATGGCAAAAAAAAAAATTGGGTGTAAAACCAGGTATGATTTACTTAACAACCATCTTGCTGAGCAGTGGAAATTGTGGTTGTAAGTTGAAGACTACCTGTATCTTGAGTGATCCAGCCTTCTGTGTCTATAATTTACGACTTATGATGTGATAACCTAGCTAATAATAATAATAATAAGGTATTTCTTTTTTTCCCTCCTCCCGACGATCAGCTGTTCTGATGATCAGCTGTGCCAGGATCCCCCTTGCTGTCTTACTGCTTCATCCAGGAGGCTTCCCTGAGGCCCAGGAGGCAAAAGGGTGGTTCATGGGGAGGGGACCAGCACCCCCCCGCCCCATGCTCTGTTTTTTGCCTTCCTGGGCCCCATGGAATTCCTGGGAGCAAAAATGCCACCCCCGAGGCTCCCCGAGGCTTAGGAGGGTCAAAAATGGAATGCAGTGGGGTGCTGCCTGCCCCAGGCTCTGTTCTTTGCCTTCCTGAGCCCCAGAAAAGCCTTTTGGGAGCAAAAACACCCCCCCAGGAGGCTCCCCTGAGGCCCAGGAGACAAAAAAACAGGGGTGGTGGTGCAAAAAGAAAGAAAAAGAAGAAGAAGCCACGCCCACCAAGTCACATGGCCATGCCCACCTAGCCACACCTACCTAGCCACGTCCACAGAACCGGTTATTAAAAAATTTGAATCCCATCCCTACTTTATGCTATATATATATAAAAAGCATACTGGTAAACCAGTCTCATCAGCAGTGGAAGCAAATGAATCTGCCCACATACCATTAAATGTTCTGTTTTCTTCTGAAACTTTTCCTTTCTTGGACTTATTCATGGTTGTCCTACTGGGGGTTGAAAAACTCAATAAATCATGTGGCATCAGGTGTCACACGTTGGTGTTTTGGATGCAAATTTTGAGCGACAGGGAGCCGCAGCAGAGGGATAAAGGAGCCATATGTGGCTCCAGAGCCACAGATTGCCGACCCCTGGTATAGGGTCTCCTGCTCAAGGAGGGGGTTGGACTAGTAGACCTCCAAGATCCCTTCCAATTCTATTATTCTATGTTCTAAATCCAGGTCTGTGGCCTTACTGCCATTCTCCCTGGGAAACCAAGCACTCCATAAATCAGGCTACCCCTTTAAATGCCTCAGTTGGTATCCAAGCTATCAAATCATTTCTAGAATTCTTATCTCAACAATAGAGAAGCCTTCAGAGTTATGACAAATGGCTCGGGTCTATAGAACTGAACTTTGCAATGATTAAGCGGTCCTTGCCTTGTAAAGTTTCTGGAAGATGCAAAGTGCAAGATAAGCACCACTAAGCATTATTAGGAGCCATAGCTCAGCCAAAAGAATGTGCCATCTGTCTATGTCATGCATGGTTCTTTCTCTCCCCCCATCTCCTCCTCCGCCTTCACCTCTGGGTGCCAAAGAAAAATGCTCATATTGCAGAAAAATGGCTGGGATGAAAGCAGGGGAATGATCTCTCTGCTGCAGGCAGTCCAGATGGCTCCCAGGGGCCCCTCGGTGCATCTGAAGGGGAAGGTCGTGTTGCTTCTGGCCCACCCATAGCCTGCATGATTGACATCAGGGGCCGCCAATCAGACTGGAGGGCATCTAGCTAAGCTTGGGAAGATAAGCAAGTTGTCCAAAATCAGTGTAGCTAGAACAGTACCCTGCAACCTTTTGAGCACCAGGGACTGGTTCCATGGAGAGAAGATTTCTGCAGACCAAAGGTTCTTTTTTTTTTAGATTAACAGAGCTGGAAGGGACCTTGTAGGTCATCTAGTCCAACCCCCCACCCAAGCAGGAGACCCTACACCATCCCCGACAAATGGCAGTCCAATCTCCCCTTAAAAGCCTCCAGTGATGAAGCTCCTACAACTTCTGCTGTTTCATTGGTTGATTGTTCTCACCATCAGAAAATTTCACCTTATTTCCAAGTTGAATCTCTCCTTGATCAGTTTCCATCTATTATTCCTTGTCTGGGCTTTGGGGGCCTTGGGAAATATTTTGACCACCTCCTCTCTGTGGCAGCCCCTCAAATATTGGAACACTGCTACCATGTCTCTCCTGATCCTTCTCTTCACAAGACTAGCCATGCCCAGTTTCTGTAACCATTCTTCATATGTTTTAGTCTCCAGTCCCCTAATCATCCTGCTTGTTCTTCTCTGTACTTTTTCTAGAGCCTCAATCGTTTTTATAGTGTGGTGACCAAAACTGGATGCAGTACTCTAGGTGTGGTCTTACTAAGGTTTTACAGAGTGGTATTAGTACCTCCCTTGATCTTGATTGTATCCCTCTGTTAATGCAATTTAGGATTGCATTGGCTTTTTTGGCTTCCACCATACACTGTTGGCTCATATTTAGCTGGTTGTCTACTAAGACTTCAAGATCCCTCTCACAATTACTGATGTTAAGCCTGGTTTCACCCAGTCTATATGTGTACTTTTGATTTTCCTTGCCTAAGTGTAGGACTTTATTTTTCTCTACATTGAATTTCATTTTGTTAGATACAGCCCAGTGTTCTAGTCTGTTAAGATTCCTCTGGATCTTGTGTGGATTCGTGTGCTGCCTGCATTTTGTGCAGAGGTGGTATTCAGCAGGTTCTGACCAGTTCTGGAGAACCGGTAGAAGAAATTTTGAGTAGTTTGAAGAACCAGCAAATCCCACCTCTGACTGGCCCCGCCCCCATCTATTCTCTGCCTCCAGAGTTCCAGCTGATCAGCTGGGTCTTCTTTTGTTGCCCTGCACAGGAGAATGGAGCTGGAAAGCAGGTTAGTGGGGTGGGGAGGAAATCAGATTTTGCAGTAACCTTCCCCTGCCACACTCACCAAGCCATGCACACAGAACCTGTAGTAAAAAAATTTGAATCCCACCACTGATCCTGTGGATGGAGCTTTGAAGGTTTGCACAACCTGATTTTCGGCATGCCGTGGATCGCTGCTGGTCCATGGACAAGGGTTTGGGGATCCCTGAGCTAGAAGATCACAAGGATCCAAGTGTGTAAGTCTGCCTCAACTGACCTGCAAAATCCGTTTGAGGAAAATACCACCACCAAGAGAAGCTTAACATTGCCACGGCCTCTCATAAGTAGTTACGTAAGTTGTCCAGCTATCATCTTGCAGCTGAAGATGAGAAGCCCACGGTTACTTTGGTAGTAATGGAGGAGGAAGTGTACACATTTAATGATATCTTTCACCCTTCTGTTGCTAAATGGAATCATATATCTGAAAGTAGAGTGGATGACATGGCATCTGTCATCTTGCCCAGGGGTGGGCTTCAAAAATTTTAAACAAGGGGTTCTCTGCCCAGTTGCTGGGTGCCCGTGGCCATGGTGGGTGTGGCCTAGTTGACCTCCTCACCATGAGGGGGGGGCATTTTTGCCCTCCCTGGGCTCTGGAGCCTCTGAGAGGGTGAACCTTGAGCCTCTGAGCTCCAGAGACTCTCTGGAAGCTGGAAACGGGCCCATTTCTGGCCTTCCTGAACTTCAAGGAGGCCCGTTTTTTGTCCTTCCTGAGCCTCCGTGCATGCCCTGCACTTACCTGCATCCAAAATGGGCTGTGTGGGGACTCTTGGGAGGGGAAGGGTGGGGTGGGCGGGGCCAGCCAGAAGTGAGATTTGGGGATTCTCCGAACTGCACAGAATCTTAGCTAGGGGCTCCCCCAAACCCCTGCGAACACCCAGCAGCCCACCACTGATCTTGCCTGATGTCACCCAGACACCCAGATAAAGAGAGGGGGACCCCCACGCATCATTGCCATTACTGTGGCATTCAAATTCCTCTCCCGATTAGGCCACCAGTTTCCTTGCTCTTTCCAACCAAATGCCACATACTCTATTCCCTTCTGCCTGCAAAAATACTACCCAGTAGAGCTCTATATCCAGTTTTTATATAACAACATTTTGTGGTGTATTTCAGATCTTCTCAAGTGGTAGCCCTTAATGTGGCCTCCTAAACTTCAAAGACCACTCAAAGGTTCCAAGTGAGAATCCATCCTCACATTAGACAAATAGAGAATTCTCTTGCCAATTATGCATTTAATTAACAGCTCTGGAATTCAAAAGCTCCCCTTAGTGATTTTGTTATTGTTGTTTACTGATTAGTTACGGGACACAAATGCATGCTTCTTTTAGCGTATCCATTTGCTTTTTTGTTGTTGTTGTTGTTTAATGTTAGTAAGCTCATTGGCATTCCATACATTGCAACCATAATTTTGCTTTTAATCTGCACAGTGGAGGCCTTTCAGTTTTCGTGTTACGTTTCTATCAGCCCTTCTGTCCTAACGACTGTCACACTTCTTTTTCACAGGTGGTACTATTTTTGCATTTATTACAAATCAAGGAGCTTCTGTCCTTTGGCCACAGAAAATTCCCTGCCTTGTAGAGATGAGATCCATCTAAAAGTGCCCGTGTGCCTGAAACGAAGCATAACCTAAAGAACACACCACTTTTCTTACATCGGAGCATTTCAAGGAAACTCCGGAATTGCATTCTGTCAGGCGCCTTGTCTGCTGTGAATGATTCCGTAATCAAGAAACCTCATTACATTTCTGAGTTCCATAAGACTCAGCCTGCAAATTAATACTTGGTTTCTTTCGTTCATTGATCAGCTGCAGGTATTTCATTCAGATTCAATGAATTAAAATATCTCAGGACACATCTAGATGATTGGATAGTCTTCAGCAAGGTTAGTTTCCCTCTAATATTAGATGAATATTCTGGAGCGGTGTTTATCAACCTTGGCAACTTCAAGAGATGGACTTCAACTTCCAGAATTCTCTTATCCACAGGTGTCAAACTGGATCATATCACGTGATGTATCATGATATATCGTGACATTTTTTGCCTTTGCGGAGCCAGGGTGGGCGTGGCTTATGCATGATGCATCCAGCCCATGGACTGCCAGTTTGACAGGCCTGCCCTAACCAATATCCCAGCTTGGGAATTTTGGGAGTTGAAGTCCATATGACTTAAAGTTACCAGGACTGAAACAAGGTTAACAGATAACAGATAATCAGAGTTGGAAGGGACCTTGTAGGTCATCTAGTCCAACCCCCCACCTAAGTGGGAGACCCTACACCATTTCTGACAAATGGCAGTCCAATCTCTTCTTGAAAGTCTCAAGTGATGGCACTCCCACAACTTCCGAGGGCAACTTCTGTTCCATTGGTTGATTGTTCTCACTGTCAGAAAGTTTCTCCTTATTTCCAGGTTAAATCTTTGCTTGTTCAGTTTCCATCCATTGTTCCTTGTCTGGCCTTTGGGTGCCTTGGAAAATAGCTTGACCCCTTCCCCTCTGTGGCAGCCCCTCAAATATTGGAAGACTGCTATCCTGTCTTCCCTGGTCCTTCTCTTCACTAGACTAGCCAAGCCCACTTCCTGTAACTGTTCTTCATATGTTTTAGTCTCCAGTCCCTTAATCATCCTGGTTGCTCTTCTCTGTACTTTTTTCTAGAGTCTCAATATCTTTTTTATAGTGTGGTGACCAAAATTGGATGCAGTACTCTAGGTGTGGTCTTACTAAGGCTTTATAGAGTGGTATTAGTACCTCACTTGATATTGATTGTTACTCTGTTAATGCAACTTAGGATTGCATTAGCTTTTTTGGCTGCTGCTGCACACGGTTGGCTCATATTTAGCTGGTTGTCCACTGGCTCCAAGATCCCTCCTACAGTTACTGCTATTAAGCCTGGTTTCACCCAGTCTATATGTGTACTTTTTGGTTTTTCTTGCCTAAGTGTAGGACTTTACTTTTCTCTACATTGAATTTCATTTTGTTAGATGTGGCCCAGGTTCTAGAGTAAGGGTGGGGAACAATGGCCCAGGAATCCTGGGAGTTGAAGTCCACAAGTGATAAAGGGGCCATCATTCCTGACCTCTGTTCTAGAAGATGAAGCAAAGATGACAGCATCTAGCCAAGCTTGTCTGAACTTAGCACGGTCAGCACTGTTGAGCACTTGGCTGAGAGTCAGCAAAGAAATATTTAAGACCATAGATTAGAGAGAAATCCTGGGGGAAAAAAACCACTAGAAGATAGTGGCAAAACACTTCTGCATTATTACCAAGAAAACTGCTTGGCCATAAAATCCTTAGGAACCACTCTATAAAGCCTTAGAAAGACCACACCTACTGCATCCAGTTTTGGTCACCACATTATAAAAAAGATGTTGAGACTCTAGAAAAAGTACAGAGAAGAGCAACCAGGATGATTAGGGGACTGGAAGCTAAAATATATGAAGAACGGTTACAGGAACTGGGCATGGCTGGTCTAGTGAAGTGAATGACCAGGGGAGACATGATAGCAGTGTTTCAATATTTGAGGGGCTGCCACAGAGAGGAAACGGTCAAGCTATTTTCTAAAGTGCCTGTAGGCCAGACAAGGAATAATAGATGGAAACTGAACAAGGAGAGATTTAACCTGGAAATAAGGTGAAACTTTCTGACAGTGAGAACAATCAACCAATGGAACAGAAGTTGCCCTCGGAAGTTGTGGGAGTGCCATCACTTGAGACTTTCAAGAAGAGATTGGAATGCCATTTGTCAGAAATAGTGTAGGGTCTCCCGCTTGGGCGGTGTGTGTGTGTGTGTTGGACTAGATGACCTATAAGGTCCCTTCCAACTCTGATTCTCTGTTATTATTATCAAAGGCTATTTACTTTTTAAAGTTGTCAGTGAAAAAATAAAGTTGTACTTCTGCAACCAGCTGGTGTACAGTCTCCTCATCTTTTAAAACACACCACTTCTAATCCTTTGATGTTGACCAGGTGGACTGAAGCGGATGTCAGTTGAAATCTTTCACATGTGGAAAGCTCCAAGGGGCTAATTCCTCATCCAAGCACTCATTGCACAATCCCACCCAGTGTCATGACAACTTGGCCATCCTGGTGGCCCCAGGCATTAACCCAAGCCTTTAGCCATTTCAGCTCCTCCACAGTAGCCTCTTTGTTAAGGCCCTCAGGTCTGAATTAATTGAATATTATGACAGTATGTCTTGCCCTTGATTTTGGCTCGCTGCCTGGCCCAATTATCTCTGAAGGGCACCGTCAACAGAAGCTACTATTGTTCAGTATTGTGAGTATTTTTTTTTCCTAAATGAGGAACACCCACTTCAGGCTGAAATTTACTTCGGGTCAGATGGCAGAGCAGTTACAGTGCATTCCAGTAAAGCAAAATAAATACATAAATAAAATTACATCCTCTTGAGCCACAGCTTGGATGGAAACAAAACCAGGAGGAGCATTTAAAAACAAGGCAAACGATATTGCATATCTTCCTTGACCCCAGAGCCCTAATAGATAGAGAACGACTACACTTTCCCAGTCACTAAATTGGACCATACCTGGAAAACAAAATTTTCTGCTGGCAACTCTAAAAGACCAGAGAAATACTTTTGAGTTGACAAGCATCCTGTAGTCATCTTACTGTATTTTATGCCATTTTTGTCAAAAGCCAGCATTTACTTCTGGTTTTCAACAAAACTTGCCATAGGTTCAACACAAAACTTGCCATAGGTTCTTCCCATGGGTTCAACAACTGGTGTTTACTTAACAACTGTACACACAAAAAAACAACCAGGTTGTAAAATTGGGTCATCACTTGACATTTTCTTTTTTCTTTTTTAAATTAAATTTTATTCTTTAAAAATCAAAAATACAAAACTCTCATTTCCATTGACAGTATTTGTGTCATTGTATAAACATATAAACATCGCTTGACATTTTCTATGACGTAGTAAACTGTTTCATGATAACGCTTAGGTCATAAAGTGTTTGATAAAATTTCCCAAGTGTCAATTCCACGGGAGCCGTGGGTTCCACAGTTTAGATTCATTCCGTAAGTTAGCCCATTTGAGGTAACATTTGTGGGCTTCAATTTTTTTTTTGCAAGGGGTTCTCTGCTCAGTTGCTAGGTAGACGTGGCCGTGGTGGGCGTGGCCTAGTCGGCCTCCTGCACCATGGCAAGGAGGGGTGTTTTTGCCCTCCCCGGGCTCCAGAGGCTTTCCCCGAGCCTCTGGGAGGGCGAAAACTGCCTCCCTGCGCTCCAGAGGCTCTCTGGAAGCCAGAAACAGGCCAGAACCTTCCCAAACTTCCAGGAGGCCCATTTTTCACCCGCCCTGAGCCTCTGTGCACGCCCTGCACTTACCTGACATCCAAAATGGGGACTCCTGGGAGGGGAGGGGGGGTGGGGCCTGCCAGGAATGGGATTCGGGGGTTTCTGAACTGTGCAGAATCTTAGCTAGATGTTCTCCTGAACCCCTGAGAACCCCCAGAAGCTCACCCCTGGGTAACATGGCTACAAAATGGTTGCCCCGTAAGGCACTGTTTTGGCCAGTTAAAGGTCAAATGATAATGGAAGCTTTGGTAGGATGCTAGACAGCCTGTACCCTATTGGGTCATCATTTCAGGAAGATATTCTTCCTGAAACGGAGAAACTAAATGGCGGATGGGCAAAAAAAAAACAAAAATAGTGGGACCGGGAACAAATCTTGAATTCCTGTCACTTCCCTATTGAGTTCCCTTGTGGGAATCTGGCAGGGAGCACTGAAACCTTCTCCCCTTCTCCTGTCTTCTCTTTTCTTCTCCTCTCCTCTCTTTTCTCTTGTGTTCTTTTCCTCCCCTCTCCACTCCCTTCCCTCTCTTCTCTTTTCCTCCCCTCTCCTCCCCTCACTGCATCTCACTTCACCTCCTTTCCCATTCTCTCTTCTTTTGTTTCACTTCCCCTTCCCCTTCCAACAGGCAGGCAAGTGGCTGGTGCTGCTGGGTGGGGGAGGAAATGAAGGATTGCAAGACAGGCTGGGAAACTGTCACAGAATGTTGAAAATAAAGGTCACATGCACAACAGCAGATGTAGCACTGTAGCTAAAACTGCCACAATTTCCCCAAATTTCAATCTCTCAGGAGTCCCGGAGTTTAGATGCATTCCATAACTTGATTGATTTGAGGTAGCATGATTCAAAAATTGTTGCCTTATGATGCACCATTTCTCACGACAAGATGACTTTCAGTAGGCTACAGCTATAGAAATAGAAATATGTTTGAGGTTGATTTTACTAGTGGAACACTACAGCAAAATATCCTGATAAGTGGAAATGCAGGTGTTCAGATTACACCCATCTCTGGTGGAATTGGTTAATGGCCCTTCTCCAATCTGATAATCTCCAGATGTTGCAGTGTACTTTCCATAATGGCCTCCAGTTACATCTGGACCAGGCACCACATTAGGGAAGGCTGGGTCTGGAGGATATCATGCCACAATTGCTGTTAAGCTAAATCCATCAGTTTGTGCCCATAGATAATTATGGGTCATGACTATGGTTTTCTCACTAGCAGGCACACTGAACTTGATAGAGATTAATCCACAGGGAGACTACAATTCTAGAAGACAAAAAAAAAAAAAGAAATGTTTCCAAAGGATCATCCTTCATATCTCCCACAGGAATTTGGTGAAAAATAAATTCAGGCTTCTAGAAAACATTCCCACTAGGAAACATCTTAACTCTTTGACCCACCCACCCACCCCCAATTAAAAGCTCATGCAGCCTTCCCTAACTAGGCTGTGGTGGTGCCTGGAGATTTTGAGGATTGCAGTCTAAAAAAAAACATCTGGAAGATGCCAAATTGGGAAACCAATGGAACGCAAAGCCTGTGGCAATACAAGGCAGCATGCAAAAATGCATGCAATTGTGTAAGTTTGTTTTCTCTCAAGAAATCTTGGCCTACAATAGTCAGTGTAAACTTACACTGGAAAAGCAGAGGACTTGGGAGTGTAGAAAGTTAGCACCCACCCCTCTCCTAGAAGGGTGACATGTTTTGAGAAACATTAAAAGGGCAGAATATTATATTTCCCTGGATGAGAAATGGAGAAACATGCTCTTGGAGACAGAAAGCAGCCCCCACCTTTCTTAATAGCTCCCAGCAGATATTTTGGTGCCCATTGAGAAGGACTGGGCCAGCCTATCTACAAAAGAAAAGACCTTCAGCTCCAGGGTGATGGGATTAAGACGTGACCCTCCAGGACATAATAGGATTAACACATCCAGCAGCAGAGCTGGATGCACAGTCTCCTAAGGACATTGCATCAGAGTCCAAACTTCAACCAAACCTGAGAACTCAGACAACCTACAGAGCCAGCTATGACCCCTTACAACAGCCAACAGAATACATGTTCTTGCACAGGAACAGGAAGTTCAAGTGCAAAACCCAAGAGAAGGTATAAATACCCCTCACTCTCAACTCCATGTGGTCAGCCGCCCAGGACTTCAAATCCAGGTGGTTCTGCTCAGTGGTTTCATTTTTTTTTTTTAGTACTGGTTCTGTGGCCATGGCTTGGTGGCTGTGGCAGGGGAAGGATACTGTAAAATCTCCAGTCAAAGGTGATATTTTCCGGTTCTCTGAACTACTCAAAATTTCCGCTACCGGTTCTCTAGAACCTGCTGAATACCACCTCTGGTTCTGCTTCATCTTTCCATTCAGCCTCCATGTTTCCAGTGTCTTTCTCTCTGCTTGGAACTGAACCAGGTGGATATTTCTTCCAACAGAAGAAATGAGGAACATACTCCAGAAAAAAAAGGAGGCCCTCAAGTTTCCTCCAGAAAAAAAAGGAGGCCCTCAAGTTTCCTATATGGATTTTGACCCTCTACTTCCTTATCTACTTAGTGGTTCAAGGTTTGTTCAGCTGCATTTCATCCTCTTTCACTATTGGCTTGTCCTTTTTAAATGCCCCCTGTGCAGAGGTGAAATTCAGCAGATTCTATCCAGTTCTGGAGAACTGGTAGAGGAAATTTTAAGTCGTTCAGAGAACCAGCAAATCCCACCTCTGACTGGCCCCGCCCCCATCTATTCTCTGCCTCCTGAGTCCCAGCTGATTGGCTGGGTCTTCTTTTGTTGCCCTGCAGAGGAGAACGGAGCTGGAAAGCAGGTTAGTGGGGTGGGGAGGGATTGGGATTTTGCAGTATCCTTCCCCTGCCACACCCAGCAAGCCACACCCACAAAACCGATAGTAAAAAATGTTGAATCCCATCACTGCCCCTGTGATACAGCAACTCTGGAGCTCTGGAACAAAGCAGTCATTGTCTGCCTGACTACCTGATATCTTTGAGACAGAGCTCAAAGGGATATCCCGAAGAGAGCCATTGTATCTTCTAAATTGGTCTTTTCTGCCTTTCGCAAGAGTTGGGAAAAGGTACACAGCACATTCGGGGAAACAAATATTATATCTGCTCATTGGATGTCTGTGACTAGATGAGGTATGACCTTACTGTCCAAAGGCTCCTGAATGTTGATGGACAACAGAAGAAAATATCTGTACCTCAGGGTTGGAGTGAGAAGTCCTCCACGCTCTCTTGTAGACAGTTTCTTGCAGATGTTTCATTACCCAACTAGATAACATCATCAGTGCTAGATGGGAATGGGGTTTCTCAGTTTATCTACATGTCATTTGCCCTGTCAGTGTTGGTGGGAGTGTTCCTGATGGTTCCTTGATTAGGCAGAAGGAACCATAACCTAGGTCATTTTTTGCAACCTTCTGACAAGCAAAGTCAATAGGAAGACAGAGTGATTTAACAACTGTGTTACTCACTTAACAATTGTCTTGCTTAGCAATAGAAACTTTTGGACTTAATTGTGATCATAAATTGAGGGCTACTTGTATACAGGTACTTGTATATACATATAGAGATACTTGTTTTCTTAAGTTTTGCGGTACTTACATGTATGGCATTCAGCTTTGTTCGGGTATTTTCCCACATCATTGTAGTTGTGCTTTTAAAGTTGTAGCAACGTTTCAGCAGAATCTCATCTGCCATCATCAGGCTTCTGTATAGGAGATGATGGCAGATGAGATTCTGCCGAAACGTTGCTACAACTTTAAAAGCACAACTACAATGACGTGGGAAAATACCCGAACAAAGCTGAATGCCATACATATAGAGATACCTGTATACAGGTAGCCCTCGATTTATTATCACAAATATCACCCTCAAATATGCACAATTATTACAAGCTGTATTTTTCTCCTTTTGTTTTTCTTTCTCTGTGGTGATTTTTTTTGGCTTGTTTTCGTTTCATTGTATTTTGCCTTTTTGAACTTTTGTACTTGGCAATTATTCTGCTTTCTGTTTATAGATGCAAAGCAATATTTTTCTTTAAAAAAGACCATATGGCTTGTCAATATTTCAATAACACCCAAAGATGAAGCTGAATCATTTCTTTTCCCCATCATGATGTTCTTATCACTATTAATATTTTTGGTTTGTTTAATAAATAGAGGGAAGATGTAATCTTTCCTGATCAAAGTGGGGGGGGGGGGACATTTTTGATTTGTCTGTTTAAATAGGAACTGAGGATATTCACAGAGAGAATTAAAAAAATCAAGTGGGAAGCTGTGATCACAAAATTAAAAGTCCACTCTTTTTTTAAAAAAAGCACTGCATGCATGTGGCTTATAAAATAAGAGATTGGGCTTGATGGATGGCAACTAATGAAGGATGGACCAATTTAGAACAAAGGAGACATTTCCTAAATGGTGAGAACAATCAACCAGTAGATACTGTGGGTGACCCATCACTGGAGGCTTTCAAAAAGAGATTGGACAGCCATTTGTCTAAAACAGGGATCTTCAAACTTAACAGCTTTAAGACTTGTGGACTTCAACTCCCAGAATTCCTCCTCCAGTCATGTTAACTCAGGAATTCTGGGTATTGAAGTCCACAAGTCTTAAAGCTGTCAAGTTTGAAGACCCTTGGTCCAAAATGATATAGAGTCTCCTGCTTGAATAGGGGCTTGGACTAGATGACCTCTAAGGTCCATGCCAACTCTGTTATTTTATGAATAAACTTATCAAGAAGAGATCCAATCTAGAAATAAGGAGATATTTATTGGCAGTTATAACAATTAATCAATGGAACAGCTTGTCCCCAGAAGATGTGTCTGCTTCATCACTTGAGGTTTAAAGAAAAGAGTGGACAGCTATTTGACTGGAAGGGTTTAGAGCCTCCTGTTTGAGGAGGGAATTAGACTAGAAGACCTCCAAGGTCCCTTCCAACTCTGTTAGTCTGTCATTTTTGTCATCACACAGCCATTTAAGGGCAGATATAATGCTGTAAGAATATGTCCTATCTGTGACCCTGTTAGAAGAAATGTGTGATGACCTGGGGCATGGCACAAAAGCAACAAAGTCACAAAAGTAGGTAAAGTCCCTTTCATACCTCCAACTTGGCCCCCAATGTCCAGTTATCATCAGCTGGAGAAAAAACTCTTCCCAAGAACAGTTTTTAAAAGGAAGAAATTCCATCTGGACCCAAAGTACATATAGATTATAAATAAAAACCAACACAAACCATGCTGCAGCAATTAACGAAACAGGGCAGGATAAGGAATTGTAGACTTCAAAAGATAACGAAACACACACAGTTGGTAAGACGCAGGAACACAGATAAGACTTGACAAACAAAGATAATTCATGCTTTGCTTTCAGCAAGGTGCTGTGCATAAACACCATTTTTAAATCCTGTTTTCCCAGCTGCAGCTAATGAAGGGAATCAGGGCCCTTTTCTCCCCAGTAACCCACGTAACTCACGTGGCTCCCTTAACCATTCCTCCCTGTGTGCCCTAGGATGGAGGGGGTGGCCCTGGATCTTCCTCTGAATGCCCAGCCAGACTGTGCCCTTCCTCAGTTTTTTCCACAGCCACCGGAGCCATAGTCCCACTCCCTGTAAGCTGCCCGACCTCCCCTCGGAATCAGATTCCAACAGGGGCATGACAAAGTAAGAAGTTGAAACATTTTGCTTCCAACAGCTTCTTGATTAACTTGATTGTTGTGTATTAAGAACCTGCCTGAAGTTCCCCTTCTGGTCTGCCGCCTGGGCGGGAGCGCCGAACGCTCCCATTGGCTGATGCCGTTTGACAGCCGGCTATAAAAGGGAGCTGTCAAACGGCATCAGCTGTCGCGCCAGCTGGCTGTCAGATTGCATCTGAAGCGCGGTGACCCTTTATTCCTTGAATAAAGTATGTTAGCCTAGCCCTGGCGCAGTCTCCCTTCTGTAACCACCGCTCCACAACACTGGCGACGAGGGCGGGATGCAGTAAAGACGCCCAGGCGAAACAATTGGGCGAAGTCACACAGAGAAAGAGCTGAAGCCGCTAAGTGCCGAGTGAAGTCACCGCCGGCGCTCTCCAAAAGCGCGAACTTCAAAGCTCCGCAGCTGAGGAGCCGAACGCCGCTGACAGGCGCTACTGAAACGTTTTTTAAAAGCGACCGCTAATTTTTTCCTCACCTAGCAGACCCGCTGTTGTCGCTCAAATGGCATCTACGCCGACCTTCCCACATTTCCAGCCCGGAACAGAGACTTGGGAATCCTACATTAACAGATTTGAATGTTTTTAAACGCTATAGACTTGTCTAGGGCTACAGACCTGAGGAAAAGGTCTTATTTTTAAGCTTCTGTGGGGCTACAGTTTTCGACACTGCCTCCGCATTAGTGTCACCACGACCCATTAAGGCTATTCCTGGGAAGAGCTGAAAGAGATTTTAGCCAACCACTATTCCCCAAACCCTCTCAGATAGCTAGGAGGCTAGCCTTTAGGAGAAGGGTTCAAGCTGAGGGAGAAACCGTGAGCCAATATATGGCAGCCCTAAGATCTTCTGCCATACACTGCGGTTTCAGGGATTACCTGGAAGACATGCTTCTGGACCAGATAGTGGGTGGTATTAGGGATTTAAAGCTCCAGAGAAGGCTGTTAGCAAAGAAAGATCTAACTTTATCCATAGCCATTGAAGAAGCTCAAGCTGCTGAACTATCTGAAATATCTGCAGCTGAGATTCAGGGAGTTACCCCAAAACAAGGACAAGCTACAGTCCATTATGATGAGGTATCCCAGGAGGAAATAGAAGAACCATTAGAGGTAAATCGCCTCACACACCCCAGAACACCTTTAGCTCCACCAAGAAGAAACAACAACCAGTTCACCAAACAACAGCCCCTTGTGCAGGCTGTGGAGGTAACCACCTTAGATCCAATTGCAGGTTCAGGAATGCTATTTGCCTAAACTGCCAGAAAAAAGGGCATATAGCCAGAGTTTGTCAAGCTGAGCAAGCCCCCTTCCAAAGATCTCGAGTCTCTGCCTCATCCCAAAGGCAAGTAAAAAGCTGCTATACCTGCCATCACGCGGGCAGTTTCTCCATGAACCCTAACAAAATAAGCGTTTCTCTTCTCTTAGAAGATAAGCCCTGCCACATGGAGGTGGACACCGGTCAACCCTCTCCATCATCGCTTGGTCCACGCTGAAGAAGATTCTACCTTCGTTCCCAAGGAGGAAGCTGACTGCCTGCCACCTGAACCTTCGGGACTACCAGGGAAAGACCATTCCTGTTGTGAATCAATAAAATTGAATAACCTAAATGCAAATTAGGGGTTGAAAACCTGCACACTTGATTGGTCCTTATACAACAACTTGGGATTGGGCCAGAACCAGTCCCTGATTGGCCACTTTGGGACTGTCCTTATTGGTCAGTAGTTTGAACCTGTTGCACATTTTCATTGGTTAATAAGGCAGCAGCTAACCCTATAAAAGGGTTACTGCTGCCCATAGCATTGTTCTGTTATGTCTATCACTTTATTAAAGAGTTGAAGTCACTGGTCAGATGTCTGGTCTCCCTTATTCTCCATACTTAACACTGGCGACGAAGGTGGGATACGGAGACCGAAGAACTGACTAATCTACAGAGCAACTAACAGAGCACGTGGTCGAACACGCACCATCAACGGCAACATGGCCAGCGGTGCCGTACCACCCGCTCCATTCAATCCAGAGACCAAAGACTGGGAGGCCTACATGGATCGGTTCCAGATGTTTCTGAAACTAACAATTTGAAAGATGCAACAACCGGCAAAAAAGAGCTATCTTTCTAACGCATTGTGGACCAACCGTGTTTAAAATGGCAAAGTCACTTGCCAAGCCAGCAGAGGTAAAAGAAATGGACTGGGACGTCCTCGAGCCGTTACTACGGGCTCACACGTGCCCTCCGTACCAACCCTAGTAAGAAGACACGAATATTACCAGAGGGATCAACGGAAGGGCAAAGCCTTGCCAATTACATCGCGGACCTCCGGAACCTAGGAGGCCTCTGCGGGTTCGCCGACTTAGAAGAAGCCCTCCGGGACCGCCTGGTTCTGGGCCTAGAAGACGGCGCTATCCAGAGCAAAATTATGGCTAAGGGGACATCAGCCTCACCGATGCCCTTAAAGAAGCCTCGGCAGCAGAGGCAACAAAGAAGTCGGCAGGCCAAATGCGCCGCACCAACGCACCGCCACGTAAACTCGCCACTGATACCTCGCCTCGCTCAGAGAGACACCGGTATCAACTCACCACGAAGACCTAGAGTCCCCGTCTGACAGCGATGAGGAAGAGGTCAACCGACTTCGACGGAGAGAGACCAGTCCTCACAACACTCATTTCGACCGTGTGCCGGCTGTGGAGCAAATCACCCACGATCCGGCTGCAAATTCCTTGACGCACTTTGTCGCCATTGCGGGAGACACGGTCACATCGCAAAGGTTTGCAGGAGCAAACAGCACTCCAAACCCCGACAGGCGAATTCCAGTCTTCAGGATTCTTCGGCACACACCGAGAAAAATTGAACCACTCCTACAGAAACAAGCCGTCCACCACTTCCACCAGGCGTGAAGAAACCAGGCGGGAAGAGACCCACCAAACAATTACCATAGGCCACGCTACATCCCTTGATGCTGGGAAAATCCGGTAAAGGTCGCCATCGAAAACAAACCTTGCGTGATGGAGGTAGACTCGGATCTTCCCTCTCAATGGTGTCGTGGAAAACGCTCAACAGCTCCTTCCAACGATTACGCCACCAAGACCTTAACCCTCAGAGGGTTATACTCAAAGACTATCAGGGCAACCGAATTCCCGTCGTCGGGTCCCGCAGATTCAGGTCTCATTCAAGGACCGCACCGTCGCACTACCACTGACTGTCGTGGATCGAGACAGGCCTAGTCTTCTAGGCCTGCAATGGTTCAGGCCGCTCGGAATCACTGTAGCCGGAGTCCACAAGGCCGAAAGCGTCGATTGGGAGGAAGCACTCGTGCAAGAATTCCAAGGCGTTTTCGCGAATGGACTAGCAAGTATAAGGGGACCCCAATCTCGTTTAACTTGAACCCTGAAATAGCACCCATCCGCCTTAAGCCGCGTCGGGTGCCGTTCGCCTTAAAGCCTAAAATCGACGAACAACTCGATAAGCTGATAGCGCAGGCGTACTGGAACCCACCGACCACGCCCGTTGGGAAACCCCGATAGTGACGCCTATCAAGCCTGATGGGTCTCTAAGAATTTGCGGAGACTACCGGGCCACATTAAACCACGCACTGCAGCAAAGTGCTTATCCAGTGCCGGTAGTGCAACACTTGCTCCATTCCCTGGGCGGCAGGAAAGTTTTCGCCAAACTAGATTTAGCCCAGGCATATCAACAATTGCCTGTAGACCCAACCACAGCCGAGGCGCAAACGATCGTAACACATGGGCGCATTTAAATGCAACCGACTCCAATTCGGAAGTAGCGTCGCCCTGGAATCTTCCAGAGTTTAATGGAAAGGTTGTTACAAGGGATAAAAGGCGTTGTCCCATATTTCAACGATGTACTCATCACCGCACCTAACAAAGACATCCTAGAAAAAGCGACTCAAAGAGGTTTTACGAAGATTCCAAAATGCAGGCCTCAGAGTAAAAAAAGATAAATGCCACTTATGTACCGAAAAAGTAGAATTTTTGGGATACCTCCTGGACAGCCAAGGAATTCATCCCACCGAAGACAAATTACGAGCAATTAAAAGGCACCCACTCCAAGGAACAAGGCAGACCTACAGGCGTTCCTTGGACTTATCAATTTCTATAATGTGTTTTTACCCCACAAAGCAACAGTAGCTGAACCATTGCATAGACTATTAGACAAAAAAGCAACGTGGGTTTGGGGACAACGGGAACAACATGCTTTCCAACAAGTAAAGAAATTGCTAACTTCTGATTCAGTACTTATGCAGTACAACGAGACTCTGCCACTCACTATCACGTGTGATGCATCACCTTTGGGGTTGGGGCAATTCTGGCCCACGTGTTACCTAACGGACGGAGGCCCCCATCGCGTTTTTCGCGAACCTTAGCTAAAGCTGAGCGAAATTATAGTCAGCTGGACAAAGAAGCTTTAGCTATTGTTGCTGCAGTTAAAGATTTCACGAATATGTTTATGGCCGTGCGTTTACAATAATCACTGATCATAAACCGCTACTAGGGATCATTGTGGGTAATAAACCAACCCCGTATATATTGTCCCCAGAATGACCCGTTGGTCTGAATTCCTGGCGGCCTACAACTACACCTTGCAACACCGCCCGGGAAATCGATTCTCCACGCCGATGCATTGAGCAGAACACCGCTCCCAGATGCTGTTGTGGATCCAGCCCCGACCCTCTCAACACTACAGATTGAAGCTCTACAGACACCACCCTTGACGGCTAGAGACATTGCTTTTGAAGCGAAACATGACCCAGTTCTGCAACACATACTACGCTGGGTTGAGCGGGGGTGGCCGACGGACCGAATTGCACCTGAATGGGCGCCTTCAAAGCCCGCCAAACCGAGCTGTTTTCCCAAAAGGCTGTATCTTGTGGGGCGATCGAGTCGTAATCCCTGGCAAATTGCAACAGACTGTGTTGGCGGTATTGCATGAGGGACATCCGGGCATTGTGCGGATGAAATCACTCGCACGCAGCTATGCTTGGTGGCTGGGAATCAACAAAAGAATAGAGGCCTGGGTCGCTACGTGCCAACGTTGCCAGGATGTCAGCAACGCCCCACGAAAGCAAGCCCAACCGAATGGGAACGCCGAGGGACCGTGGTCCCGTATTCATATTGACTTTGCGGGGCCTACCAAAGGTCACACTTTCCTGATTACTGTCGACGCCTATTCTAACTGGCTCGAGATTCATCGAATGCACATAACTACAACTGACTCAGTTATTAATAAATTAAACAGACTATTTGCCACACATGGGTTTCCGGACGTGTTGGTCTCGGACAACGGCCCACAGTTCACTGCATTGTCCTTTGAACAATATCTGGCTGATCGGGCATCCGCCATGCGCTGACCTTGCCCGCGCACCCTGAGGCGAATGGACGTGCAGAACGCATGGTACAATTTGTGAAAAGACCCTGCATAAAATGGAATTTGGCAACATCGACGAGAAAATCAATCGAATCCTCTTATTGCAGCACATCACGCCCCACAGCGTGACCAACAAACACCCGCTGAACTTCTTATGGGGCGGAAAATACGATCGCACCTTGATCCACCCCGCTTTCGCACCAGAAAAACCTTTCGGCTCCAGCAGCAAATGCCAGGAATTTAAGGTAGGCGATTTAATCTTTGCCAAAAACTTTTCCAGCGACCCGTTATGGATACCCGCAACCGTTACCCACCTCACCGGGCCTAGGTCTTACCGCCTGCTAACAGACGATGGGAGGGTGTGGAAACGCCACATAGACCAGCTCCGATCAAGATTACCACCCAGCGGCCATGACTTCCCGGTTCACCAACTCAAGGGGAGGGAGTATCGAGGGAATTGACTTTGATACAACTAATAGCAGGTCAACGGGAACCCTACAGCCCAGCGAAGCACCGGGCGTGAAGCGGGGGGAGTTGATGTCTTCAGGGAACTTTAATACAGGGAAAACGAACTGCAAAACCCGAAGAAACACGCAGTAGCAGAGACAACCACAGTGAATGCAGCACGGAATCGCCGTGCAGCGAAATAGAACTTAACAATGGTCATCCAAACGCTCCACGGAACCGGACATTGGACAAAACCGGTGGAGCCTCAAAATCATCCAGGCAGACCAACGGCCTGCCTATCTTGAGGATTTTATCACAGCTCCCCTCAAACGGAACCCAAGGGGAGGGGTGTTGTGAATCAATAAAAGTGAATAACCTAAATGCAAATTAGGGGTTGAAAACCTGCACACTTGATTGGTCCTTATACAACAACTTGGGATTGGGCCAGAACCAGTCCCTGATTGGCCACTTTTGGGACTGTCCTTATTGGTCAGTAGTTTGAACCTGTTGCACATTTTCATTGGTTAATAAGGCAGCAGCTAACCCTATAAAAGGGTTACTGCTGCCCATAACATTGCTCTGTTATGTCTATCACTTTATTAAAGAGTTGAAGTCACTGGTCAGATATCTGGTCTCCCTTATTCTCCATACTTAACAATTCCGGTCCTGGGTAAGGGAAGATTCCTTATTCAATTCCAAAACTTTAGAGGTTACTTGCCACTGGTAGTTGTTGATGGTGCCCTACCTAGCTTGCTAGGACTGGATTGGTTCCCTGCCCTAGGTCTCAATATCACAGGAATTCACTCTGTCAAAAACTCTGAAGTTGATGCCCTTTTTAATGACTACGCTGATGTCTTCAGCAATGACCTGGGCTGTTATACGGGCACCCCCATATCCTTTAATGTGGGCCCACAAGCCACCCCTATCCGTTTGAAACCTCGAAGGGTTCCCTTCGCCATTAGGCCCAAATCAGACGCTGAGCTAGACAAACTCATTAATCAAGGAGTTTTGGAACAGGTAGATTTTGCCAAGTGGGAAACACCCATAGTCACCCCTTTAAAAAAAGGATGGTAGCGTGAGAATTTGCGCGGACTATAAGATGTCCATCAACTGTTTCCTTCAAGTTAGCACATACCCAGTACCTGTTATTCAACACCTGCTTCACACATTTGAACCAGCGTAGTTTTTGCAAAATTGGACATGTCCCAGGCATACCAACAATTCCCTGTGGACCAGCACACTGCTGACCTCCAAACCATAGTAACACACAGGGCGCCTTCAGATGGCGTTTACAGTTTGGGGTCAGCGTAGCCCCAGGCATTTTCAATCACTCATGGAAAGAATCCTCCAGGGCCTACCGGGTGGTTCCATACTTCGATGACATTTTAGTTTCAGCCCCTAACAAGGCACAACTGCTACTCAGGGTAAGGTCTGTTCTTGACAGATTTAGACTAAATGGGCTCAAATTAAAAAAAGATAAATGCACCATAGCTACCAAGCAAGTAGACTTCCTGGGTTATCGAATTGATGCCTCAGGGATTCATCCCATAGAGAGTAAAGTCAGGGCCATTCACGAGGCACCCACTCCCTCTAACAAAACTGAATTACAGGCCTTTTAGGGCTCCTAAATTTCTATGCATCCTTCCTACCCCACAAAGCCTCTGTAGCTGAGCCCCTACATAGGCTCCTAGACAAGGAGGTCTCCTGGCACTGGGGACATAAAGAAGCCAACGCTTTCCAGGCAGTGAAGTCGCTGTTAACCTCAAACGCAGTGTTAGTTCAATTTAACAAGGACTTGCCCTAGTACTCGCCGCTGATGCCTCACCTTTTGGGATAGGAGCAGTTTTAAGCCACAGGCTTTCAAATGGATCTGAGGCACCCATTGCCTATTTTTCAAGAACATTCTCTGCTGCTGAGAGAAATTACAGCCAGATAGATAAGGAGGCTTTGGCAGCTGTAGCTGCTGTAAAAAAGTTCCATGAGTTTCTCTATGGCCATTTTTTTGAACTGGTAACTGACCACAAACCTTTGTTAGGGCTGTTAGCTGGGGACAAACAAACCCCACAGGTACTTTCCCGAGAATGACCAGGTGGACACTTTTTTTGGCCGCTTATTCATACACCTTGATCCATCGTCCTGGAATTAACCTGAGCCACGCAGATGCCCTCAGCAGGTGCCCCCTGCCTACACCAGTCGAGGACCCAGCTCCCATCCACACAATCTTCGAGTGCACGGGACTGGACCTCCCACTTTCAGCCGGGATGTTGCTGCGCACTCAAAAAAAGACCCATTGATTTCCCAGGTCCTGGACTGGGTGGGGAGGGTGGCCAGATATACATTTTGCCCCTGATTTAATTCCCTTTAAGATTCTTGCAAGCAGGAGTTGTCTGCAATACAGAGCTGTCTGTTATGGGGGACAAGGGTGGTCATTCCTGCCTCCTTGCAAGAGCCAGTTCTAAAAACACTGCACGAGGGTCATCCGGGCATGGTACGGATGAAGGCCTTGGCCCGCAGCTACGTTTGGTGGCCTGGACTAGATGCCCAAATTGCCAGTTGGGTCAACACATGCCAGGCCTGCCAGGTGACAAGGGCAGCTCCACCCATAGCTACACCCACCAGATGGGAAGACGCAGGGGCACCCTGGGCCAGGCTACATATTGACCTAGCTGGCCCCATGCTGGGGAAAACATTCTTGGTGGTAGTGGACTCATTTTCCAAATGGACTGAAGTGGCCATGCTGTCTTCCACCACAACTCAAGCAATCACTAGGGTTTTGACCAGACTGTTTGCTACTCATGGACTGCCAGACACCTTGGTGTCAGATAACGAGCCTCAATTCAGCTCAAACAAATTTGCCATCTTCACTGCCAACCTGGGCATCAGGCATGCCCTTACAGCCCCCTTTCACCCCGCCAGTAATGGGATGGCAGAGAGGGCTGTTAGGTCAGCCAAGGAAGTTTTGGCCAAACTGAGGCAGGCAGACTGGCACTCCAAGCTGTCCACTTACCTACTCACGCAACATGCCACGCCATGCCCCACAACCAACAAGTCACCTGCTGAACTTTTGATGGGCAGGCGACTCCGAACCACCCTGGACAGGTTGCACCCCACTACTCACCCAGCACACCCCTGGCATCTGACAGCCATGCCAGGGCTTTGCCCTGCAAGACCTGGTTTATGCCAGGAACTATGCAGGGCACCCGTTATGGCTGCCAGGGCGGATAGTTTCTATTACAGGGCCCAGATCTTACAGAGTCCTCCTGGAAGATGGGAGAACCTGGAGGAGGCATATCGACCAGCTCAGGAGACGCTGGACCTCGCCTGCCGCCGAAAGCCTGGACAACTCTCCGCTGAGCCACCCGGTCTACTCGCTGCCTGCCGCAGCCGTCCCGCAGAACTACCCGGTCTACCAGAGGCCCGACTTCCCAGCCAGCCGACCGCCGCAGGAAGACTCACCAGAGCCGCCTCCAGATAGCAGGTCCGGATCGGCCGTCGACCCTCCGCAGACCCCTGGCACCGCCCGGAAGACAGAGACTGTGTTGCAGCCCCAAGCCTCCAGAGCCGCAGAGGACAAGCCGCGACGAAGGCCGCCATTGTGGCTACGGGACTACGCATGCGCGCGACCAGGGGAAGGAGTGTTGTGTATTAAGAACCTGCCTGAAGTTCCCCTTCTGGTCTGCCATCTGAGCGGGCGCGCGATCGCTCCCATTGGCTGATGCCGTTTGACAGCCGGCTATAAAGGGAGCTGTCAAGCGGCATCAGCTGTCGCCGCCAGCTGGCTGTCAGATTGCATCTGAAGCGCAGCGACCCTTTATTCCTTGAATAAAGTATGTTAGCCTAGCCCTGGCTCAGTCTCCCTTCTGTAACCGCCGCTCCACAACATTGATATTAGCTGATTGCTTTATGCATCTTTCAGATTTGATATTTTAATTTCCCCAAGTGGTTTCTGTGTAATCTTTTAAAGATTCCTGTCCTTTCATTCTCAATAGTAGCTATTGTACTTCTAGATCTATTTTGCCATTTTGTATCTGTGCTTATCCTGGATTCATTGACTTAACTCCTTACGTTCATTTATTTGCCAGCAATAGAACGGTCTATTGAAATGTTATTTTATTCATAAAGGTCATTTTCTGAGACTGATCCAAACATCCTCTATTATTTAGGATAGACTTCAGTGAAGAAAGACAACCTTCTTAACAGTAAACTTACAGCTGGATTTTTTTTAAAAAAAAAATCAAGATCATATTAACCACTTCCTTCTTCTTCTTCTTTTTTTTAAAGGCACTTCTTTGTATACTTTGAAATTAAAATGATAAAAAGTGTGCATGCATTTGACATTGATTCAATTGATTGCTAATAGATAAGACCATAACATAAGGTAAGGAGACTCTAAAGTTCTACAGAGGAATTATTGAATTTGTCATCTGCACCTTTATAACTGTCTGGTTTGGTTCTGCAACTCAACAAGACAGACACAGACTTCAGAGAGTAATTAGGACTGCAGAAAAAACAATTACTACCAACCTGCCTTCCATCGAGGACCTGTATACTGCATGAGTCAAAAAGAGGGCTGTGAAAATATTTACAGACCCCTCACATCCTGGACATAAACTGTTTCAATTCCTACCCTCAAAACGATGCTATAGAGCACTGCACACCAGAACAACTAGACACAAGGACAGTTTTTCCCCGAATGCCATCACTCTGCTAAACAACTAATTCCCACAACACTGTCAAACTATTTACTACATCTGCATTACTATTAATATTATGATTAATCCTCCCATCCTTCTTTTCACACATCTCCTCCCACTTAGGACTGTATGGCTATAACCTTGTTGTTTGTATCCTAATGATTTTTATTCTGTTTCCTAGTATGATTTGATTGCTTATTGTACCCTATGACTATTATTAAGTGTCGTACCTTATGATTCTTGACTCTTGACAAATGTATCTTTTCTTTTATGTACACCGAGAGCATATGCACCAAAGACAAATTCCCTGTGTGTCCAATCACATTTGGCCAATAAAGTATCCTATCCTATCCTATGCTATCCTATCCTATCCTATCCACTAACGATCTTCCATCAAATATTCACCAGTTTCAGACAAGGCCAGTTATATTTAATTAAAGACTAACATTCTCAAAAATGTAAGTGCTTGTTTTGAAAGACGGATGTAGGAGAAGAGCAGGCAGAGCCTGGAGGTGGAGTCAAGAGAGGAATCAGCCTGGAGTCATTATGTTCTCAACAGCGGTTCAACCCCTCTGGAATTCCATTGACTCTTATCTAGCACCAATTTAGTGGGGACTGTTAGTTGACTAGAATCTTGTGCAGAGACATGAGCAATAAATCAGCTTAACTAGAACTCATTGTGTGGTCCTGATTCTTCGGGCCTGACAGCAGATGATCCATCTACTTCACTTTTTTTGTATTTATTTTTTTTGATAAAGCCCATTTGCACTAATCTATTCATAGCTGATGATCTCAGAAGAAGCCTTCTTTCTTGTCTGATGGAAAAAAGCAGGAATACTTCTCCTAATGTAGCATCTGCAGAAAATATATATACTTACCCTGTTTAATCAGAGAGAAAAGTACTTTGGGATTAATCAAAGGCCTTTAATGGCTTTTAAAGCTCTTAAGAGAGAAATGGAGCTGGGAACTTTGTGTACCTTAAAAAATGTCAATCTTTTGATCACACCTTTTGTGTGTGTGTGCCATAGCTGCAGAGCTTGTAACAAAGACTAATTCAGGCTTAATCCAGAATCACTGAGATCCTAATTATCCAGTGGTTCCTTCTGTAAATGGGCTACTTCAACTATTTTGGCCCTGGTTTTTTTTTTTTTCATCCAGCAATCTGAATTGCACAAATCTTATAGTACAGTAACGTGAAATGAGTAATAGTAAGATCAGTGATGGGCTTCAAATAATTTAACACAGGGGTGTCCAACCTTGGCAATTTTAAGACTTGTGGACTTCAACTCCCAGAGTTCCTCAGCCAGCAAAGCTGGCTGAGGAACTCTGGGAGTTGAAGTCCACAAGTCTTAAAGTTGCCAAGGTTGGACACCCTGATTTAAACAACTGGTTCTCTCCTGGTTGCTGAGTAGTTGTGAACATGGTGGGCACGTCTTAGTCAGCCTCCGGTACCGTCCTGGGAGCAAAAACTGACCACATGGAGACTCCTGGGAGGGGCGGGGAGGGGAGGGGTCAGCTGATCATTGGAACTACTGGTTCGCCAAGCCAGACATAAACTTACTCACCCGAACCAGCTGAAGCCCACCCCTGAGAACATAATACAGTTTGGAAAATTTCCACAACACCTTCTCCTCTATCTGGTTCAACTGTCAAAAGAAGGGAATATTTGTAGCTCAGGGTTGAACTGTGGGTTTCTTGGTGCTCTCTGACTTGGTTGTCTTGTAGACATTTCAATGCCAGACTAGTGACTGATGATGTTACCTAGTTTGGTAATGAAATGTTTGCAAGAAGAACAACCAAACTCAGTGAGCACCAGAGATCTCATTGTTGAATGCTCTCTCTGTAACAATTTCCTCCTCCTCCTCCTCCCTCCTCCTCCTCCTCCTCCTCCTCCTCCTCCTCCTCCTCCTCCTCCTCCTCCTCCTCCTCCTCCTCCTCCTTCTTCTTCTTCTCCTCCTCCTCCTCCTCCTCCTCCTCCTCCTCCTCCTCCTCCTCCTCCTCCTCCTCCTCCTCCTCCTCCTCCTCCTCTGTGTTTCAGTCTTGCAAGGTTTAAATAGCTGTAACTGTTGGGGCCACGTAGATCTGGGGACTTCTCATCTTAAGTCTTGAATGGGGTGGCATTTCCCTATTCACAGGTAGCGTGCAATCTGGGGTATTCCTTGACTCGTAGCTCCTGCTCGGTGAACGAGTGGCAGCCAGGAATGAAATAAATATGAAGGTAACACATGGAATGCATACATAGAAGGATGAGATAAATCAGATAAACACGGTCAGATTGAAAAGGCCAGCCCAAACACTGCATCTTTGAAACTTCTGAAGATATTTACTCTCACCTGGATATCTGGCTTAGCTGCTGAGGTATTTTGAAGTATTTACGGTTGATGTACTTCCACATTCTTTGAAGAAGCCCAGCAGCCTTTGTTATAATGAATTTCTCTATGCATAAAGAATAAGCAAATCAGTCCATTTCAATTTCAGTCTATTTTTTTTCCATTTTCTTCTTTATACATTAATTTCAGATGGTTTCTGCCTCAGTTGGCAAATTTGGCCAAAAACTTTGAAGACTTTGCTTACTTTTAATTTTATTCTGCATACTTTTTTTGAAGTATATTTTGTGGAGGTTTCCACCCCACCCCCCAGTCCAATTTTTGTGTTCACATTTTCTTTTACATCCCTTCAACTTGAATACTTTTTCAGTGCCTTTTTCAGAGGGAGAAAGCATATCATGAAAAAAAGATTCATGTGTTTTTGTTTCAGATAAATAGTGCTCAAGTCCCTTGGCCCAACTGAGCCAAATATGTTTCGATAGAAGAGAGCATATCTCAAAGCTGAAGTATGGAGTCTGTATTCTCAAAACTTGCCCTACCAGGTAACAACTATGGGGTTGGCTCTCTGTTTATATATACTGACTTGCCCTGCCAGTGTTGATGGATGTGTGGTTTTTTCCCCTCGGTAGTTCTTTGATTACATACGGCATTCTTGTATGGTATGGGAGCCGCTCTGTAGCAGACAAAAAAGCTCTACAGAGAATCATTAAAACTGCCCAGAATATCATTGGGCTCCAGCTACCAGCCCTGGATGACATCTTTACATCTCGCTGTTTAAGGAAGTCGCGCAATGTTCTCAGAGACTCTTCCCATCCTGCTTACAATCTTTATGAACTGTTGCCTTCTGGCAGAAGATATAGAACAATTAAAACTTGGACCACATGTTTTCTGAACAGTTTTTATCCCAGAGCTATAATTGCACTTAACAATGAACTGAAGGACCGCCATCAGTGAGCTGTTGGACAGGATTACTTGGTCTGTTGTGTGGACACTTGTGTGTTTTTAGGAGGCGGGGAATTTTGGTGGGTGGGGAGGTGTTTGGGGATTGCCATGTGTGTGTGCGTGTTAAGTCTGGTCTCTGGGTGTTATGTGAATTTCGTTGTAGGTATACTGTGTATATACAGACGATGACAATAAATATTTCAATTCACTTTGATTAGGGAATTGTTTCTGCTGGTTGTTTGTCTGGTGTTAAACCCTGCTTATCTGGATTGCATAGCTGCTAAGATAAGAAGGAAACAAACAACCAGAACACATCCTCTCCAACAACCAACTTCCAGGTAAGAACTTTTTGTTTCCTTAGATAAAAAAAAGAAAAAAAAATGCAACCAACCCAGATAAGCAAGAATTAATCCCAGAAAAATAATCAAACTGAAAATGTTCTGTATTAGCATACTCCAAACCCTGAATCCTGATTGGTCCACACGGACCGCAACCTGATTGGACAACTAAACGGCCGTGATTGGCGCGCTAAGAATCAACCGCGATTGGCCGAGCCGATCACGGGAGATTCAAAGCCCTGTCATTGGCCGCCACGCCGCGAGCAGTTCCTATATGAAGGGCTGCCGCAAAGTGCAGGTCTTGTACAGAACTGTATACTGAATAAAGAGCTGAATGTTCACTTTTGGTCTCGCGTCTATGGGGACCGATCTACCCGATCTAACAGAAAACAATACGTCCTAATTGAGGAAAAAAATACACCCCCAGCAACACTTGGCAGGGCAAAATGAGGAGCTAACTCCACATTCATTAGCACTGATGATGTTATCTAGCTTGGTAATGAAACATCTTCAAGCAAATAACAGAGAACACTAAAGGACTCTACAAACACATTTCTCTTTCAACATTACCTGAACACTGAAACAATGGTTTCCAACAATACCTGAGATCTCTGAAACATTTAGAGAGTATTTTAGAGAATTGTTTCCTGGAGCAGCCAATATTTTGGGTTATTTCTATAACAGTGGGTCTTATTTGCAAAAGTAGCTTCCAGGTTCAGGAAATAATCCAGGCTATAAACCAAGAAAATGTCAATGAAAAATAATTGCCTTCTACTAGAGAGGCAGTTCTCCTCAGCCCCCATCTCATTAAATTGTTCAGAATGCCAAGAAAAGACTTTATTGAATCAAGTCACTGCTCTATATTACCCTAGTATGGAATACTGCGTCTAGTTCTGCTCACCATAATACAAAGACTACAGAAAGAGTGCAGAAAAGAGCAACAAAGACAACTAGGGGACTGGAGGCTAAACCATACAACGAACGATTGTGGGAATTTAGGGATGTCTAGCCCAAAGGTTCTTCAAACTTGGCAAGTTTAAGTCTTGTGGACTTCAACTCCCAGAATTCCTGAGCTAACATGATTGGAGGAGGAATTCTGGGAGTTGGAATCCAGAAGTCTTAAACTTGCCAAGTTTGAAGAACCTTGGTCTAGCCTATAGAAGAGGATTAGGCGGACATGTGAACTGTCTTCCAGGACTTGAGGGGAAGGAGGGGATTGGTTTGATCTCCAAAGCACCAATGGGGCAGGACAAGAAATAATGGTTGGAAGCTTGTCAGAGGGTGATCCAATCTGGAAATGAAGAAGACTTTTTCTGACAGCGAGAACAATAAGTAGAACAACTTGGAATTGTTTTATTTATTTATTTATTTTATTTTATTTATTTATTTGATTTGCCAATTGTTTACAAGATAATAAGTATAAGCGTATACATAGTTGTGAATACATGAAATGGGTACATATAAGAAAAATAAAAGAATAAGAGAAACAATAGGACAGGGACGGTAGGCACGTTGGTGCGCTTATGCACGCCCCCTACAGACCTCTTAGGAAAGGGGTGAGGTCAATAGTAGACAGTCTAAGGTTAAAGTTTTTGGGGTTTGGGGAAGAAACTACAGAGTCGGGTAGAGTATTCCAGACATTGACCACTCTGTTGCTGAAGTCGTATTTCCTGCAATCAAGTTTGGTGCGGTTAACTTTGAGTTTGTATCTATTGTGTGCTCTTGTGTTGTTATGGTTGAAGCTGAAGTATTCATTGACAGGTAGGACATTGCAATGTATGATTTTATATACCATGCTTAAATCAGACCGAAGACGGCGTGATTCAAGGTTTTCTAGTTCTAGAATTTCAAGTCTGGTGGCATAAGGTATTCTACAGCGAGTAGAGGAGTGGAGAACTCTCCTTGTGAAATATTTCTGGACTTTCTCAATTGTGCTAATATTGTGGGTAATATAATAACTAATAACTAATAACTAATAACTAATAACTAATAACTAATATAATAACTAATATAATAAGTAATATAATATAATAACTAATATAATTGTGGGTGCTCCGTGGCTGGAGATCTTCAAGGAAAGTTTGGCAGCCATTTGTCTGGGATGCAATAAGGTCTCCTGCCTTGGAAGGTACCACCAAAGTCCCTTCCAGCCCTATGATTCTGTAAGTAAAGTACTGGGATATAGCCTGCAAGATCAGTGGTCGCCAATTGGTGGACCAGGGACCACTGGTGGTCCGTGAGAAAATGTTGGTGGTCCACAGGGAAATCCCCCCCCCCAAAGCACCACCCCAAAGAAATTCATCCAGGCTGTGTGGGAACACAAGGATGTGCCACCCACATGGCCTGCCCACCCACTGCCCCCCAACCCTTTGGCCAAGTGCAAACCTTACCTTGAGTAGAGCCACGTGAGCTGGAACTGGAAGGTAAGACCAATGGCAGGGGACAGAAATCCGCCCTGGGGTGGCTTGCTGATGTTGGTGGGAAAGTCAGTCCCATATTCCAGAGCTGTAGTAGTCACAGGACTGGCCCTCTGGTCAACCCAGAGCAACTCCTCCAGTCCATGGCAGGCCGGTGCACCCAGGTGGAGGAGCAGCTGCTCCGGGATGACCAAAGGGCCAGTCCTGTGACTACTGTAGCTCTGGAATGTGGGACTGACTTTCCCACTAATGTCAGCAAGCCATCGTCAGTCAAGGTTCATATTAATGGTCTGTGGGATTTAAAATTATGAGTTTGGTGGTCCCTGAGGTCCAAAAGGTTGGCGACCCCTGTGCTAGATCCAACAAACAGGGCATGGTTTGAAAGAGAGGTCAAAGAGGCCATCTGTGTCAAAACTGAGCAGCCCTCTCTCAACAGAGGGGAAGGAATATAACATCATATGTCTCCAGTCTGCAACACAGTCCTTTCAACATTTCCAAGAAGGCTCCACACCCATTTGCACTACTCAGGTGACCCTGATGATACAGACAAACCTCCAAGTGGTCTCTAAAAGAATGCAAATGACCAGCTCTCTGCAAGGAGTCCCTTCCATTCTCCATCACCCAGTCAGAGCTGAAGGAGCTTCTTGGATGAGAACTGAAACGTCTTCAAAGAAAAACCAGAAAGTCCAGTTGCCTCTTGAAAAAGGCACCTTTGGGACCACCCTGCCCTGGATGATTTAGAATCTCCATAGACACTTTCCCCAAGAAAAAATGAAAAAAAAAAAAAAAGATGACTTGCTAACCCGTCATCTCGTATCACATTCATGAGGAAGAGGAGCTGATGGTGACACGGACTGTCAAATAAAATTACACTGGATATAAAAGGAATTGCCACCCACTTCATCCTTCATTGTATTCCTCCTATTTGTAATTTATTCACTGCCTGGTACTGGAACATAATTCGTTCTACAGCTCATTCGGCAGAACATAACTGCAGTAAAAGAGTTCCTCTCACCTTTGTTATTTGCTCAGATATTTAGAAGGGCATTTCTGATCCTTCCTGTCAGGATTTTATCGTCAACACAAAGTTTACTGGTGTCTTATTGATCTCTGCTTCTGAAAGGTTTGGCATAGCCAATTTGAAATCTGTCAGGATTTTATAGTTGTGGGTAAGGTTACAGGAGGAGGAAAAAAATGTAATGGGATTTAAAGATATTTTATTATGGGTGTCTTGATTCATGAATGCCTGAAGACTCTTCCCAAACCAGTCAGATTTCGTTCAGTCAAATTGCTAAAATGGAGTCTGCTGGTAGGTGCAGTGGTGGGATTCAAATTTTTTTACTACTGGTTTTGTGGGCGTGGCTTGGCTTGGTGGGCGTGGCAGGGGAAGGATACTGTAAAATCTCCAATCGCACCCCACTCCAGGGGAAGGATATTGCAAAATCCCCATTCCCTCCCCACCCCACTAACCTGCTTTCCAGCTCTGTTCTCCTGTGCAGGGCAACCAAAGAAGACCCAGCCAATCAGCTGGGACTCAGGAGGCAGAGAATAGATGGGGGAGGGGCCAGTCAGAGGTGGTATTTGCTGGTTCTCCGAACTACTCAAAATTTCTACTACTACTTCTCCAGAACTGGTCAGAACCTGCTGAATACCACCTCTGAAGTAGGGGCTCAATAACAAGCCAATAAGCAAATAAACAAAACTTCATTATTGCTGTTGTTTTAACCACATTTAAGGACAGAGCTAATGAGGGGAAATTCTAAATATTCCACAAAAATCAGCTTTCAATGCACAGGAGCCCCAACAAGCTAGGTTTGGGTTGAATGACAAAATGTCTTTTTCAAAATGTCTTTTTTCATATTCACTGAGATCTTCTAAGAAAGTAACACTTCGGTTGCTTAAAGTCCTGACTCAGGGTTCCAATATTTGAGGAACCATCACAGAGAACAGGCGATTGACCTTTTCTCCAAAGCTCCAAAGAAGAAAATTTAGGAGAAATCTCCTTATAGGGAGAAGAGTTAATCACTGGAATGTCTTGCCTCCAGAAATTATAGGTGCTCCATCACTGGAGGTTTTTAAAAGGAGATTGGACAGCCATTTGTCTGGAATGGTATAAGGTTTCCTGCTCAAACAAGGGTTTGGACTATGAGACCTCCAAGGTACCTTCCAAATTTGATATTCTGAACTCTCACAGACTGTCTCGGTATCTTGAAATCTATTTACGGCTAAATCAAAGGGCTAATTCATTTGATTGTGTCTACAGGACGTAGCATCAGGTCTTCCTTTGGCTCTGAAGCTCAGCAAGGATGGGTTTGGTTAATCCTTGGAGGGAAGTCTAGACAAATGTTCAAAAGAAAAAAATGTGTGTGTGTGTGTGTGTGTCTGTGTGTATAATTTTGTATGCTTGTCAAGCATGTATGAGAAAACAAGTATAAGTATGAACATAACATATAAACATAAAAGTATAAACAGGTATAAGTATATACATAATAAATGAGTGCGAATAAATGGATAAATGGAACAATAGGACAGGGGTGGTAGGCATGCTGGTATGCTTATGCACACCCCCTTACAGACCTCTTAGGAATGGACTGAGGTCCACAGTAGACAGTTTAAGGTTAAAGTTTTGGGGGTTTGAGGATGTAACAACAGAGTCAGGGAGCGCGTTCCAGGCATTGACCACTCTGTTGCTGAAGTCGTATTTTCTGTAATTGAGTTTGGAGCGGTTTACTTTGAGTTTGTATCTATTGTTTGCCCATGTATTGTTGTGGTTGAAGCTGAAGTAGTCATTGACAGGTAGAATGTTGTAGCAGACTATTTCGCATACTAAGCTTAGGTCAGACTATAGGCGACGGAGTTCTAGATTGTCCAGGTCCAAAATTTCAAGCCTGACAGCATAAGGTATTCTATTGCGAGCGGAGGAGTGGAGTACTCTTCTCGTGACATACCTCTGGACTCGCTCAATTGTATTAATGTCTGCTATACAGTGTGGATTCCAGGCAGATGAGCTGTATTCGAGAATTGGTCTGGTGAAGATTTTGTATGCCCTGGTTTACAGTTCAATGTTACTGGAGTAAAAGAAAAACTGGCCAACCATTTTTGTGCCATCATCAAAGTCCTGTCTGTGAAATCACCAGGTGCTTCAAGAGTCTGATTTCATCCCTTCATTGCCTTTAAAAAGAGTTCAAATTGTTAATTATAGCTATCTCCACTTGTGAGACTATGCTTTTCCTAAAACCTCTGAGAAACCATGCCAATCACTGGTATAATCAATTGAATAATGGTGGTGCAGGGGGCCTCTTAATTTGAAGTGGTGTGTGTTGTAATGACGAGGCAGTCGAGGTGTTTGATCATGATCAACTGAATCATGATGAACTTTATTGGAGTCTAGTCTTGCATTTATACACATTTTTAGTAATCCTCCAACATTGGTTAACTTTGGTTTCTGCTTAACTTTCATTACTGTTTAGCATAGTAATTAACACAATTAATTATCTCTAGTTAAAGTCTAACATATGTTTACTTCCTCTCTCTAATCCTCCTTTAGATTAGTGACTTTGTTTGCCTGAGTTGTATTTGCTTAGAAACATTCTTTATCTGAGGTTTGCCATCCGAGATAGGAACATTCCTGCAATTACAACTCTACAGGTGTGTTGCCTAGCTGCTAAAGTATCTCCAAATACAGCCTCTCTCAAGGAGAGACAGAGGTGGGATTTGGGGAGAATGTTTGGCTTCAGGAAGAAGGACCTGAAGAAGAAGGGTTTCACAAATCTGGATTTAAGAATTCAGATTCAACTCCTAAAAATCTAGGAAGACAGGAACCAGTAAGCTAGAGTTGTTGTCATGCCTCAGTTGGAATCTGATTCCGAGGGAGAGGTGGAACAGCTGACAGGGTGTGGGAATGTGGCTCCAGTGGCTGTGGAGGAAACTGGGGAAGGGCACAGGCCGGCTGGGCATTAAGAGGAAGACCCAGGCCCATCCCCTATTCATCCTAGGGCACGCAGGGAGGAATGGATAAGGGAGCAACATGGTTTACAGGGGAGGAAAGGGCCCTGATCCCCTTCATGGGCTGCAGCCAGGGGTGGGATTCTACCAGTTCGCACCTATTCGGCAGAACCGGTTGTTAACATTTTAAGCACTTTGGAGAACTGGTTGTTAGAAGAAATTACTGGCCTAATCCTGTAAGGAAGGCAGGAAGGAAACATTCTGGAGTTACTTACAGAAACTACCTCTCCATTAACCCTTATTAGATTCTTGGCAGGACTAGACTTCCTGTCTCAGGAACTTCTCTGAAGTTTTTTCCCCTCCTTTGCTGGTACTTTGCTTGTGTGGAGTGACCATTCAAAGTTACAATGGCACTGAAAAAAGTGTCTTATGACCATTTTTCACACTTACGACTGTTGCAGCATCCCCACAGTCATGAGAGGCTAGGCGAGGAGATGCGTGCCTCGATGTGAGTGATGTTGAGTTGGCCACACCCAGCCAATAACATGACCACCAAGCCACGCCCACCAACTAAGCAACACCCACAGAACCGTTTGTTAAAAAATTTGAATCTCACCCCTGGCTGCAGCTGGGAAGACTGTTTAAAAGGGCAAACTGCACATGGTAAAGTTGCTGGAAGCAAAGCATGTTGAGGCTTATCTGGGTTTTGGCATCCTCCCAACTGTGGATGCTGCATTATCTTTTGGAAGTCTACAATTTATCAACCTGGCCTATCATGTTAATTACTTCAGCGTGGTTTGTGTTGGTTTTTTTAATTTCTAATTATCTTTAGTTTGGGTTTGGATTGCATTTCTTCCCTTCGTAGACTGTTTTTGGAAGAGATTGATCTCGAACTGAGGATAACTGACATTGGGGGCCAAGTTGGAGGGATTAAAGGGAATTTATCTACTTTGGTGACTTTGTTATTTTTGTGCCATGCCCCGGGTCATCACAGTTGTCAGGGAATGTTTTGTTATTTGTAAGAATCATTTATTTGAATGTTTCCCAACCTTGGCAACTTTAAGATGGGTGGACTTCAACTCCCAGAATTTCCCAGCTAGCATGCTTAGCTGGAGAATTCTGGGAGTTGAAATTCCCCCCCCCCCTTTAAATTGTGGAATATTTTGTTGCTTGTTCAGTTGAGATGGGTCAATGCATCTGAAGAAAGGAAGAAAGAACAAGAAGCAATGAATGGAAACTAAACAAGGAGATAACTGTCCTGCCCTTGTTGGAATCTGATTTCAAGGGGGAGGCCGAGCAGCTGACAGGGAGTGGGAGTGTGCCTCCAGTGGCTGTGGAAGAAACTGGGCAAGGGCACAGTCTGGCTGGGCAGAGCAAGGGAGAGGTAGAGCAAGGGAGAGGGAATTCAGAGGAAGATCCAGGCCCACCCCCTCTTTATCCTAGGGCATGCAGGGAGGAACGGAGAAGGGAGCAATGTGAGTTGCATGGCTTATGGGGGAGGAAAGGGCCCTGATTCCCTTCATTAGCTGCAGCTGGGAAAACAGTCTTTAAACAGGCATGCTACGCACAGCAAACTTGCTGGAGTTATCTTTGTTGTTGTGAGTTATCTTTGTTTGTCAAGGTGTATCTGCGTTCCTGGTGTCTTCCCAAATGTGTGTGTGCTGGCCTTTGAAGTGCAATTCCTTATCCTGCCCTGTCCAGTTAATTGCTGCAGCGTAGTTTGTGTGGATTTATATATAGAATTTATATGTACTTTGTTTTCGGACTGAATTTCCTCCACTTAAAGACTGTTCTTGGGAGAGTTTTTTCTCCAACCGAAGGTAACCTGGACATTGGGGGCAAAGTTGGAGGTATTAAAGGGACTCTTCTTACTCATGTGACTGTGTTGCCTTTGTGCCACGCCCCAGGTCATCACAATAACCTACGCAGAACTAAAACAAACTTTCCAGAAATCAGTGGAAAGACTTAGCTCCACAATTTGTGGGTACTCAATCACTGGAGGTTTTTAAGAAGAGATTGGACAACCACTTGTCAGAAATGGTATAGGTTATCCTGCTTCAGCAGGGGGTTAGACTAAAAGACCCCCAAGTTCTCTTCCATCTCTGTTATTCTGTCTGTTATAGTTTTGTATCTGCCCCACTTCCTTGTCTGTTACTTAGACTGTTTACAGATAGCTATTAACTTACACATATAAATCTTCTGTGTAAATTGTGGCAGCAAACTGTTATCTTCAGAACATAACATTCTTTCCTTCCTAAAGATAGAAATCTATTCCCTTGATTACCACATTGTTGGGTACGTAGTCAAACCACATGCACTCCCAAACGGGGCTACATAATTCTGGTTTTAAAAAAGGGGAAATTGGAGCCATGCATTTAAATATTTAAAGGGATTTAAATACATTTCATATTCATATTTAAAAGGAAGCAGTGTCTCAGTGGCTAAGATGACTAAGACAGAAAGGTCGGCAGTTTGGCAGTTCGAATCCCTAGCACCACGTAATGGACTGAGTTCCCGTTACTTGAACCAGCTTCTGCCAACCTAGCAGTTTGAAAATGCAAGTAGAAAAATAGGGACCACTTTGGTGGAAAGGCAACAGCGTTCCGTGTGCATTTGGCATTTAGTCATGCCGCCACATGACCACAGAGATGTCTTCAGACAGCGGTGGCTCTTCGGCTTTGTAAAGGAGATGAGCACCGCCCCCTAGAGCTGGAAACAACTAGCACATATGTGCAAGGGGAACCTTTACATTTATTTAATTTTTTATTCCTAGGTTTCCTGTTCAACCTGCTCCATATTCACTATGTTGGACGACATCTCTCCATTCAAGAACAGCAAAATCATCTGTCCAGGTGTAATGTTTTTTTTTTTAAATTTTTTATTGATTTTTTAAACACAAACATAAACAAACAAAACATAAAAACATCGACCTTTCTTCCATGAATATACAAGCAGTGTGTCGGTTGGTTTACAATTTTTTTGTGCATCCATTTCATAGTCATCATTTATGGTTACATAGTACAATAACTCATATTCTCAGTCAGAGATTAAATACCCTAGTATCATTATTATTCAAAAATTTGACAATAATTTTATTCATTCATATTTTGCGAGATAACTATAGTTTACTTGGTATCATTTTGTAACAATTCATATAATCTTCCCAAATATATCCTAATTTTTTTTTTATATAGATATAGTAAAAAAGAAAAAAAAACATCTTTATATATTTATTATTTTCTAAGATTCTACATATTTCATTATTGTATTTTATTATCTAACCATTGATAAAAAAAAGGTCCCAAATTTTATAGAATTGTTTATCCTCTTGCTCTCTAATTTCAAATGTCAATCTACTCATTTCAGCACATTCCAATATTTTCTTAATGGTTTCCTCCTGCGATGGTATTTTCTCATTTTTCCAGTTTTTAGCAAATACAATCCTAGCCGCTGTTAAAACATTTACAATCAGGTATTTCAAATCTTTACTGTATGCATCAGGTAAAATTCCCAATAAAAATATCTCTGGTTTCAAATCTATGTTTTTTTGTCATTTTTTCCAACCACATGTGGATTCTAGTCCAGTATTTTCTAGCATCCGCACAAGTCCACCACATATGGTAATATGAGCCAGGTATCTGATGACAGTAATGTTTTTTTATTATTATTGTGGGTGTGACCTTGCACAAATCACATGGATCTCAGAAAGGATATTACTTTGCAGTTAATTTTCCGGCTGGCTGGAATGATCAGGGGTAGCATTGATTGACTGATTGATTGATTAAACCATTTATATAGCTGCCCAAGTCATGCATCTTAGATATCTGACAGGGGATGAAACCATAAGGCAAAAATACCAATTAACATCAAAACCACAAAACCACTGCACAATGCAACATGACTAAAATGGACCCATCATTTTTTAAACAATCATTCCAGGACACGATCGGTTAATGCCCGGATTAATGTTCAGGAGAAACCAGGCTTTTAAAATCTTTAAAAGAATTGTGTTTCAGGGAATAAGTTCACTCAAAGGGCAGGCACTATGATAGAGAAAGCACACTTCCTGGTCCAGCATATGGCATACTCTCTGAGCTTGGTTCTTTCCTTGCAGACCTGTGGTGGGATTCAAATTTTTTTACTACTGGTTCTGTGGGTGTGGCTTGGTGGGTGTGGTGTGGCTTGGTGGGCGTGGCAGGGGAAGGATACTGCAAAATCCCCATTCCCTCCCCACCCCACTAACCTGCTTTCCAGCTCCGTTCTCCTGTGCAGAGCAACAAAAGACCCAGCCGATCAGTTGGGATTCGGGAGGCAGAGAATAGATGGGGACAGGGCCAGTCAGAGGTGGTATTTGCTGGTTCTCCCAATTACTCAAAATTTCCATTACCGGTTCTCCAGAACCTGTCAGAACCTGCTGAATATCACCTCTGTTGCAGACGTTTCATTACTCAATTAGGGAACATCATCAGTGCTAAGTATAGTCTTGATTATATTACTTAATTGGGTATAGCTCAGGGGTCAGCAACCTTAAACACCCAAAGACCCATTTGGACCCATTTCCCACAGAAAACAGAATACCAGGAGCAACAAAAGCCTTTTGATATCTAAAATGAAGATAACACTGCACATATAATTTTTTTACCTTATGCTAGGTATAAAAAGCATACTTTTTAAACCAGTCTCATCAACAGTGAAAGCAAATGAATCTGCCCACATATCATTAAATGTTTTGTTTTCTTCTGAAACTTTTCTTTTCTTGGATGTATCCATGATTGGCCTACTGGGGGTCAAAAAGCTCAATAAATCACATGCCGTCACACATTGGTGGTTGTGACGCCTATTTTGAGTGACAGGAAGCTACAGTAGAGATATGAAAGAGCCACATGTGGTTGCAGAGCTGCGGGTTGATGAACCCTGGATAGCTGATGATATTACCTAGGTAATGTCTGCAGGCAATATGTCTGCAGGCAAACAACCAAGCTCAGAGCACATCAAGGATTCCACAGTTCAATCCTGAGTTACAAATATTCTCTTCTAAAGTTATTGTTTATCTCTATATAGAGAACCCAAAGCAAGATATTCAGTTGAAAGATCGTTAGATAAAGAGACTTCCATACCTTTTTTTTTTTTTTTGGTAAATTTTATGTGAGTTTTCACAAAAAGAAAGAAACACAATTAAAACATCTTTTTTTTGAAAGCATCATAATCCCGGGTTACATTTCTTCGTGCAGACACAATTTCAGGTTCATGCTCATTTTTATATTCTATTCCATATCTTATTACAATTTTAAATTTTCTACATAGCTTCTCCCCTCTTTTAATTTCCTCAATTTTATTGTATTTATTTCATCTCAATTCAAATCATTATATTTATATTTTTTGTCTGTCTTGTTTCAATTGTCTATTATCTTTTCTCATTAAACAAAATTTCTCCTGTAGTTACTGATTGGAGTATGACGCCTTTATATCTTTCCCCTAAAGTTATAACACTCAATATAATACATAGCTTCCATTCGGATTCTGTTTGGTACATTCTTAAACTACACATAGTATTCTTAAAGAAAAAAGAAAAAAATTATAAATGCATATAATTAAAACAACATTCCATTCCAATTCAATTCTATCATTAATATCAATATTCATTAAAGTCTTAAGATTTTTCACGTTACTTTTCAATTAAGTATCATACTTCTATGGGAACAATTATAAACTTTCCATAATCAATCCCCCCCCTCTTCACTTATATTTTATAAAACATTGACTAATTAAAGTGTTCCCATTCCTTCCTAATTCAATTTTCTCATTTATTTTATTTCATTTACTTTATTCACAAACATTTCACTAAGTTACACTAACCATTCTATCCCTCATTCTAATCATATGTTGTTTCCAATTTTCTAAAGTTATTTCTATTTCAAATATAACAACACAATCTCATGTACCTTTACAGAATCCCCCTTTCAATTGAATTTTCACCCATTATCTCTAAATAAGTCCTGTTTCTCTATATCTTGCTCCGGATCTTTGTAACTTCTTTTCCTTTCCTTCTTCCCTCTCTTCTTCTCCCTCCCCTTTTTACCCCTTTGTCTCTCTACTTCTACTTCCCTCTTCTGTATTCCCCTTTTCTGTTGCTTTCCAGTATTATACTTATTTTTCGAATTATTTTTCTTTTCTTTGGTTGTTTTTTAAGTCTTAAATTCTCCATTCTCTTTCCCCCGCTTTCCTTTTTCTTCCCCACATAGAGTTATTTGTTCATTAAAGATGGCTTCTTCTTTGTCCCAGTCTTCTTGTTTTGCAGTCTTTTCTTGTTGTTGCTCATAGTTCCAAATCTCCATTTCTAAGAATTGAAAAATGAAGCCAAAGGAACCCTTCCCTTCTTGTGCATCTTCTTTGTACTTTTTAAGTTCCATTTTCAATTCATCCAAAAGTAATGCCATTGTATAAATTTTTAAACAACCACCCGATTGATTTTAGTCATTCAAATATAATAGCCAAAAATCCAAAAATCACCAAGTAATCCAAATACACACAAACTGTTTCTTTTTGTTCTTTCTTTTTCCCCCCACTTTCTCTTCCTGGGGTTACTATTTAGTTGCAAAGTTTCAGTTAAAATGTATCTTTTAGAAGTCTTATTGAAATTTTACTTTAGATTCTTTTAAAGTCCAGGCAGTCTCCTCCCTCTTTCAGATCCTGCCCTTATTCTTTTTCTCTCCCTTCCTGCTTATAGAAGAAAAAGGTTTTAATCTCCAGAAATCTTTATTGTCCCTTTGGCATTTAGTTATATTTTCAGCTTAATTGCCTATTGATGCCAAAGCGGATTTTTCCAATTTCTTATTCTTAATTGTCAATGTAAGGAAGGAGAGAGAAGAAGAAAAACCCAAACCTTTCCCTTTTCACTTTCTTTCGCTGCTTCCGACTCTTCTTTGGGAGCGATGTTATTTCTTGTAAAATTTAAATTCCAGGGTAAATTAGTTATTGCTTTTTCAGCTTAGCCCGGTCAGCCAAAACTTTAACTTCTTATCTTCCTCCTGCACGTTCTTTTCCGGTTGAGTACTTCTTTGAGGTGGCCATTTCTGACCACCGCTCCTACTGCCTTTGGGAAAGGGAGTTTGACCAGCTGAGGAGGAGAGATGTGGCTCTCCTCGACCCTGCTGGCAGTCTCCCCCTTCTTCACCACCTCTATGGGGTGGCTTAGCCCCAAAACCAGCCGGCTCGGGGCACTCCAGTGGCGAGCCCAGGCAGAAACCGCGCACGATCGCGGATTCTGTCTGTCGCCGAAGCCCTTCAAACCGGAAGTCCCGAGACTTCCATACCTTTTCAAGTTGTCACACAAGCCTTCTCCCCAAATAAAAGTTTATCAAGAAATGAAAACAAAGAACACCAATTAAATATTCTCCTGCTACTGTCTAGAATTGTTTGGAGAGATTTCTGTGAGTTTGGCACAGTAAAATCCAGCCATACCATGAAAGTCAAAGCTGTGGTAAAACCTAGTTAGAATTAGGATGCGAGGCTACCAAGAATTCTCTGGGCTGTCAGCTGGGAAGAAATATTGGAAAAAGGCAATGGCAAACATATCCATGAAAATGATATGGTTGTCCAATTTCTTTTTAAAAACTTCCAGTGTTAGAGCATTTATGACTTCTGGAGGCAAGTTGTTCCACTGATTAATTATTCTAACTGTCAGGAAATTTCTCCTTAGTTCTAGGTTGCTTCTCTCCTTGATTAGTTTCCACCCATTGCTTCTTGTCCTGCCTTCAGGAGCTTTGGAGAATAGCTTGACTCCCTCTTCCTTGTGGCAGCCCCTCGGATATTGGAACACTGCTATCATGTCTCCCCTAGTCCTTCTTTTCATCAAACTAAGGTAAAGGTTCCCCTCACACGTACATGCTAGTTGTTTCTGGCTCTAGGGGGCGGTGTTCATCCCTGTTACAAAGCCGAAGAGCCAGCGCTGTCCGAAGATATCTCTGTGGTCATGTGGCCAGCATGACTAAACACCGAAGACGCATGGAACACTGTTACCTTTCCCACCAAAGTGGTCCATATTTTTCTATTTGCATTTTTACATGCTTTCGAACAGCTAGGTTGGCAGAAGCTGGGACAAGTAATGGGAGTTCACTCCATTACGCGGCACTAGGGATTCGAACTGCCGAACTGCCGACCTTTCTGATCAACAAGCTCAGACATACCCAATTCTAGCAACTGCTTTTTATAGGCTTTTATTGCCATGATTCACTTAACAACTGTGGAAAGAAAGGTCATAAAATGGAGCACAACTCATTGAACAACTGTTTTGCTTAGCAACAAAAATGTTGGGTTCAACGTTGTGGTCGTAAGTCAAGGACTACCTGTACCATGCCTATGGAAGAATAACAATTTATGGGACAAATAAAGCCCGTTAAAATTATGTAAGACTTTGTCACCAGTCTCCTTGAGGCTTAATACACAGCGTGCTTGCATCAGTATCCCCCCCAGCTAATTATACTGATTATGACTGCAAGAAACATGCAAATATGCCCAGCCTTTATGCAGCAAAGACATATGGCTTAATTAGAAGCTTGCTAGCACCTGAAAAATTTGGTGCCAGATTCATTGAGGAACTAATTGGAGTGGCCTCCTATCATCCAAACTCCACACGGCTGGAGAATTTGAACAAAATGTTTTCGCTTAACAGCTTCTTGCTCCCACCTGGAATCTCAACAGCGGGTTCTGGCAGGGCCCTTGCATCATTACTCAGAGCAGCATGGATCTGGAGAGAGTTTGATGCATGAAGGGCTTGCTGGCAGAGCTTTAGGAAACGAGGGCAATCCCATCATGGAAGAAGCCGCAGGGTATTCAAAGGAGCTGTAAATAACTCAGAGATGCCCAGATGCCCATAGTTATTTTTCCTATGGAGTCCAAGGCATGGTTCCCGAAACGGTTCAGCCAGGAGATTGCAGATAATGCTGTAGTTGCTTCATATGCTGCCTCATAGTTGCCATGAGTTATGAGAGGAGGAAGGGAGGGGGGAAGTAGATAGACTGGCCAACAGTCAAAACAAAAAGTTTTCTTGTAGGAACCAAGGTCATCCCAACAGGTGGCAGCTGAAGGAAGAGAGGAGTGTCCAAGCAGCCTGCCAGCTACTTTCATTGGACAATGTGACTGGTGACATTGGGGGAGGGAATATTTGCTCTTTTAATTAGGGCAAAACCCATGGGAACTTTTCATTAGGTGTGCTAATATGATGTATCCAATAAACATGTTCTTTGAGGAATCTACCTGCCTCAGAGTTCTGCTTTTGCAGATGCATTACTCGAAACGCCGACAATGTGAATGGAAGATTAGCAAAGCTGGCCTTCATTTGAAATACGGGAAGTCCTTGACTCTACTACAACCGCACACTTGGGGTTAGAATTTCCATTGCTAAGCAATGGGGTTTGGTAAGTGAGTTATGCCCAATTTTATGACTTTTCTTGTTTAGTTTAGTTTACTTTATTGTCATTGCACCTCGTACAACAAAATTAAGTACCATCTTCAGTGTACATTATGACAATGAAAATAAACACAAACACACATCCTTCACATTCTATACATTGAATTGAAAACCCGATCTTGCATTCATATTGCACGATACAGTAGAATTCAAAAGAGTTACTGCCCTGGGATAGAATCTGTTTTTCAGTCTATTTGTCCTTGTTTTTATTATCCTGTACCGTTTGCCAGATGGTAATAGTTCAAAAAATGGGGGTGTCCAGAATGAGATGGATCTTTGAGAATGTTTTGAACTTTCTGAAGGCAGTGGGAGCTATAAAGCTCTTCCAAAGAGGGGAGAGGGCAACCAATGATCTTCCGGGCAATGACGTTAATCCTCTGGAGTGCTTTCCTATCTGCCACTGTGCAATTGGCAAACCATACAGAGATGCAATAAGTTAAGATACTTTCTATGGTGCAGTGGTAGAAGGTCAGTGCTTACATTTCTGAACTTGTGTGATGATAATCTTACGCAATGTAAATAATCCCCACAAAACTTAACGGTATCAAAGGAAGAGGAAGGAGTTTTGATACCAGTGTGACTATCACAAAATAATTTGGCTGTTGACATACTAGATCTTCTGGGAAGCCTACACAAAATGTCTTATTTCTAGGATGAATAAGCAGCAGGATCGAACTGTGCAATTCACAGATGTATAAGAAGAAGGAAAGGAAAGCTAAACAACATTTTGAAAGGTGAGGCAATTCCCCAGAATAAAATCCAGGCTAAGGACTTGAAATAATTCCGGTAAGAATCTTAAACGTGCATTTCAAGATGTTGATCAGCTGCTTGGAGAAATGGTTGCCTAGACAGCTCTATCAACATAAGCATCTTCTCATCCCAGAACGTGCCCAGTGGATCATCCTACTTCCAGATGTTCTACAGAAAATCTTCAGGGAAAAAAATTTCCAGGTAGTTTATGCCAAAGTGAAAATGCAGCATAATATAAATTGTCCAGAAATGTGTGGCTCGTGGAACTCAGAAAAACAGCACTTTAGATGAGAGAGATTTGCAGCTGGATCGCAGAAGAAAAACAGCTGAATAGTCAGTTAGTCCTCGACTTGCAACCACAATTGAGCCCAAACTCTTTGCTGCTAAGTGAGACATTTGTTAAGTGAGCTTAGCCCTGTTTTATGATTTGCTTGCCATAGTTGCTAAGTGAATCACTGCGGTTGTTAAGTTAGTAACATGGTTGTTAAGTGAATCTGGTTTCCTCACTGAGGTTTTGCTTATCAGAAGGTCGCAAAAGGACACTGCATTAATGTGAGTCAGTTGCCGTGCGCCTGAATTTTGATCACGTGACCAGGAGGATGCTGCAATGGTTGGAAGTGTGAAAAGCAGTTGTAAAATGTTTTTGCAGTGCCATTGTAAACTTTGAATGGTCACTAAATGAACTCTGGTAAATGGAGGACTACCTGTACAGTGGAAAGAATTAGGGTGAAATCTCGGGATCCATCAGGGTGACTTCCGAGAATGGATTAGCCCTTTATTGATGGTGATGTTATCCATTCAGTCATGTCCAGCTCTTGGTGATTCTATGGGCCGTGTCTGTCTACATCTTCCAATCTTGGACTATTTTATTTGTTTGTTTATGGAATTTATATTGTCACTTCAGAGTATATTCATGAACTGGAATAGAGCTTGGTAACAAGGTCAGCCAATGAATAGGCATGACAACTAAATCAGTGAATAAGAACAGTTTGGAAACTGAAACTAGAAGTAGCCTAGGCTGGAAACTGAAACTAGAAGTAGCCTGGGTGTGGCTCTATATTGAGCTCTGAATCTCTGGAGCTATGTAGAGCTCTGAGTATGTCTGTTGAAGATGAAACTGCTTCTCTCTTCTTGCTTGCCTGCTGAACTAAAGTAAAAGAGAAACTTGCTTGCTTGCTGAAGACTGGAGCTCTGCTCTGAACTTGCAACATGTTTCTGTCTGAGTTTGCTCCATGTTGGAGAAATGTACAACTGGTTTGTAAAATCTACTTATTATGTTTATAAAGATGTTAAATGATGCATCAGCCATCTGTGTTTATTTTTCTGGTGTTGAATTAACGCTGCAAAACTCTGAACAGTCACCTATTCACACATGGTGACTCAAGGTGGCTTACAGAATATAAAATCTGATATAAAAACAATAAAACTAATAAAAGAGTCATGCAATAAATTAATATAATAAAATCACCTTCTGCCCCCCCCTGCCTGGAGACAGCACCTCAAACGAGCCATTTATTGGGCTCCATCCCGCTCTGGGTTCCCCAGGCCACTGGCAGAACCAGGTCTTCAGCGCCTTCTGAAAAAGTGTTAGAGTGAGGGCCAGTCTAATCTCAGTGTATGCGTGTGTGTGATGTTCCAGAGAGAGGGAGCCACCACATAGAAGGCCCTTCCTCTGGGTCCCACCAAGTGTATCTCCCTAGGGCAGGGGTCTTCAAACTTGACAAGTTTAAGACTTGTGGACTTCACCTCTCAGAATTCCTGAGCTAACATGACTGGAGGAGGAATTCTGGGAGTTGAAGTCCACAAGTCTTAAATTTGCCAAGTTTGAAGACCCCTGCCTTAGGGGATGAGACCCGCAACATTCCCTGCCTCCTCAATGATCTTTGCTGAGAAGTTCCATGCTCTGGCTGGTGTCATCTTTGATTGTGTCCAGCCCACATGTTTTTTGGTGGCCTGGTTTCCTTTTACCACTAATTTTTCCAAACACAATTGCTTTCTCCAGTGAATTCCCCCGCATGGCATGGCCAAAGTTAGTGAGACATGGTTTTATGATGCTGAAGGGTGATTGCAACCAGACTGATGGATGTGTCCCTGCTATTTAGCTACTTCTCCCAGAACATGGGAAAGCAGAAAATATATATATAGCAGGGGTGTCCAACCTTAGCAACTTGAAGCCGTCCATTACAATAATCTATAGAACATAGAGCAATAGACTTGGAAGGAACTTTGGAGGTCTTCTAATCTAAGCTCCTGATCCTCCTCCCCTATACCAGGGGTGTCAAACTTGAGGCCCGTGGGCTAGATGTGTCACATGCTGGCCATGCCCACCCCTGTTTTAGCAAAGGGGGGAAAAGTTGTGATACATTATGTGATGACAACGTGACACCATGAGTTCGACATCCCCACCTTATACCATTTCAAAGAAATTATTGGCGAGCTTCTTTTTTTAAAGCTTCCAGCAACTTCTGAAAGCAAGTTCTTCCATTGGTTGATTGCTCTAATTTGCCCTTACTTCTATTTTGCTTCTCCCCTTGGTTAGTTTCCATCCATTGTTTCTCATCTTGCCTTTTGGAGCTTTGGAAAATAGTTTGACCCCCTTGTCTTTGTAGGAGCCTCTCAAATATTGGAGCGCTGCTCTCATGTCTCCCCTAGTCCTTCTTTTCATTAGACTAGACCTACCCAGTTCCTGCAACCGTCTTTCACATATTTAGCCTCTAATCATTCTTGTCACTCTACATTCTTTCTAGAGCCTGGACATCTTTTTTATATTGTGGTGACCAGAACTGAATTCCAAGTGTGGTTTTACTAAGGCTTTGAAAAGGCTTTGTACCAGAGGTGGTATTTAGCAGGTTCTGACCAGCTCTAGAGAACTGGTAGCGGAAATATTGAGTAGTTTGGAGCACTGGCAAATACCACCTCTGACTGGCCCCACCCTCATCTATTGTCTGCCTCCCGAGTCCCAGCCGATTGGCTGGGTCTTCTTTTGTTGCCCTGCACAGGAGAACAGAGCTGGAAAGCAGGTTAGTGAGGTGGGGAGAGAATGGAGAATTTTATAGCATCCTTCCCCTGCCACACCCACCAAGCCATGCTCACCAAGCCATGGCCACAAAACCAGTAGTAAACATTTTGGAATCCCACAACTGCTTTGTACATCAGCCACGGGAGTGTGCAATAGAAACGGGTTCTGTCTTTTGTGTCATTACATGACTGTGGTCTTCAAGATGGCTTGTACCGAGGACATTGAATGCAACTGTTAGCTTTGGAAGCCATATTGAGACTAGATGCTCCCACGATGTCACATTTTGAACCTGGGAAAGTGGAAGGGGGGAATTTCTTGGAGTATATGTAGTTAGGCATAATAAAATTCTTTTTCTGATTCAAGGTCAGGTTGTGTTGTGCATAAGTGAGGGGAAGTCTTAAGTTGGGACGGATGGTGATTGGGGCATGTGATGTGATGATGGGTGCAGGGGATGGATTTGTAGTTTTACTTATTGCAAGGAAGCATGGAACTTTCAGATTCGGGATTCCCCAGTTGTGCCAGTTTACTATCCAAAATAAAAGGAACTTTTGCGAAGATGTCTGTCTCGGAGTTACTGGTCGAAGTGGAGGTTTGCTGGAATTCTGACAGCAACACAACAGAAGACTTCATTCTCTTCATTTATTTTCCAGTCCCATTTTCCAGTCTGTTGTTTTCCATAACCTTGTTCATGAGACATGTAGCATATTTCTTTCCATTTTCCCTCCTTACAAGTTCATCTGCTGTCATCAGAAAGACCGCTAAAGAGAAGATGATCCATCCGGGGGGATTTTATTTGGCCTCGTTAACACTGGCAGCCGATATCACAGGTAGCCACTTTGCAGAGTCCTCATAGATCGTGCAGGGCAATTCCATTAACCCAAGACATAAATAAACCCCAGTTGCATTTGTATTTGTCAGTAAATGCTCCATGGAATGGAACAAGACAGGCCAGGGCAGACAATTGTTCACTGAAGACCGCCTGTCTTCTTGAGACTTTATCTTGACTTTGCAAATGGTCCTGAGACAGCTTGAATGGTTGTCTATATTTCAAAAGCCCTGGGAAGACTGATGTTTTCATGGAACCCTCTCAATGAGGAAAAAAAAAAAACAATAGTCAGATTGATGTGGTATCCATCTGATTTCCCTGTCAATAAAATGGTCGGATATGGATAAGTATGGAGATGACCTCATCCCTTCGATGCTTCTGGCCTGTGGTCTTTTTGTTTGCTTCTTGGCTTTTTGATTGTCCCTTTTGAATAGTATGTAGGTGTAACCAGAGGTGGTATTCAGCAGGTTCTCACCAGTTCTGGAGAACCAGTAGCGGAAATTTTGAGTAGTTCGGGGAACCGGCAAATGCCACCTCTGACTGGCCCCGCCCCCATCTATTCTCTGCCTCCTGAGTCCCAGCTGATTGGCTGGGTCTTCTTTTGTTGCCCTGCATGGGAGAATGGAGCTGGAAAGCAGGTTAGTGGAGTGGGGATGGAATGGAGATTTTGCAGTAACTTTCCCCCAAGGAGTGGGGTGAAAATGGAGATTTTACAATATCCTGAGATGTCTAGGGTAGTTGCAACGATTTATGAGATGTTTAGCTTGTTTTGTGTTGCTGAGATAGAGAAGAAAGAGATTGTTCACAGCTGGCCTGGATAAAAGACAGAAATCCTACACTGCCTTGAGTTTTGGAATGTAGTTCAGGAAAGTTTTCGATCCTCATGATAAATCCTATGATAAACCCCTGGCATAAGCAGGAGAGCCAATATATACCCAGAAAGAGCTGTCTGAAAATGAATCTCTCTATTCTCATCATTTTATTTAAACTTCATTGAAAATTCTCTCTACAGAAATTGACTTAAGATCTTCCTTCCTTCCTTCCTTCCTTCCTTCCTTCCTTCCTTCCTTCCTTCCTTCCTTCCTTCCTTCCTTCCTTCCTTCCTTCCTTCCTTCCCCATTACTTTTCCTCCATATTCCACATATAGTTATCATCATACCTGATGTAAGAGAGGTAAGAAAGAGAGAAAGAAAAAGTGAAAAGAGAGAAAGGGAAGAGAAGGCAAAGGGAAGGAGGAAGAGGAGGAGGAAGAGAAGGAGGAGAAAAGGAAGGGAGGGAGGAAGAGAAGGAGGGAAAGAAAGAGAGAAAGAAAGAAACAAAGAAAATGTGGAGGGATACAGTAAGTAGTAAAGTTCTCAAGTATAAGAAACATATGACTTAAACTTAGAATAACTTTATTGTCACTTTGAATGTACTCTAATTGGCATACATTAAAATGAAATTTCATTGCTACAGCTCTCAAAGGGTTTATGTACTACATAAACAAGACAATAAATAAACAAATAAATAAATAAACACATGAACAAACAAATAAAAAATATTCCTATACCCACTTATATAATTATATGACACGGAAAAACAACACAGTCTAGTTCGGATGTATACATGTACATGGTGAAAAAAATGAACTTTGCACATTTGCCAGGTGGATGGCACAGGGAACAAAGCCGTTTACAGAATCTGATAGTAATGCTAGAAATACTTGATAATATAACACGATCCTTGCAATTTCTCTGTCCACAAAAACAGCAGAAAATGTCCAGAAACTGCCTCTGGGATCAGTTAAGAATAGACCGAAATAAAGAACTCATTCATAGAAAAGACATAACAGGGAATTTTTCTACCCCAGGATGCAGTGATGACCATCAGCTTGGACGGCTTTAAAAGTTTATGAACTGACGTCATCCAAGGGTAATGTTGGAAGGCCTCTTGAAACCAAAACATCCCTAATGGAGCTCTGTTGAAACATGCCAAGCAAAGGACACGGCGCCATCTCCCAATACAGTCTGTTCCCCGAGTGCCGCAAAATCAAAAAATTTGTGGACCAACTGCGCGTGAGAAAGGCCTATGAAAGCCAAAGGTCTGTTAAATCTAAATTCCCTAAATTCAAAAGAATTGTATCCTATATTACAAGTAGTCCTCGACTTACGACCAGGGGTGGGATTCAAAAATCCCACCAATCGGTTCTCTGCCCAGTTGCTGGGTGGACGTGGCCATGGTGGACGTGGCCTACCGGAACTTCCGGGAGGGCTGTTTTTCACCTTCCCCAGAGTCTGCAGGCTTCCCTCGGGCCTCTGGGAGGGCGAAAACGGCCTTCCCCACAGGCTCCGGAGGCCCTTCGGAAGCTGGAAACATTTCCAGACTTCTGCCCTCCCAGAGCCTCTATGTGGACCCTGCACTTACCTGCCTCCCAAATGGGCTGTGTGGAGACTCCTGGAAGAGGCAGGGTGGGCAGGGCCAGCCGGTTGTTTCAATTACCGATTCGGCAAACCAGATGTACATTTAACATCCGGTTTGCCAGAACCAGCCCAAACCGGCTGAATCCCACCCTGCTTACGACCAAAATTGAGCCCAAAGTTTATGTTGCTAAGTGGGAAATGTGTGAAATGGGTTTTGCCCCATTTTACGACTTTTCTTGCCACGTTTGTTAAGTGAATCATTGCAGCTGTTAGATTAGTAGCACCGTTGTTAAGTGAATAGGGCTTTCCTATTGACTTTGTTTGCCAGGAGGTTGCAAAAGGTGATCCCATGTCCCCGGGACACTTCAACCATCATAAATATGAACCAGTTGTCAAGCATCTGAATGTAAACCCTGGATGTTGCAAAGGTCATAAGTGTGAAAAATGGCCATAACTCACTTTTTTTCAGTGCCATTGTAACTTCGAAGAATCACTAAAGGAAACTTTGTAAGTCAAGGACAACCTGTACTTGCATTTTTAGAAAATAAACTCCTAAACTAAGGATGTCCAACAATGGCAATTTAAAAACCTGTGGACTTCAACTCCCAGAATTTATTTATTTATTTATTTGATTTGCCAATTGTTTACAAGATAATAAGTATAAGTGTATACATAGTTGTGAATACATGAAATGGGTACATATAAGAAAAAAAAGAATAAGAGAAACAATAGGACAGGGACGGTAGGCATGTTGGTGCGCTTATGCACGCCCCTACAGACCTCTTAGGAAAGGGGTGAGGTCAATAGGAAAGGGGTGAGGTCAATTCCTGGAGCAGCAAAATTTCTCTGTTCTATAAGGCCACGTGTGTCAAGCTCACAGCGTCACATTGCTGTCAAGTGACATCTCACAACTTTTTTCCCCTTCATGGAGCTGGCGTGGGTGTGTGACGCATCCGACCCAAGCTTGACACCCCTGTATAAAACTCTGCTTGCAAATAACCACTTTGTTTTACTTGTTCACTGATCACCTGCAGATATTTCACTATGAATTAAAATATCCAATGACATCTGGATGATTGGATTGTCTCCATCAAGATTCATTTCTCTCTAATTATTAGCTATCTCAAAGGTGCTTTTTCAAGAGGCAACTAGACTTTCTGGTTTTACTTTGAAGACATTTCGCTCAGTGGTGGGATTAATTTTTTTTTACTACTGGTTCTGTGGCCATGGCTTGGTGGGCGTGGCAGGGGAAGGATACTGTAAAATCTCCAGTCAGAGGTGGGATTTTCCAGTTCTCTGAACCACTCAAAATTTCTGCTACCGGCTCTCCAGAACTGGTCAGAACCTGCTGAATACCACCTCTGGTTTTGCTTCTCATCCAAGAGGCTTCTTCAGCTCTGCCTGGATGTTGGGGAATGGAAGGATTTATATTCCTTGCAGATAGCTGGTCATTTGCATTCTTTTAGAGAGTTGCTGAGGCCACCTGGAGGTTTATCTGTGTCCTCAGGGTCACCTGAATAGTGCAAATGGGTTTGGAGCCTTCGTGGAACTGTTGAAAGGACTGTGTTGTAGATTGGAGATCTCCATAGACCCCCTAATGCAAATTCTGGAGCAGTGTTTCTCAACCTGGGCAACGTCAAGATGCTGGCTGGGGAATTCTGAGAATTGAAGTCTGCACCTGTTAAAGTTGCCATGGTTGGAAAACATTGATCTAGAGGAGGGGTGTCAAACTCACATCGTTATGGTGGCATTCCAGCTCGCAGGCTGTGAATTTGACAGCCCTGATCTAGAGGGGGGTGTATGTGTGTGTGTGTCCAACCTGGCAACTTTAAATCCTGTGGACTTCAACTCCCAGAATTACTGGGATTAACAGCATGGCTAGCTGGGGAATTCTGGGAATTGAAATCTGCACACCTTAAAGTTGCCATGGTTGAAAAACATTGACCTAGAGCATGTGTGTGTGTGTGTGCAACCTTGGCAACTTTAAGTCCTGTGGACTTCAACTCCCAGAATTACTGGGATTAACAGCATGGCTGGCTGGGGAATTCTGGGAATTGAAGCCCACAACTCTTAAAGCTGCCGGCATTGGATACCCCTGCTCTAAATCTTGGTCAAAAAAAAAAAAAAAATTGAAGATGGCATCTACAACCATATGATTGAAGTCTCACCCATTTTACCATCTGGTTGCGACTGATACTAATTGATTTTGAAGATTTCTCTCTCTGCCTCCATTTACTATCAAGTGTTTGAGGAGGAACCAGTGTCCATGTCCTGGTGAATAAAAGCCCATCATACCATCAATTCTACTTGCAAGTTGCAAGTGGAAATTAAGATTGGCAGTTTTATGCTAACACTCTGAAATTGCCCAGGGGGATTCAAAAAACTGATTAGATTTTCTCTGATGAGGTTGAAATTGTTTAGAGGGTACAGGTAATTCTCGACTTAGGATCACAATTAAGCCCAACATTTCTATTTCTAAGAGAGATAACTGTTAAGTCAGTTTTGCTCCATTTTAGGATAGTCATTAGAGTAAAAACGGTCATCGGTCACTTTTTTCAGGGTTGTTGTTGTAACTTCAAACAGTCACTATGCAGATTGTTGAAAGTTGAGGATTACCTGTAGAGGAATCTTAAGGGGAAAGGACATCTGGGATATTTTCCTATCTCAGTGGATTAGCAGCTGGGGCAGGAAATCTACTCTTGTTTCCACTCAGCACTGATGATGTTACCTAAGTTGGTAACAAAATGTTTCCAAGAAAACCATCAATCTTTTTTTTTTTTTTTTTTTTTTTTTTTTTTTTTTTTTTTTTTTTTTTTTTTTTTTTTTTTTTTTTTGTTTTTAATTTATTATATAATAAAAAAAATATATATTTAATTTTTTAAAAATATAAATATGAAATTAATAAAAAAAAAAAAAAAAAAAAAAAAAAAGGAAAAAAAAGGGAGGGGAAAATGATGTGTTTTTCACCCCCCCCCCCCCCCCCCCCAAAAAAAAGAAAAGGGAAAGTCAAGAACACCAAGGATCCCGCTGTTCAAACCTGACCCAAAATTGTTCTCTTCTGTTGGTACTCTTGTTTCAGTTATGCAACAAATGAAAGCATGCTGATTTGAACGTGGAACAGGGGTTTAGACCAGAAGACCTCTAAGGCTGGGGTGGTTCAGGCAAACCGGTATCTAATTTTATCATTTTTAATTACCACTTCGGTGAACCGGTAAATCCCACCCCTGGCTGGCCCCACCCATCCTTCCCCTTCACGCCCACCCTGTCCCTCTACTCCCATCCTGCTCCTCCACTCCCAGGAGTCCCCATGCGGCCTGTTTTGGATGCCAGGTAAGTACAATTACTACCAACCTGCCTTCTGTCAAGGACCTGTATACTGCACGAGCCAAAAAGAGGGCTGTGAAAATATTTACAGACCCCTCACATCCTGGACATAAACTGTTTCAACTCCTTCCCTCAAAATGACGCTATAGAGCACTGCGCACCAGAACAACTAGACACAAGGACAGTTTTTTTTCCCAAATGCCATCAATCTGCTGAACAAATATTTCCCTCAACACTGTCCAACTATTTACAGAGTCTGCACTACTATTACTATTAACCTTCTCATCACTCCTTATCACCCAACCCCTCCCACTTGTGACTATATGACTGTAACTTTGTCGCTTGTATCCTTACGAATTATGTTGACTGTTTCCTAGTATGATTTGATTGCTGATTGTACCCTATGACTATCATTAAGTGTTGTACCTGATGATTCTTGATTCTTAACGAATGTATCTTTTCTTTTATGTATACAGAGGCCATTTGCACCAAGACAAATTCCTTGTGTCTCCAATCACACTTGGCCAATAAAAAAAAAAATTCTAATTCTACAAGGCCCACATGGGAAGGGTGAAAAATGGGCCACTCAGAGGCTCCGGAAAGCCAGAAACAGTCCTGAGGGTGTCCGGAGCTCAGGGGAGGCCATTTTCGCCCTCCCAGAGGCTGAAGAAAAGCCTCCGGAGCCTGAGGATGGTGAAAAATGGGCCTCCAAGAAGTTCCATAAGGCCAGAAACGGGCCTGTTTCCGGAGCCTGGGGAGAGTGAAAATGGCCCCCCTGCCTTGGTGCAGGAGGCCAAGTAGGCAACACCGACCATTTATTTATTTTATTTTATTTATTTATTTGATTTGCCAATTGTTTACAAGATAATAAGTATAAGTGTATACATAGTTGTGAATACATGAAATGGGTACATATAAGAAAAATAAAAGAAGAATAAGAGAAACAATAGGACAGGGACGGTAGGCACGTTGGTGCGCTTTATGCACGCCCCTACAGACCTCTTAGGAAAGGGTGAGGTCAATAGTAGACAGTCTAAGGTTAAAGTTTTTGGGGTTTGGGGAAGAGACTACAGAGTCGGGTAGAGTATTCCAGACATTGACCACTCTATTCCTGAAGTCGTATTTCCTGCAATCAAGTTTGGTGCGGTTAACTTTGAGTTTGTATCTATTGTGTGCTCTTGTGTTGTTATGGTTGAAGCTGAAGTATTCATTGACAGGTAGGACATTGCAATGTATGATTTTATATACCATGCTTAAATCAGACCGAAGACGGCGTAATTCAAGGTTTTCTAGTTCTAGAATTTCAAGTCTGGTGGCATAAGATATTCTACAACGAGTAGAGGAGTGGAGAACTCTTCTTGTGAAATATTTCTGGACTTTCTCAATTGTGCTAATATCAGATACGTAATGTGGGTTCCAGACTGATGAACTGTATTCGAGTATTGGTCTAGCAAATGTTTTGTATGCTCTGGTTAGTAGTGTGATATTACCAGAGAAAAAGCTACGTAGGATTAGGTTAACAACTCTTAATGCCTTTTGGCTATGTAGTTGCAGTGGGCTCTAGCACTTAGATCATTAGAGGTGAGTATTCCAAGGTCCTTTACAGAGCTTGGGTCATCAACAAGATCATGACTATTCAGCTTGTATTTTATTTTCTGATTTTTTTTTGCCAATATGTAAGACAGAGCATTTATTTGTTGAGATTTGAAGTTGCCATTTGTTTGACCATTCTGATACATAGTCAAGATCTTTTGTAGGGTAGCAGTATTGTCTGTGGTATTGAACAGCTTTACATCATCAGCGTAAAAGAACGCAATTGCTCTTAATATGATCACAGAGGTCATTTATGTAGAGTATGAAGAGACCATGGCCACGCTTATCAGCAACCGGACAGAGAACCAATTGCTGAAATTTTTGAAGCCCACCCCTGCTCTAAGGTCCCTTCCAACTCTGTTCCTCTCTATTTGGTATTCTAGGAACCCGTGCACGTTTGCCGACAGAAACTTCAATTAAAATGAGAGAAGCAAACAGGGCCTAAAATTGCAGTGAGGGGAGGCGGGGCAGGCACTTACTATTTCTGCTTACAAGATGCGAGTTTCCTGTTTGTGTTCTAAAAGCAGCGACAGGCTTGAACTGTTTGGACTAAATAGCTGCTGGATTTTGGAAAGCTCCCGTCAGAAGGATGCCTAGTAGATGGAAACGTGTCCAGGGGAAGTCCAGCCATTTTCTTTTTTTTTTTTTTAGCTCCAATCTGTTTCTCTACAATTCCCACCCATTGCATTCACTCTTGAAGCACTGCGTTACGATTGCATTTTTGAAGGGGATAAATTGGGACAGAAACATGTCCAGCCTATCCAAGAGAAGGATTGGTGGGGGGGGGGACATGATAACCAGTCTTCCAACTGTCTCAGAGAAGACGGGGTTGACTTATTCTCCAAAGCACCGGACAAGAAGCAACAGGTGGAAGCTTGTTAAAGAAAAATCCAGCCTAGAAGTAAGGATAATATTGTTTTTTGACCGTGAGAACAATTAATTAATGGAATAGCTTGTCTCCTGGAGTTATGGGTGCTCCATCATTGGAGGTTTTCAAAATTAGACTGGATACCATTTGACTGGGGTGGTATGAGGTTCCTGCCACAAACAGGGGGTTGGACTAGAAGACCTCTGAGATCCCTCCCAGCCCTATTATCCTATCTTCTGTAGAAAGCAAGAATGTAGCTATTTCTTCCTTGTCCTGTTTTTAAAGGGTGCTTGGAATTTGTAGGCGATCATTTCTGGAGGGTGCTAATATACATAGATCCCACAGTTTATCCATCAGGATCCTTCCGAGAGTTACATCTGTAGGATGTTGAATGTTTGCAGATGATCATTATATAATCACCCATTTGGCTACAAAATCTGCCTCTGGGGAGAACTTGTAGGACAAACATTTTTCATTTTTCCAGTAGCGGAATAATGTTTTCCTCACCAGAATGTAAATTATTTGGCTTCCATTGTTGAAAGGGTTCTTTGGGATTAAAGAAGAAAAAAAGGAAGAGGAGTTTTTTTTAAAAAAACAAAAACAAAACTCTTTCGGGAAAAAAAAAGAGAGCCAGCAGATGGTATTAATATAAAAGAATGAAAGCAGAATAACGAATGAAGAAATACAAAATACAAAACCATGAGCATGTCGTAGTTATATCCAGAAAAGGATGAAGCAATGCAATGGGTCTGGCTGTAATCCAGTGTAATCCAGAACTAGAACATGGGCACAATGTGGAGTGTGTCATTCGGCACGTCTGAAGAATTTTCTTTAGAAAACAGGGCATTCCTGTTGACTTGAAGACCCTACAAGGAGTCAAAATAGGATTATAAGGAGCTCAAGAAAGAGTAATTAAAAGTTGTTTCCTGATCGAATCTTATGTGCTTCACATCTTGGGCATAACTGAAGTGGTCACGTTAATGGATGCATGCAATTCTTTTGACTTCAAAATAGACATCAAGAAGAGGACTTCTCCAACCTTGATTCTAGATTTGTTGGGCTACAAACTTTTAGAAAATTCAGCGTTATATGCAAACTCAAATAATAACAGAATAACGGAGTTGGAAGGGATCTTGGAGGGTTTATAGTCCATCCCTTGCTCAAGCAGCAGACCTGATACCATTTCAAATGTCCGTCCAATTTCTTCTTAAAAACCTTCAGTGATGAAGTGATCCACAACTTCTGGAAGCAAGCTATTCCACTGACTGATTGTTCTCACTGTCAGGAAATTACTCCTTAATTCTAGGTTGCTTCTCTCCTTGACTGGTTTCCATCCATTGCTTCTTGTCCTGCCTTCTGGTGCTTTGGAGAATAGCTTGACTCCCTCTTCTTTGTGGCAGCCCCTTAAATGCTCTGTTAATGTAATGTGTAGTATCCAGAATAAGTTATACTGTGACTCAAATGCTAAGACAATGATTGGGTATCTATAAAATGCTGAATCATAATTTGTTCGGTATCATTTAGCCTGATTAGCAAGATGTGTCAACGTGGACAAACAGCATCCCAAGTAAAGGGATGCTAAATATTGTTCCTACGAAAGACATGTTGTCACCCCTAGCATCTGTTCCCAGAGTAGTCAACCAATTTCATCCAGAAACCTCTAATTAGCATCTCACTTGAGTTCCCAGTAACATTTTTTTGGAGACGTTACTTTGGATTTAACCAAAATAAATGCAGATTTAAGAAATAAATGGCAGCTGGATAAATTAGTTGAGTTTTCCAGAGAAACAATAAAGCAAATTCCGACCCCTGCATGGCAACGTCCCAAGCATAAACTGTGGGAAAATTTTGTTCGTTTCTTTGCTTGCTTGCTCACTTATTTTTGCAGCCCATCTTGCCTCATGGCAACTGTCGGTGGCCTACAATGTTAAAAGCTATAAAACAATGGTGGGATTCAAAAATTTTTTACTACCGGTTCTGTGGGTGTGGCTTGGTGGGCGTGGCATGGTTTAGTGGGCGTGGCTTAGTGGCCATAGCAGGGGAAGGATACTGTAAAATCTCCATTCCCTCCCCACTCCTGGGGAAAGGTTACTGCAAAATCCCCATTCCCACCCCACCCCTCTAACCTGCTTTCCAGCTCTGTTCTCCTGTGCAGGGCAACAAAAGAAGACCCAGCCAATCAGCTGGGACTCGGCAGAGAATAGACTAGGGTGGGGCCAGTCAGAGGGGGTATTTGCCGGTTCTATGAACTACTCAACATTTCCACTGCTGGATACCATCTCTGCTATAAAACCATAACACATAACTATTTCTAAAACAATAAAAATGGCTTTACCATCAGAAAAAAGTTAGAAGATGAGAAGGGAGGAGAAATAGCAGAAATGGCTAAATTGACTATTTTGATTAAAGAAAAGAATATGTACCTTTGTTTCCACATGGAGACCGCTTCTGAACTTTGTGCTTGAGGTGGAAAAAAAAATGAAACTCTGATTTTGGGTTTTACCGGTTAGATTGATAGGTGTTTATAGAAATGGCTAGTTTATAGTATTATGAAAAAAGCAGAATGTTGTGGTTTGATGTTGAGGCCTTATTTTACTGCAACAGACACAGTTGGAAGTCAATGTTTCTTGTTTCTTTTTCCCAGCTCTTCCTCACTTCTCTTCCCCTCACTGCTTTCCTATTTACTTTTGTATTTTGTATCTTGTCTTATGACCTAATAAAATGTTTAAAATTTGGGGGTGGGGAAAGAAAATGAGAAAGGAGGGAGCAGGATGAAGGCTGGGGTAGGAGGGATTTTTTTTATTAATCCATCAACCACCTCCAGCATGATATACATAGGAAATATTCAATTTCTGTTGCCTTTGTAAGTCTGGGTTTTTTTCCTCTAGTGATGGGTTGAGCCTACACAATTTTGGAATCTAGTAACCTGCAGACATTTTAAACAATTTCAAGAGACCCCGATATATCTCTAGGTTTTGCTGTTATGGTAAATTGATTGAGAGGATTTCTGTGAATAGCTATGATTAGCAATAAATCAATTGAATTGGTCCTTCAGGTTTGGACCTGATATTTCGCACCTGACATTAATCTTTTCGACTTATGGTTATCATGGTTATGCTCGGAGTTATGCTCGGAGTTAGATCAATGTTAGCTTTAGTTCGCTTGTGGCTACTTAGAGATTCTACGCTGACCCCTCTTTTAACTCCACCACCAGATGCTGCCATTCCTTCTCCCACACGAGCTTGCATTAGTTAGTTAGCTCCCACGAACATCTTTTTGTCTTAGAGCAAATGAAATTATCCCAGAATGTCAAGCCTGAAATGTCAGATTTCCACATGGATGTTCAGTTAAACTGATTTATTGCTAAACAGCACAGGAATATTTCTCAACTAATTGCTAGCACTTGCCTGAAGTTATCTCAGAGTCAATAGAATTCAAGGGAGGTTGGATTTAGTTCACTTGTGACTACTTAGGGATTCTAGACTAATCCTTCTTTTCATTCTACCATCAGGTTCTGCCACTCCTAGTCTGACAGATGCAAATACAATGAAACTTAGCAAAATAGGTTCCTGTTGTTTGCCTAGAGATTATGAAGAAATACCAGAGCTGTAGGTTAGACCAGAAGAAAGTAATTGCCAATTATTTTGTAGTGCTGCTAAGAACATGCCTATTGAATTACTAGAATTTGAACTTGATTCATAGAAGACTTTCGACAGAAGAAAATAGCTCACAGCTCAAGACTAAACTATGGAGTCCTATAGTAGCTTGCCCAGCCCATGTTGTGGGATTGTGGTTTTCTCCTTGATATTTCTTTGATTAGGGCATTGCTTTCTGCTTGGTTGATTGTCTGGTCAACTAGAACACCTTCCCTCATCAGTCAACACCCAGGTAAGCAGGCATCAAGGACAAAACCATACCTTCACCAAAACTGGTGGGGCAAGCTACTATATATAAGGAGGGAGCAGCAATGCTCAGTCCTGAACTACATATATTCTCTTCTATTGGAAGTCTTCTTTGAACCAGGTTCAAATTCTGGTGATTCAATGGGCATGTTCTTACCATGTTCTTTGAGACATACCTCCAAGATAAGATTGTTTAGAGGGTCTGAAACATGCCAATCCTATAGGAACCTACCAGGCAGGAAGACACAAATGAAGATAGGTAGTCCCAAAAATATACAGACCTTATCCTGGGTAGGGATTTATAGATGTCAATCAACACCTTAAATTGTACCCAGAAGTCTAGTAGTCACAAGTGTGGCTCGTGTAGCAGAGATTTTACATGGTTTTGCTGAGGCACATCCATGGCAATCAGCTATTACTGCTGCACTTTGGACCAGCTCTTGTCTTCAAAGGCAGCTCCTTATAGCCTGCATTGCAATAACCCACATGTGAGATGACCTGAGCTATGAGTGACCATCAGCAAGGTATCCTAATCCAGGAAAGGGTGCAATTGGTGCTCCAGATGCACCTGGGATCAAGGATTTCATGGCTGTAGTTGCCATCTGATCTTTGAGCAGGAACTGTAAGTCCAAACAAAGCAAAACTCAAATGATGTGCTGGTTCCATCTGGGTACGTGCAACTCCATCCAGAATGTAAGGTGGCAAACTCCCAGAACTGGAGGATCCATGAATTCTATATCAAGGGTCAGCAACCTGCAACTCTGGAGCTGCATGTGGCTCTGTCATCCCTCTGCTGTGGCTCCCTGTTGCCGGTTGGCTCCACAATTGATAGGGCTTTCGGTTAGGGCAGGTAAAGGAAAAGGGGCACTTCACAAGGAGGAGAGACTCTATAGTGGCAGAAGCGGACTTCTGGTTGGCAGAGGAAAAAGGATAACACGCTAGGAGGAGACTCTATGGTGTGGGAACCAGACTTCCGGTCGGCTCCAGATTTGAATGGCTTCCGATTAGGACCTTTGTGGCTCTTTGGTGTTTAAGGTTGCCAACCCCTGTTCTATTCACTACTGAAAGTAAAGAAGACAATTTGAGGAAGGTATGCAGGCTTCCTTGAATGTTTATACTAACATTAAGAAGCCATTTAACCACCTTCCCAATTCTCTGAATTGTAAAGACGAGAAGGATATACAACACAACCAGACTTGCAGGATTCCGTTTCAATAACTAATCTCAATAAAAAATAATTGTAGTCATCGCTTACAGTAGATTTCATGGTCTTCTGTTCCTAGTGGTTTGCCGAGAGCCATGATGGCAAACCTATGGCACGCATGCCAGAGGTGGCACACAGAGCCCTCTATGTGGGCATGGGAGCCGTCACCTCAGCTCAGCTCTGCCACACATGTGTGCATGTGCCTCCCGCTGGCCAGCTGATCTTCAGGTCTCTGCGGCACATGCAGTGGGGCAGTGCGCGTGCACTGGGGTCATGCACACAAGTGCAGGAGATGTGTACACATGTATAGGGGACATGCATGCATGCATGGGGGTGGGGTGCATGCACAGGGGCAAGATGCATGCGCAGGATGCATGCATATATTGCATTTTGGGGGTGCATGCATGCACACACACTTTGAGCCCTTGGTGCTGAAAAGGTTAGCCATCACTGGCCTAGAGGCTCCAGTCTGATTATCTCCATTTAGACTCTTACTAGATATATAGTTGAAAAACACATGGACTTTAGAGGTTCAGATCTTTTCTAGCATCTTTTTTCCTGATTTCTCTTCCACTGAACATGGGGATCCAGTTTTTACTTCCAGTGGATACTATACTATACATAAAGCTTTACTTCCATAAAATTTTCTATAAAATTTGGGACCTTCTCTACCAATGGTTAGATAATAAAATACAATGACAGAATATTTAAAATTTTAGAAAATAACGAATATATAAAGATTTATTTCTTTTCTTTTTTGATATTATATTTATAAAATGTTATTAGGATAGATTTGGTATGACTGTATGATTTATTATAAAATAAAGTAAGTAAACTATAGTTATCTCGTAAAGTATGAATGAATAAAATCATGGTCAAATGATTGTTTAATAGTGATACTAGGGTATATAATTTTTGATTGACAATATGAGATATTATGTAATGTAATTGTAATTGCGACCACGAAATGGATGCACAAAAAATTGGTAAACCAACCGATACACTGTTTGTATATTTATGAAAGAAAGTTGGATGTTTTTATGTTTTGTCTGTTTTGTTTGTTTTTAAAAATCAATAAAATTGTTTCAAAAAAAAAAAAAAAAGCTTTACTTCCACTGGATACTATATATCCAGTGGATACAGTGGTGGGATTCCAATTGTTTTACCACCGGTTCGGTGGGCATGGCTTGGTGGGCGTGCTTTGTCTAACGCTGGCACACAGTTTTCCCCATACCAGCTGAGGCCTGCAGGGCCAATCAGCGGAGAGGATAAAGAAGAGAAAAGTGCAGGGGCAGGTGAGAAGGCCCATCCTGCGTTTTTCTGTTCGTTTTCCTCTCAGTTGATCGTTGAGGATTTTTTCCCCTCCTTTCAGCTGATAGTTGGCTCTTTTTTTTCTTTTCTTTTTTTACTACTGGTTCAGTTGAACCGGTCCAAACCGGTAGCATACCACCACTAATTGGATACTATACATGCATAAAACTCCATAAAGCTATCTCTTCCAGATAAAGGTTTTTTATCTGGAAGAGAAGTCTTCCCTAATATTAAGCATAGAAGATCAGGTGTTCAGGCAGTTCCAATGAACGTAGGTTTATCATAAGTTAATGCTCTCTACAAGAATCTGAACTACTAATGGTCAAAGCAAATTGGGGGTAGATAAGACTCAATGGAATTCAACAGGATTTAGATCTATTGTGAGCACAAAAGGACCCAAGATTGATGATGTGCTTGACTCCTCCCTCAGCCTGGTCATCTCTTGAGTCAATAATTCATACTTATCTCTTATTCTTCCTGGTATCTTAATTTCTGGAAGAAAAAATGAATGGTTGCTATGAATTTCTGCTCATTTTATAAGCCCCTGAGTTCATAACCATATCCAGGTTTTACTTCCAGTAGATACTACATATTCACACAGTTATGGTTTCTAACTGGATGGGAAGACTCCCTAATAATTCATGCTTATCCTTCTCTCCCCATGGTATCCTCATCTCTGAAAGAAAAATGGATGGTTGCTGTGGAGGTCTGATTATCTTACAAACCCTTGAGTTCATAATCATGCAGCAGGGAGGATCATAAATTAGCAGAGCACAATCTGTAGGTATATAAAGCCTCCAATGTAAACCATAGTATCTTTAGGTATAACTATCTATAGGGACTGTAAAAAAAAATGTTGAAGCCACAGCGTCAACCAGAGAAGAAAATCCTGAAGTGATGGTTCTGATTTAGCTAAATATAAATTTACAGGCTGTTTTGTGAAAAGGTGGTTTGATAGCTACCAAGGTTTTAAGATCCAGCATTGTTTGTGAATTCAAAGAAGGACAATTGGCTTGGCAGTCCACTATTCCAAAAGAAGAATGATTGTACTTTTCTGTTAGAATGCCTTCATTGATAAACTCATGATTTTCAGTCTCCCTCTGATGAAAAATCACAGCAGTTCTTGATCATATGAGTCATCACAAGGATAGTCAAGTACATCCTTGTAAGCTTCTGGAGAATGAATCAGAATTTATCAGAGAAAAAAATGAGTTTAAAGCAATTTTTCTCAGCTGAACTCTGGAAGCAAGCCACAGACTCTTGATATATAGTGAAAGAAATTCTTGGAATTTGGCAATTATTGGCCTGTGTCCAAAAATACAATGAAACTAATTTGGAGAATAAAGCATCAATATGTGTTTTGGGACACATACTTACATGTATGGTATTCAGCTTTGTTTGCGTATTTTCCCACGTCATTGTAGTTGTGCTTTTAAAGTTGTAGCAACGTTTCAGCAGAATCTCATCTGCCATCATCAGGCTTCTGTATTGTGTTCGTCTGTGAGTCAGACTTTCCAGACTTTCCATGGTGGACGTGAAAGTCTGACTCACAGATGAACACAATACAGAAGCCTGGGGTGTGACTTGATTGGGTGGGAACTTGGCTGTGTTCTGATTGGGTGGGGGTGTATTCTAATTGGTTGGGGGGTTTGGCTGTGTTCTGATTGGTTGGGGGGTTGGCTGTGTTCTGATTGGCTGGGGGTGTGTTCTGTTCAGGTGGGGGCTTGGTTGTGCTCAGGTTAGTCTTAGTTGTTGGGGGATTTGAGCTGGTGAGCTGTGATCCTGCTGTTTGGCTTCAGGTTCGTGGTCGTGCCACATCTTCATGCTGGGTGTCAGTTCGCTTCATGTGTGGGTTGGAGGGGTTTGAAGTGGGTAGTGATGCAGCTGCGGTACAAGAACTCAATCAAAAAAGAAGAACCGACCTCTTCCCTGGTCCAACACCTCAAAGCCACAAGACATGAGATTGACTTTAAAAATACCAGAACTATCACCAAAACCAAACACTTCAAGAATAGAATAATCAGAGAAGCCCATGGAGATAGACAAATACCCACACAGCATGAATAAATGAGATGATACCTCCCACCTACCAGCCATTTGGAAACCCACCCTCATGAACAAACGAGTACCTAACATGAAGAATGACACCAGACCCACACCCACGAGGGCCACACAAGATGCTACCACCACACTTCCATGTAGGAAGCAGACTCACACCCACACAGAAGATGAGACACGACCACGAACGTGAAGCCAAACAGCAGGATCACAGCTCACCAGCTCAAATCCCCCAGCAACTAAGACTAACCTGAGCACAACCAAGCCCCCACCTGAACAGAACACACCCCAGCCAATCAGAACACCGCCAACCCCCAACCAATCAGAACACAGCCAAACCCCAACCAATTAGAATACACCCCCACCCAATCAGAACACAGCCAAGCTCCCCCAATCAAGTCACACCCCACTAGCATTTAAAAGGAAGAAGCAGCTACAAGCTCACATTACTCCAAGAAGCACAAAGCCAAAGACACAAGCCTGAAGATGATGAATGAGACTTCATCGAAATGTCACCTAGATACTTCCAATTTTACGTGGGAGAAAACCCGAATAACCAAATATATATATATATATGCCTTCAAAACAGACAGAAAAATAGCAGCCATCCTTAGAAACCCCAAAGATAAAATTGACCTGGAAAACCAAGGCATATATGAAGTCCCCTGTGCATCATGCCCGGCCACATACATTGGACAGACCAATAGAAGAATAAGTACCCGCCTGGATGAACACAAAATGCAGTCAAAAAGCTGGAACACACTTCCTCACTAGTCCAACACATGGAAGCTACAGGTTATAGCATCAACTTCAATGGCACCAAAACCCTGGCCACTATGGAAAACCCTAGCCACAGAGTCATCAGAGAAGCCATAGAGATTGAAAAAAGACCAGAAAGCATGAATAGAAGAGATGATTCCACCAGGCTGTCAATCATTTGGAAGCCTGCACTCACAAACAAACAAATCTCCACACCACTAGCCAGGCAAACACCTGGGCACAAACAGATCCCCCTGATACCTCCAGCTCAAACACACCCCAACCAGGCACCCAGATGAAACCCAGCTTCCTAACTAATGATAGCTGTCCATTTACTCGGAGCCAAGCTGCACTAAAGGCCTCCAATTAAAGTAACACAATGCTGCCAGCCAATCAAGATACAAAAAAAGCCACAAAACAGACAGAAGATATAGAAACACCCATCAAGCAGAACACAGCAAACTCCAAGACCAATAAACACAGACCAAGACTCCCAACCAATCAGGATGAATAAAAAACCATTCTGGCACAGCAATAGGCTGCCCCAAATTTAAAACTGAAAGAACTGTAAAAATCTGACCCACAGACGGACACAATACAGAAGCCTGATGATGGCAGATGAGATTCTGCTGAAACGTTGCTACAACTTTAAAAGAACTACATGACGTGGGAAAATACCGAACAAAGCGAATACCATATGTAAGTACCCATGAAAATATATATATATATATATATATATATATATATATATATATATATATATATATATATATATATATATTGATTTTCTGAGGTTGATATTATATTATATTTATATAATATAAATATAATTATATATATTTGGCAACGATCATTATATATATATATATATATCATATATATATATATATATAGGCTTCTGTCTTCAGTTATTTGTGCTTCTCAGAGTGATGTGAGCTTGCAGCTGCCATCTTCAGCTTCAGCTTTTAACTGAAGTGGGGGTGTGACTCGCCGAAATAACCAAAGAATCCACATACAAGATCCACATACAAATACTGAGAACCTCAGAAAACAAATAATATATATATATATATATATATATATATATATATATATATATATATATATATATATATATATAAATATATTATATTATATTATATTATATTATATTATATTATATTATATTATATTATATTATATTATATTATATTATATTATATTATATTATATTATATTATAGTATAGTATAGTATATTATAGTATATTTATTATATTATATTATATTATATTATTATATTACATTATATATATAATGCCCAAGTCCTTGATGACAGAACAATTAATGAGTGGAACAACTTGCCTCCAGAAGTTGTAAATGCTCCAATATAGGAAGTTTTTAAGAAGAGATAACCATTTGTCTGAAATGGTATAGGGTTTCCTGCCTAAGTAGGGAGTTGGACTAGAAGACCTCCAAGATCCCTTCCAACTCTGTATTCTATTCTATTCTATTCTATTCTATTCTATTCTATTCTATGCTATGCTATGCTATGCTATGCTATGCTATGCTATGCTATGCTATGCTATGCTATGCTATGCTATGCTATGCTATCCATTCTGACCTACCTATGTATAAATACCACAATTCTCCCTTGTTTGCTCTAAGCCCAAGACACATTAATAAAGGAGAATATTTGTAACTCAGGGCTGAAATAAGGGGTCCTTGGTGCTCTCTGATCTTGCAGACCATTTCATTACCCAAACTAGGTAACATCATCACTGCTGGTCAATGACAGATGATATTACCTAGTTTGGACAATGAAATGTCTGCAAGAAAACAAACAAGCTCAGAGAGCACCAAGGACCCCTCAAAACACACATTTCCAACATCAAACCTTTCCTTCTTGTTTGCAGCATCAATGTTGCTTGTGCATTTCCAACAGCACTGGAAATCTATCCAGAGGTGATGGTAATTGGGGATGCAAATTGTTGCAGACTCACCTTCTTGGATATAATGATAATCCTCTGTATGGCATTTAAGAATAATTGACCTGGGCTGAAACAAAAGACTTTGCATTAATAGCTCATCCCTATCCCCACCACAGAGTTTGCTACATTTCTGAGAGCATCTTCCTCATTTATCATCCCACACTCGAAGAAATGTGACTTGCAACTGAATGTTTGCAGCAAAGCAACTGCATATACCCACGCTCACACTAGTGTTTTCAGTTTTTGTATCTAGAAGAGAAATGAATAGTCAGCTTGGTCTAAATAAATGACTTATATGTACGTTGTCTGTTACATTAAATGTTGTTGCAATGGTCTGTTGATTTTTTAAATAACCTTTTAATAGCCTTTTCATTTTCTCCCCTCACCCAGGTAGCAACAGCAAATAAGCAGATTGCCACACCTTTTTCCAAAATCAACACTACTAGTCAATGATTGCAAAGTGCGTATGAGTTTGTGTTTGTTCAGGTTTGTTTGACTTTCCCATGTTTAAAATCGTATTTGTATATTTTATTTTCTCCTTCACTTTTTGTATTATGTATTTTGTATTATATATTATGTGTCAACTCATAAAATATTTCTATGGTCTTTTTAGAGTTGCCAACAGAAAGGGAGGGGGGAAGGGGTTTGAAAGAGCAGTGTGACAGCTTGGAAATTGAAAGTGCATTCCATACATAGTTTTTCAAAGATAGTAACTAGGTGACTGAAGTTTCTGCTGTTCAAAAATCTAACCGGAGAACATGATTGATGAGTCTTGGCTATGGATGTGTCCCATTGGAGAAGATGAATTGTGATACACCGAGGGCTTGGGGGAAAACCAGGGTCAAGGGTGACAATGAGTGAAGTGTCTCAGAGTCGGCTACACATAGGCAATGCTGGACCTTGTAACTCCCAATAAATCCTTTTGAAGTTTTGGAAGTTTGGCTTGATAGTCATGATTTAAATGGGGTTAAGTGCTGGAATCCTGACAGTAGCCATGAATCCCAAAACAATTGTATCTGTCTGTAGGATCATGACCCAGGTTTGCTTACCACATGTCTAGCTTTTCTTTGTTGTCTCATCTTAGTTCTGCTACTTCACGTATTATTTTTCTCAGGACAGAGTTCTTTATTGCTTTCCCTGTCAAATCTATATTTTTTTTATCTAGCTCACCGACTGTATGGTGCTGAGTCAATCTTAAAAATGATACAGCTTGCTATCAATCTCCTATCACAATCTGTATGTGTAGATCTCCATGACACTGAACATATTGGAATCCTTGGTGCTGACTGGTTTGATTGCTTGCAGACATTTCATTACCCAGCTAGGTAACACCATCAGAGCAAGTGATTTGTCTGGTATTAATCCCTGCTTATCTAGGTGTTGGCTGCTGGAGATCCTGTGTTTTGGTCTTTTAGTTTCCTTCCTAGTTTTTTTTTATTTTTATTTTTTTGAATGGTGTGCAAATGTGATTTATCTCTAGGAGACTACTGATGGATGTTTTATATAAATGCCATGTTTCCAGAAATCTCCTAGTATCTTGGACTGGGCTGTTTCTAAGATGCTCCCATTTTCCCAGTTGGAACTGTGGTTGAGATTGTCCATGTGTTGTGAGATTAAGGAATTTTCATTGTGTCTCTAAAGCTCTTGCCTGATAGCATACATGTGAACCACAAGGAACATTGACTGACCATTGAAATTACAAATGCCTAGGTCTATTTTATTTTCTGCAAGTGTAATGACACTTTTTTTGTTTTAATGTACATACACTTTTACATATGACCAAAGTTTCCTTGACCACCATTTGGGAATGCCACCAACAACCTTACTTGGATTCCACAACCTTATATGTCGATGAAGGTCCAGTCTACAGCACACCACATTATTTTTATTTGATTGATTGGTTTTATTTTATTAATCACATTTGCATGCCCCCTGATTCCTATGGACTCTAGGCAATCATGTTATGCCTTCTTGAGAAATGACTGATGCCGAGGTCTCAACGCCACTTGTCCATTAACTCATCAGCCACCCGCTTATCAGAACAATTTCAGAATGAACCTAAAAGGGCAAATAATATTAATAGAGCAATGTGAATCAATCTAATGAAAAGTGACTGGTTGGAAGAGTATGAACGTTGCAGCCAAGAATCTGCTAGCTAAAGACTCATTATGGATGATTAACCCAATAATAAATATCTACACTCCTCAAAAAAATAAAGGGAACATTTAAATAACATAATGTAACTCCAAATCAATCACACTTCTGTGAAATCAAACTGTCCACTTAGGTAGCAACACTGATTGACAATTATTTTCACATGCTGTTGTGCAAATGGAATAGACAACAGGTGGAAAGCATAGGCAATTAGCAAGACATCCCCAATAAAGGAGTGGTTCTGCAAGTGGTGACCACAGACCACTTCTCAGTTCCTATGCTTTCTGGCTGATGGTTTGATCACTTTTGAATGCTGGCAGTGCTTTCACTCTAGTGGTAGCATGAGACGGAGTCTACAACCCACACAAGTGACTCAGGTAGTGCAGTTCATCCAGGACGGCACATCAATGCGAGCTGTGGCAAGAAGGTTTGCTGTGTCTGTCAGCGTAGTGTCCAGAGCATGGAGGCACTACCAGGAGACAGGCCAGTCCATCAGGAGACATGCAGGAGGCCGTAGGAGGGCAACAACCCAGCATCAGGACTGCTACCTCCGCCTTTGTGCAAGGAGCGACAGGAGGAGCACTGCCAGAGCCCTGCAAAAGACCTCCAGCGGGCCACAAATGTGCATGTGGCTGCTCAAACAGTCAGAAACAGACTCCATGAGGGTGGTATTGAAGCAGAATGGAAAGTTACCAGAAAAGTAATCTTATAATTAGCAGAAGTTTCTTAGCTTATATCGCAAATATTATAGAAGTTGCTTAATACGATAGTGTGAAAAGCACAAAATTGCTGAACCTAAGAACTAGACATGTTCCTGTAAACAAGGGTGGGTATGGAAAATAACAGAAGAATAAAAAGAATAAGAACGAATGACTAAGTAGACTTACTTCCCCTTTTGTAGTACGCTGAGACTGGGAGCTGTATAAAAGTAACCCCCTCAGGGATAGCCGAGGGTTCAGAATTTGCCATGCTAATGCTCTGAACCTTTTGCGCAAATAAACCTGTATTCTCCTACCCTTCGTGGTCTTGTGTCCTGATTTGGAAACAGGATCTGCTGCAACAGTATGAGGGCCCAACGTCCACAGGTGGGGGTTGTGCTTTCAGCCCAACACTGTGCAGGACATTTGGCATTTGCCAGAGAACCCCAAGATTAGCAAATTCGCCACTGGCACCCTGTGCGCTTCACAGATGAAAGCAGGTTCACAATGAGCACATGTGACAGACATGACAGGGTCTGGACACGCCGTGGAGAACGTTCTGCTGCCTGCAACATCCTCCAGCATGACCGGTTTGGCAGTGAGTCAGTAATGGTGTGGGGTGGCATTTCTTTAGGGGGCCGTACAGCCCTCTATGTATTCACCAGAGGTAGCCTGACTGCCATTAGGTACTGTACAGCCCTCCATGTATTCACCAGAGGTAGCCTGACTGCCATTAGGTACCAAGATGAGATCCTCAGACTCCTTGTGAGACCATATGCTGGTGTGGTTGGCCCTGGGTTCCTCCTAATGCATGACAATGCTAGACCTCATGTGGCTGGAGTGTGTCAGCAGTTCCTGCAAGATGAAGGCATTGATGCTATGGACTGGCCTGCCCGTTCCCCAGACCTGAATCCAATTGAGCACATCTGGGACATCATGTCTCGTTCCATCCACCAATGCCACATTGCACCACAGACTGTCCAGGAGTTGGGGGATGCTTTAGTCCAGGTGTGGGAGGAGATCCCTCAGGAGACCATCCGCCACCTCATCAGGAGCATGCCCAGGTGTTGTAGGGAGGTCATACAGGCACTTGGAGGCCACACACACTACTGAGCCTCATTTTGACTTGTTTTAAGGACATTACATCAAAGTTGGATCAGCCTGTAGTGTTTTTTTCCACTTTAATTTTGAGTGTAACTCCAAATCCAGACTTCCATGGGTTGCTAAATTTGACTTCCATTGATAATTTTTGTGTGATTTTGTTGTCAGCCCAAGTCATTAATGATTTTCAGAAATATAAAATATAAAATTTCTGAAAGATTGTGGAGGTTAACAAGTCAAACGGAGAGCAGAATTAATTCTGCAACAGAATAAAACAATATGTTGGTCATACGTTGGGCTACTTAAGTTGGTGTTGGAAGAAATAACCATCTGGGTTCAATTCCAAGTGGGGAGAAAGACACTGGAAACATGGAGTTTGATTGGAAAGATGGTTTATTGATGGACAGGACCACATGGGTGTTTGGTCCTGGGCAGCTGAACACATGGAGTGGAGAATGAGTGTTATTTGTACCCTCTCTTGGGTGTTGCCTTTGAGCTTCCTGTTCCTCTGGCAATGACATGTATTCTATTGATTGCATGTCCCTTAGGGCCATGTAGGAGTCATGGCTACATTTATAGGTTTTCTGAGTCAAGCTTGGTTGAAACTTGGGCTGATGCAATGCAGTTCCTATTGTGGCTGAATTGCTTACCCCTGAAGGATAATCCCATCATCCTGGAGCTGAAGGTGTTTTGTCTTATAGATAGGCTAGCAACAAAATATTTGCTGGTGGCAGGGAGCTGGGGCTGATTTTATGTCTCCCTTAAGATTTCTATTTCTTATTAAAGGGAAATATTCTACCTTTTAAATATTTCCTAGAATACTTCATTTTTCTAGGAGAGGGGTAGGTGCTAACTTTACATTGGGTTCCAAAAATTCTGGGGACCCCTGTAATAAATAAATAGACAAAATGTTAGTATTTAGTACTGCCTGATAGGTGTTGTCCTGCTGGAATGGTTCAACAAAGCAACCACTACTATAGTACAGTGTTTCTCAACCTTAGCAACTTTAAAATGTGTGGATTTCAACTCCCAGAATTCCCCAGCCATCCATGGCTGTGAGGACCTGTTCCCTATTCTAGCTGGGAAATTTGGGGAGTTGGTCCACATATCTCAAAGTTGCCAAGATTGAGAAACACTGCTGTAGTGCCAGAATTAGTGTGTGTGGATTACTTTTGCTAATAATTAAACATCCTAGAAGCAAAACCAGCCAACCTTGTAGAAGTCAGACCTCTGTGGTAGGAAATAATCAGTAACTGGGCAGGATATGTTAATTGATTATCGAAGATGAAGCAAGCCAAAATTTCTCCTGCCTGCAATGGATCTTTAAGCTTTAGAATAACAGCAAGAAAGGAGTTGAAAAAGAACAGACAGCCACATATTTAATTGGTTGTGATAACACAGGGTGCATCAAACAAGGTTAACAAATCACTGTAGCTATATTGATACTCCATTCCGGAAAAAAACAAGGCACATTATGGCTTATGAAAATGACTTGCTTCTAGATTTTTAGCCGAAGTTGTAATCTGATTTGCTTGGGTTTCACTTAGCTGTTGTGTGTGTGATGTAACATCTTTATACAGTGTGCAAAGTCTGCAATATTATTAGCATCTGACCTTTAGATAAAACATAATTCTTGTGGAGATGATGTACTGAATTAAGTACTATTGACTGTGTACTAAGTAGTGTGATAATGAATGGGATTTTAGGACAAAAGGTTTTTTTCTTTGTTGTGGTTCCAAGTGATGTCATGGACTTCTTCTCTCCATTTGGATATGAAAGAATTGGGAATGTCTAGTTTAATGAAAAGAAGGATTAGGGGTGACATGACAACAGTGTTCCAATATCTGAGGGGCTGCCACAAAGAAGAGGGAGTCAACCTATTCTGCAAAGCACTTGAAGGCAAGGCAAGGAACAATGGATGGAAACTAATCAAGGAGAGAACCAACATAGAGCTAAGAAGAAATTTCCTGACAGTTAGAACAATTAATCAGTGGAACGGCTTACCTTCAGAAGTTTTTAGTGCCCCAACACTGCAGTTTTTAAGAAGAGATTGGACAACCATTTGTCTGAAATGGTATAGGGTTTCCTGTTTGAGCAGGGGGTTGGACTAGAAGGCCTCCAAGGACCCTTTCAACTCATTCTGTTATTCTGTTGTTATTGTCATTCTGTTATTTGGCTGGTAAAGTCCTAAACAAATACATACCACCAGTGGTGGAATTCAATAATTTTTACTACCGGTTCTGTGGGTGTGGCTTGGTGGGTGTGGTATGGCTTGGTGGGTGTGGCAGGGGAAGGTTACTGCAAAATCCCCATTCCCTCCCCAACCCACTAACCTGCTTTCCAGCTCCATTCTCCTGTGCAGGGCAACAAAAGAAGACCCAGACGATCAGCTTGGATTCGGGAGGCAGAGAATAGATGGGGGCGGGGTCAGTCAGAGATGGGATTTGCTGGTTCTTCGAACTACTCAAAATTTCCACTACTGGCTCTCCAGAACTGGTCAGAACCTGCTGAATACCACCTCTACATACCACTCTATCTCTACTTCTTCTGAGAATGGAGCTGAGGTTTGAGGAGCATGGTTAGAAAATATCCATTCTTCCCAGGATTCAAACTAAAACATGATTTTTCAAAAAAAAAAAAAAAAAAACTATGATTGTATGACTATGAAATAAGTGGTCACATGTAAAGAACCACAGAGATGACCTTGAGAACACTAGCAAAACATGAAACTCAGGAAGGAAAGAAGGCATTAGAAAGAAACCTAAAGAAACTCCATCTTGACACTCTTGAATATAAGAGGGAGGGAAAGAAAACATAATCAGGCTTTCAAGATGATATTACAGGCCATATTTCAAAAAAGTAAAAATTATTTGGAATCCATTTCCTGACCTGGTGTAACCTGAAGAACTGACAATTGGTACCTTCCAATCACACACTAAGGCAGGGGTGGGCAACTATGGCCCTTTTATGAATTATGGACTTCAACTCCCAAAATTCCTGAGCAAGCCATGCTAGCTCAGGAATTTTGGGAGTTGAAGTCCACAAGTCATAAGGGGCCATAGTTGCCCACCTCTGCACTAAGGCATAAATTATACTTAGCAATTACATTTAGGCTTAAAAACCACCACCGAGTGCTCTACAGCACACTTTGGGCAGTTTACAATATAGAAGCATTATTTTGCATATTGCCCCCAACAATCTAGGTCCTCACTTTACCGACCTCAGATAGATGAAAAACTGAGTCAACCTTGAGCCAGTCAGGATCAAACTCCTGGTTGTGGGCAGAGTTTTCTTGCAATACCACATTCTAACCGCTACGTCACCAGCGCTCAATTCTAATTACATCAGTTATAACACTAACTAGAAAAGCAAACAAACTACTTGCTTACACAGCTGGATTTACACATCACACTAAACCATGGTTTACTCCATCTATAGACCAGGTGAGGCCAATCCATTCCATTGTCCCATTCTCCTGTTATGGAACAGGTTTCTGACAAAATCTATCCAATGAAATCATAGTGTTAATGAGGCTGTAAATGCAAATAACTGACATTTTATTTAAACAAAGTACATTCTGAGAAAAGGGATTATAACCAGATCTATTTGGGAAAACATCATGTTGTCATTGATGAAACACAGACAACCAGCTAGCTCCATTAGAAGCCCTTGGGAAAAACAGCAGACACATCTGACACAGAGATCAAATCTGGAAATGGGTTCACGTCCATGAAATTTGAACCGCAGTCTGGTTCTTTCATTATTTTGTCATTTTTCATTAAACAAAAAACAAAAAAACTCTTCTATGTGTTTTACTCTGGAGCATTCTGAAGTTGGATGCTACATTCCAATGTTATTTTTCTTTGTTTGGTCTCTGTTCCTGTGCTGGCTGGACAATAGAGGCATCCCACAAGTAATCTGTCATATCCATATTGTAAAATTCTCTGTGGTGCAACCAGAATGAATAGCAGATGAAACAGCAACTGACCCATGGCAAGACATGGCAAGGCTTTGGGTTTTGGGATCCTCCTGTTCTGGGACTATGCCATCTTTGGTTCTGGATGGGGCTTACACTGCCCCAAATAGATCCCATGCACAATTTGAGGGTTTTCCTGGACTCATGAACCCTAGTCTAGGACAGATGGCAGTTGTGGCTAGAAGGATCTTTGCATAGCTTTGTAGTATGCTCCAGTTGCACCTGTTCCTGATGAAGAGGCTCTACTCATGGTTACTCATGCCCTAGTCACCACCAGGTTGGATGACAGATAAACAGATAATCAGAGTTGGAAGGGATCTTGTAGGTCGTCTAGTCCAACCCCCTGCCCAAGTGGGAGACCCTACACCATTTCTGACAAATGGCAGTCCAATCTCTTCTTGAAAGTCTCAAGTGATGGCGCTCCCACAACTTCCGAGGGCAACTTCTGTTCCATGGGTTGATTGTTCTCACTGTCAGAAAGTTTCTCCTTATTTAAGGAGGTTAAATCTCTCCTTGTTCAGTTTTCATCCATTGTTCCTTGTCTGGCCTACAGGTGCTTTAGAAAATAGCTTGACCCCTTTATCTCTCTAGCAACCCCTCAAATATTGGAAGACTGCTATCGTGTCTCCCCAGGTCCTCCTCTTCACTAGATTAGCCATGCCCAGTTCCAGTAACTGTTCTTCATATGTTTTAGTCTCCAGTTATGACTGTAATTGCAGTTGGGCTACCCTTGAAGAATATCTGGAAAGCTCTTCTGATCTCTTCCTCTTACCTACATACCCCTTGTAGTTGTTCCTGCATGCCGCGTGCTCGTATTCATGTCTTTAACCATTTTCAAGTCCCTTGGAAACCACTGGGTATCTCCTGGACTCTAACCGGCACTGATGATGTTACCTAGTTTGGTAGTGAAACGTCTGCAAGAAAACAACCAAGCTCAGAGGGCACCAAGGACTCCACAGTTCAACTCTGAGCTACAAACATTCTCTTTTACATGTCTATTTTGGATTTGGTACTACATTAGGGATAGAAATTGAGAGGGTTTTTTTTTCCCTTCTGAACTAAATTTTTCCACCGTTATTTCTCCAGATACTCCCCACAGACAGTTATAGTCTGAATCAATGGACCTCATCACCAAATTATGGCAAGTAATGTTCCTTCAGTATTCTGTACTAGTCAAATTCTCATCTTCTGTACTGTGTCCAGTTCTGGCCACTGTACTTTAAAAAGAATTCAGACAAATTGGAACAGGTTCAGGGGAGGTTCCCTATAAAGGCTGCCTTCATGCTTTTAGCACACAGAGAGGCAAGGAACATGAGACAGTAATGTGTAAAAGAAAAGGGTGGAGGGTCTAAGTAGTGTAATATTGTGTGTTACACTGTAACTCCCAGTATCTCTGATTGTTAACTATGATTGCAACGATGTGGGGAATTATAATTCAGTATCAACTGTGGATTTATTCATGTACTAGTTGACTAAGAATCTGTGGTCCTCCAACTATTATTGGACTATGTTTCCTTTTGCCATTGGCCATGTTGGAACGGAAAACTGGAATCCAACATCTGAAGGGGTAAATGTCTATGGAAATTCCAAGTCATCCAGGACATGGTTGCCCCTAAAGGTGCTTTTTTCAAGAGGCAATTGAACTTTCTGTTTTTTCTTTAAAGACGTTTTGCTTCTCATCCAAGAAGCTTCTTCAGTTTCAGAACATTGCGGAAGAAGCTTCTTGGATGACAACAAAACTTCTTCCAAGAAAACCAGAAAGTCCAGTAGCCTCTTGAAAAAGCATCTTTGGGACATCTGAAGGGGTAAAGACTTCCCCAAAGCCACAGCTCCCTGAAAGCATAACTAGCTTTTCAATAAAATAAAATAAAATAAAATAAATAAAATAAAATAATAAAACAAAACAAAATAATAATAAAATAAAATGTACTGGGATGGAAGGAGACCACCCAGCTCTCCAATTTTTTTCCAATTCACAGGATAGATCACCTTATGGCTCCAGGCCCAAAGTTTCACCCTTGACTTAGTTGCCACTAAAAACAAATCCACATTTGTCTCTCCCGCAAAATAAACCTGTCTGTGTTTCCCAGATCATGATTCCTGGAGAAACCTATAAAGAAAAAAATTCCACTGGAGCACTCTATCTGTAGCAGGTGCTGAGTAGTCTTTCTAATGATCCTATGGAAGTGTGGCTCACTATTGCATTCTGATCATCCACCGGGTGAACAGACAGGACGCAGGAGGAGCTGACTACTTGTAAGTGTGTAGTAAATTATTATTTTCTCCTGCTTGTCCATAATAGTTGAACAGGCAAAGAGGAGGAGGAGGAGGAGGAGGAGGAGGAGGAGGAGGTATGCATGAGACATACTTGAGAGTGAGGAGGGAGACATAGTTATGAAGTATAACAGAATAACAAAGTTGGGAGGGAGCTTAGAGGTGTTCTAGTCCAACCCTCTGCTCAGGCAGGAAACCCTATATCATTTCAGACAAATGTTTGTCTAATGTCTTCTTAAAAACTTCCAGTGCTGGAGCATTCACAAATTGTTCCACTGTTTAATTGTTCTGTCAGGAAATTTCTCCTTATTTCTAGGTTGCTTCTTTCCTTGATTAGTTTCCATCTGCTACTCGTCCTGCCTTCAGGTGTGCTTTGGATAATAGCTTGGCCCCTCCTGTTCTTTGTGGCAACCCCTGAGATATTGGAACACTGCTATCATGTCACTCCTAGTCCTTCTATCATGTTTAGGGGTCAATAGCAGCCCCTCTCTACTGAAGTCCAGATATCAGAAAGTATCAACAGTGTTTATATATGAAAACCACTGAACGTTTCTAGAAGGCATGATTGGGAAAACAGAGTTGCAGTACAAATGAGGGCATGATAAGAAGCAATTTCTCTTCTCAGAAAAAGAATGAAGTGGGATTTGACAACCAAGGCCTCTCTGCCTCTAATCTGCCTGGAGACAGATTTCAATGGATCATGCCTGATATTTCCTAGCCGTACCACAGATAACAATAATGATCTAATACATATCGATTTCACAAAAGACAATGTTGAAAAATCACTACATAATCTAAAAACCATCTCTGTCTATTGGACCGGATGGAATATGTGCCTACTTCTTAAGAAAGCTATCCACTGCCATAGCCAAACCTCTAAGCATAATCTTTGAAAAATCTTTCAGGACCAGCTCCTTGCTCTAACCTATGGTCACAAGCCACAGTCATCCCCATCTTCAAAAAGGGAGACCCCAAGCCTAGTTGAAAATTACAGGCCAATCTCCTTATGCTGCGTCACCTGTAAAGTCATGGAATCAATTATTAACCAATCCATCATCCTCCACTTAGAGACAAATAACCTACTCTCCAATAAACAATTTGGTTTCAGAGAAAAACTATCCTGTAATCTACAACTCTTACACTGCAGAAACATATGGGCGACACAACTGACCTTACAGGGCAAAGCAATAGACGAATCTACATAGACTTCTGTAAAGCCTTTGATTCAGTGGTACACACGACAAACTACTCCTAAAAAAATAAAATCCTATGGTATCTCTGGACAACTGAATAACTGGATAGAAGCATTCCTGTCAAACAGACAACAAATGGTCAAAATCGGGAGCGTCCTATCAAATCCAGTACCTGTCAATAGTGGTGTCCCCCAAGGCAGTGTTCTAGGACCAACTCTCTTCATACTCTACATAAACGACCTCTGTGATCATATTAAGAGCAATTGCGTTCTCTTCGCTGATGATGTAAAGCTGTTCAATACCACAGACAATACTGCTACCCTACGAAAAAGATCTTGACTATGTATCAGAATGGTCAAACAAATGGCAACTTCAAATATCAACAAATAAATGCTCTGTCTTACATATTGGCAAAAAAATCAGAAAATAAAATACAAGCTGAATAGTCAAGAACTTGTTGATGACCCAAGCTCTGTAAAGGACCTTGGAATACTCACCTCTAATGATCTAAGTGCTAGAGCCCACTGCAACTACATAGCCAAAAAGGCATTAAGAGTTGTTAACCTAATCCTACGTAGCTTTTTTCTGGTAATATCACACTACTAACCAGAGCATACAAAACATTTGCTAGACCAATACCGAATACAGTTCATCAGTCTGGAACCACATTATGTATCTGATATTAGATAATTCTTCATAAATTGGCCCAATGTGATTAATAGCATTAAGCACTCACTTGAGCCCATGAAAATCACTCTCGTGAGGACAAAGCCGATAACAGATAATCAGAGTTGGAAGGGACCTGTAGGTCATCTGTCCAACCCAGAGACCACCCATTTTTGACAGATGGCGGCCCGCCCCTCTTCCGAGCCTTCCCGGTGATGAGCTCCCACCTTTTGAGGCCTTCTGTTCCATGCTTTTTCAGTCGGTCTCGGTTGTTTCTTCCTTGTTCTCCACCATTATGTCTGCCTTGGGGCTTTTAAAAAAACCCCCTTTGGCCAGCCCCCCAATATCTATGTCTGGGTCCTTTTCTTCACCTGACTAGCATGCCCAGTTCCTGTAACCATTCTTCATATGTTTTAGTTGGAAGAAATGCTCTCCCCACTTCTTACAATCCCAATCTTAGAACCTCAAGAACCAAGTAACCATGTATAGACCAGAGGAAGGTAACTTTCCAGGTTGATAAAGATTAAATCACCCTCAGTTTCTGTTTTGAGCCTTATTAAAGAAACTAGGATGGAGAAGCCAGAAATAATTGGCTGTGTTTGAAATAAATGTTCCATAATGTGGAATATTTCTATGGGCACATAGAAATGTTCATTGTCCAATCGCTCAAAAGCATTTTAAGCCAACCAGCAAATGATTTCATTGTCACTGACCCCCCGAGTGTTGAAAATGCCATACGAGGCAATCATTACAGGTAGTCCTTGTTCAGCAACAATTGGCAATTATAGAATGGAATGGAATGGAATGGAATGGAATGGAATAGAATAGAATAGAATAGAATAGAATAGAATAGAATAGAATAGAATAGAATAGAATAGAATAGAATAGAATAGAATAGAATAGAATTTTTTATTGGCCAAGTGTGATTGGACACACAAGGAATTTGTCTTGGTTCACATACTCTCAGTGTACATAAAAGAAAAGATACATTTGTCAAGAATCAAGAATCATCAGGTATAACACTTAATAAAAGTCATAGGGTACAATAAGCAATCAAATCATACTAGGAAACAGTCAATATAGATCGTAAAGATACAAAGCGACAAAGTTACAGTCATACAGTCACAAGTGGGAGAGGATGGGCGATAAGGAGTGATGAGAAGGTTAATAGTAATAGTAGTGCAGACTTTGTAAATAGTTGGATAGTGTTGAGGGAATTATTTGTTTAGCAGAGTGATGGCGTTTGGGGAAAAACTGTCCTTGTGTCTAGTTGTTCTGCTGTGCAGTGCTCTATAGTGTCATTTTGAGGGGAGGAGTTGAAACAGTTTATGTCCAGGATGTGAGGGGTCTGTAGATATTTTCACAGCCCTCTTTTTGACTCATGCAGTATACAGGTCCTCGATGGAAGGCAGGTTAGTAGTAGTTGTTTTTTCTGCAGTCCTAATTACTCACTGGAGTCTGTGTCTGTCTTGTTGGGTTGCAGAACCAAACCAGACAGTTATAGAGGTGCAGATGACAGACTCAATAATTCCTCTGTAGAACTGGATCAGCAGCTCCTTATGACAGTGATGGAAAAGTAAGTTGACAATCCAACCTCACATTTACAACCTTCGCAGACCTATAAAGCGTAACTGGGCTGGGGAATTCTGGGAGTTGAAGTCCACATGTCTCTGAGGTTGAGAAACACTGTCCTAGAGAAAAATGGTATAGGGCTAGTCCTCGATTTACGATCACAATTGAGCCCAACATTTCAGTTGCTATGTGAGACATTTGTTAAATGAGTTTTGCCCCTGTTTTATGTCCTTTCTTGCTACAGTTGTTAAACGAATCACTACAATTGTTAAGTTAGTAACACAGTTGTTAAGTGAATCTGGCTTCCCCATTGACTTTGCTTGTCAGAAGGTCGCAAAAGGGGATCAATGATCCTGGGATGCTGCAAATGTCATAAATATGAATCAGTTGCCAAGCATCCAAATTTTTGCTCGCGTGACCATGTGGATGCTGCAATGGTCATAAGTGTGAAAAACGGCCATGTCACTTTTTTTCAAGTGACGTTGCAACTTTGAACGGTCACTAAAGGAAGTGTTGCAAGTCAAAGAGTATCTGTACAGGTCTAATGAATAGCCTAGGATTCTAAGGTGATTTTTCCTGTTTTAAAAATAATGTAACTTTAAAACAAAACTACTTTTCCATGAGCAGCCAGCCACTGAATTCTGCCTGGGTGCTTCGGAGTACCATTAACTAGTTTTAGTCCCTCCACTGATGGCCCAAGCAACAGAAGAGAAGGCTGGAGAAGATATAATGTCTCAGAGTCTCTCTACAGAGACAAATAAAACCTATGACTGAGATGAGAAAGCAGGTGCGGCAAAAACTTGCATCAGATTTTCCAGGCTGGGAGGAACAGCAAGGTGGTGTTTTTTTTCCTGTTTGACTTATTAACCATCAAGCACTACCTGATTTTTATGCCAAGGCAGGGAGAAGCAACATCTGCAGATGGAAGCAAAGGGGAAACTGGACAGAGTTAGGAATGCGATGGGTGTAACTTAAACTCATTGCAGGGATAGAAAAAGATTTCCAACTGCTTCAAACTTGCTGATAGTAGAAACACCTAAATCTCTCTCTCCATACCCCTCAAAAATTGAAGGAATGGTTATCATATTCCCCCTTTCTTTGGAAATTGCCTATCATTCTGCCTTTGCCAAGATGATAAAGGTATCCAGGTTTCTCTTCCCGGTCATCTCTTTTTTCTTTTTCCAGCAGAACTTAAGACTCATTAAATCATAGGAGAAGAATTGGAAGAGATTATCAAGGTCATGGGAGCTCTTTGGTTGTATTAATTCAGCCAACGGTGAGACCACCTGATAATGGTATCATGGAGTCCATATTTAACCACTTTATGAAGTGTGGGATGCTCTGTGAACTTTGGTTGGTTTTTTTTTCAGACATTCATTACCCAGCTAGGTAATATTATCACTGCTTACATACAAGTAGCTTGGCCTGTTTGGTGGAAGTGTTCTTGATAATTCCCTGATTAGGCTGTTGTTTACAACGTTAATAAATTAATAAATTCTTGGTTGGGGTATTGCTTACTGCTTAATATTAATAGCAATAGCACTTAGACTTATATACCTCTTCACAGTGTTTTACAGCCCTCTCTAAATGGTTTACAGAGTCAGCACATTGCCACTAATAATCTGGGTCCTCATTTTATCGACTTCGGAAGGATGGAAGGCTGAGTCCAGCTTGAGCTGGTGAGGATCAAACTCCTGATAATGGGTTCAGTTAGCTATAGCAATAGCACTTAGACTTATATACCTCTTCACAGTGCTTTATAGCCCTCTCTAAGTGGTTTACAGAGTCAGCATATTGCTCCCAACAATCTGGGTCCTCATTTTATCAACCTCAGAAGGATAGAAAGTTGAATCAACCTTGAGCCAGTCAGAATCGAACTCCTGGCAGTGAGCAGTGAGTTAGTGTGTAATATTGTAATACCCTAACCCTAACCACTGTGCCACCATGGTTCTTAATCTTTGCTTATCTAGGTGCTGACTGCTGGTCAGGAGCTCATTGTGATCTTTTAGCATTTTTATTGTTTCTTTTGAATGGTAGATAGATGTTGTTCATCTCTATGTGCCTGTTGATAGATGATTTGTCTGAATGGCAGCCTTCCATGAGTTCTCTCATTTTATGAAGGTCAATGTCACAAGGCACTTTGTCAAGGGCCTTATTGAGATCTAGGTGCACTATATAGAACATTCTCCAAGTTGGGGAAATCTGGGAGTTGAAATCCACACTTCCGCTGAGATTGAGAAAGGCTGATCTAGGACATTCCCTGATCGACTAAGCTAGTATCTTTATTAAGAAGTAAGGTTGGTCTGCCATGACTAACTTTCTTTTACGTCTCCCACTTAAGCCCTGTAAAGACAGCAACAGTTCCTGGCAGAATGTGGCTTAGCAATTACAGCAGCAAAATTTACTTTTATGCTGGCTCAGGACTGGAATGCATTTTAGCAAGCCCAAACCTGGTTGCTATATTTTTTAAAAAAATTGCTGGCAGAGTATAATTCTGAACTGGAAAATAATCAGAGGAGGTAGAGTTATATAGGTTTTTTTCACTACCAATTCTCCCTAGCTGATTTTATACCATCTATATGCCGTTTTGTCAATACACTGGGGTGGGGAAAGAGTCTCTTCCACAATTTATATATTTCATCCCAGCCAACACAACAAATGAAAGGTTCAGGTTTCCGATCAAAAGTTATTTAGACTGGATGTGTAAATTGGAGTGTTCTTGCATGAACTTCATCTCTGTAAGAGTTTGCATTTGCTGGCAATCCATCACGTCTTAGCCATTTGTTTCCAAGGGTTGATCAGGCTTGAAAGTGATAAGAAGAAGGCCCAGGAAAAAAAAATGAATGGGGTAGAAAAGGCACTTAATTAAACTGCCATCTGAAGTCTGGAGACAAGACAGGGCTGTATCTTGACAGAGGTGGTGTACAGCAATAGGTCTTACACATCTTGATTTTCTAATAAATGAGCCTCCTTAACATCAACTAGAGATGGATAAAAATTGTCAGGCTGTGTTGAGATTTAGACTTTAGTGATGTGGCTATAAAGACAGTAGCCTAAACAGTTCCTGCCAGTGGTGGGATTCAATGTTTTTTTACTACCGGTTCTGTGGGCGTGGCTTGGTGGGCATGGCAGGGGAAGGATACTGTAAAATCCCCATTCCCTCCCTACTCCTGGGGGAAGGTTACTGCAAAATCCCATTCCCTCCCCACCCCACTAACCTGCTTTCCAGCTCCGTTCTCCTGTGCAGGGCAACTAAAGGAGACCCGGACAATCAGCTGGGACTCAGGAGGTAGAGAATAGATGGGGGTGTGGCCAGTCAGAGGGTATTGTCCAGTTCTCCAAACTACTCAAAATTTCCACTACCGGTTCTCCAGAACTGGTCAGAACCTGCTGAATACTATCTTTGGTTCCTGCTTAGTTGCTCATGTTCTACAAGGCGAAGATCTTCACCACTGAAGATGCCAGCCACAGTTTTGGCAAAACTTCAGGAAATCTGTTTGCTAGACCATGGACACTAAGTCCAGCATTGCCGGGAGATACCAGTCATGAAAGCTTACATGAGTGAGGTGGTTGTTGTTTCATTTTTAAAAAATCCTTTCTCACGCTATGGGCGGTCTGAGTCTCCCTCAATCTCAGGTCTTCTACCAGAAGTCTGGAGGCTTGAGGGTTCTATTCACCATCTTCATTTAAAGGCCCCAGAATCCCTTGCAGGGTGGAGTCTGGGCAACTGAATGGAGCTAGTAGAGTGTTTTAATGGCCGGATGCCCTTCCTGTCATCAATGTGAAGTTTTGTTCAGCAGATATATTCTCAGTGTGCTCAGAGAGAGAAATATCCGCCTCTACCTAGGATTCAACTCATAGCCTTCTGATTGTTCTGTTCTATGATCTATTCATATGCATAAACATATGCCAAATTACATTTTTTTTAAAGAATTTGAGATTTAAAGAGAATCAAGAAGAAAGCAAAACTAAACCAGGGATGGACAATTAAACCTTGTGGAATAGTTTTTAGAAAGAACAACTTCTGATTAAATCCTAGTAGTCATTTTCGTCCTGTTAATGCAGGACATCTATATTGAGTTTCACATCTTGGAAAAGGCATCAACTAAACTTCGAACAAAGACAGTTTCTTCCCAAACTAGTGTGGTGGAATGTAGTCTGGATTCCCAGGATGGAGGGGCTGCTTTCTAAGGAACAAAGACGCAGTAGAGATTGGAAAGTTTGATCAGCAGGAAGAGGGTTAAAATGATTCCTCTCTAGCTTTTCACAGGCTTTGTGCTTTGTTTATACACAGCAACCAAATACTAAACATCAGCCTAGTCAAGAAACTACCAAGAACATTCCCATCAACACTGACAGGGCAAATCATAATAGAGGCCAAATCCCAATCCTTTTAGCCCCGATGATGTTACCAACTTGGGTAATGAAACATCAGCAAGAAAACAACCAAGCTCAGAGAGCACTAAGAAATCTGTAGTTACATAAATAGTTGCTTTAGTCTGCCAAGATTCTGTCTATAGGTAAAGAACAATAATGGAGTCCACTCTTAAGGAACTCCATGTGTATTTCTTGATTCTTGGGGCCTAACACTGGTTGTTGTAGGATGTTTACCCTGCCCATTTTCTGATACATCTCTGCCCTTTACCACTACCACAAAGTATGGGGGCGGGGGATAATGCCAGTTAAGAGCTGGAATGGGAAAACCCAGATTCAGTCATGGAAACTTATTGAATATCAGGCCCTATCAAACCAGAACTTCTACAAGAATTGGTCAAATAGGTTTCTTTATTGTCGATCACCAGTTTACAAGAATCTTGCCGGACTATCTGTCTTCTTTTGGGAAACGGCAGATAAAGATCTAAGAGTTGGACCTCAAACATTTCCCCCCAAAGTGACTGTAAATTGGAATGCATTTTACCTCCCTTCCCATTTGACCCTCCTTTCCTTCAGAAGGTGGTTCTACCACATTAAGTGGACCATTCAAAAGTCCTTATCTTAACCTACATGAGCCATGGTGGTGCAGTGGTTAGAGTGCACTACTGCAGGCTACTTCTGCTGAGTGCTGGCTGCCTGCAATTTGGTAGTTCAAACTCTCCGGGCTCAAGGTTGATTCAGTCTTCCATCCTTCTGAGCTGGGTAAAATGAGTACCCAAAATTGTTGAGGGTAATATGCTGACTCTGTAAATTGCTTAGAGAGGGCTGTAAAGCAGTATAGAAGTCTAAGTGCTATTGCTACATCCCATTGTTATGACTTTAGAGAAAAATCTGGTGGAGCAAAATAGCTGTGTATGTTGACTTGAGTTTCTGGTGGAAAGATAGATCATCAACTTAATCAGTCATAATAACAAGCTACACTATTCCTCTAGTCAAATCCAGCCTAATCCCAAACCCCAAAGTCAAATATTGATTTTTCTCCTTGTCTTGTAAGAAATTTGACAGTGGCCTCAGGTCTGATCTTTGGTGAATTTTCATACAAAGGTCTTCTAGTGAAGATTTATTTTTTCTTATAGTTTTTGATGTGACATTTGAAGAGAGAGCTGTCAACATTGTTTCATTCATTGATAGGTGATTTATTTTGCTAGTGGAGTTTATTGATTGGTTGATTAAATTTATGTGCTACTCCACTCACTGATGACTCTGAATCCTCCTAAATAAAATAATTTCACAATTCCTATTGAACTCTAGGTTGAATAGTTCCAAAAGCTACACAGTCCTTCTCTTGGGATCAGCTGTTGAAAAATCCGATACTGTCTCTTCAAAGACTGTTATGAAATGTGCATTATCTACAAGCTATGTAACTGTGCATTATTTTTAGCTAATGTTGCCTGAGTTATGTGAGCCTTTTCACTTTATGCCATGCCTTAAGGGTAACAGAGAGAGGACTGGCTAAATTTGATGCCAATTGGCTTGATCTGATTTCCTGGGCATCCGAATCCCCGGCATCTGAAGTGGCTGTTTCATTCTGTCTATGGACCTTGCACAGTAATTTAGAACATAGCATAGTAAGGTTGGAAGAGACCTTGGAGGTCTTCTAGACTAAGCCCCTGCTGAAGCAGAAGCCTCCATACCAGAGGTGGTATTCAGCAAGTTCTGACTAGTTGTGGACAACCGGTAGCGGAAATTTTGAGTAAGTCGAAGAACGGCCAATACCACCTCTGACTTGCCTCGCCCCCATATAATCTCTGCCTCCCGAGTCCCAGCTGATCGGCTGGGTCTTCTTTGGTTGCCCTGCACAGGAGAACAGAGCTGGAAAGCAGGTTAGTGGGGTGGGGAGGGAATGGAGATTTTGCAGTGTCCTTCCCCTGCCACGCCCATCAAGCCATGCCCACCAAACCACGCCATGCCCACCAAACCACATCATGACCACCAAGCCACTCCCACAGGATCGGTAGTTAAAAAAACCCGAATCCCACCACTGCTCCATACCATTCAGGATAAATAGCTATGCAGTCTGTGGTTGAAAACGCTTCAGGGATGAAGCTATTCTACTGATTGTTTTTGGCACGACAACTATTTATTTATTTGTCTGCTTGTTTGTCAAACATGTACAAGGTAACAAGTATAAGTGTGAACATAAACAGGAACAAAGGAAGTAAATACAGATAAATGGGGACAGTAAGATAGGGATGGTAGGCACGCTGGTGCGTTTATGCACGCCCTCTTTAAGGACCTCTTAGGAATGGAGTGAGGTCCACAGCAGACAGTTTGAGGTTGAAGCTGTGAGGGGTTGAGGCTGTAACCATGGAGTCCAGTAGAGCATTCCAGGTGTTGACCACTCTGTTGCTGAAGTCGTATTTTCTGCAATTGAGTTTGGAGTGGGTTTACTTTGATTTTATATCAATTGTTTGCCCATGTATTATTGTGATTGAGGCTGAAGAAGTCCTGCACAAGAGAACGGAGAGCAAAGTGTTATAGCAGACAATTTTGTTAACTATGCTTAGATCAGGTCACAGGCAGCACAGTTCCAGATTGTCCGGGCCCAAAATTTCAAGACTGGAGGCATAAGGAATTCTATTGTGAGTGGAGGAGTGGAGAACTTTTCTCGAGAAATACCTCTGAACCCTCTCAATCATGTTAATGTCTGATACACAGTGCAGGTTCCAGGCGGACGAGCTGTATTCAAGAACTGGTCTGGCAAAGGTTCTGTAGAACTTTATAGTTTTACAGAACTCATCGAGAGAACTCAACACTCCTGCAAAGTTATCTGACTGTGCAAAGCAATGAACGCAATGCCCTTCTGCAAACTCTTGAAAAAGCATCATACCGTGGCTATAAGTTTTTGAAAGAAAATGCTGGGCAGGTGGGTTTCATTTTCGAAATGCAGATCTCCTTTGATCAACCTCTGCCTTTTTTTAGATCTGAACTATGGCTTGACAGGTCCTTCGAGAGGAAGCAGGTGTACATGTTGCGTGATGAATCGGAGCTGATGGTGGCAGTCAGAGGCAGGTCACACCGGAGTTGCTGTCAGCAGCCCACAAAGCCTTGGGTTTGATACAATGGTATGTTTGATGGGAACTTGTTTCTGGGGGCGCTTAAGAAGCTGAGATGAATGAAAAAAAAATTAGAGAACTTCATATGCAATGTAGCCTGTTGAAATGTCCCAAATTGGAAACACTTCTGTATGTAGATAAAAGTTAAATGAGACCTTTCAAGTCAAACCCCCAGGATTCTAGAAACAAAGAATGACAGGATCGTAAAACATCACTGTTGAGGGAGCAGAGAGCTAACTCAGTTCCCTTAGTAATAGCTAGCAGATGGGCAAATGAAGCAATGAGAAAAACAACGTCCCAGTTCTTCGGAGGTTTTGCCTTTTCATCTTGGCCTGAAGCAATGGTGTAATTGAGCTGCAGCCTCTGGAAATGACTTTGGCAGCTGGAACCTGGTTGGTGTGCAGTTTACACTGAGACATTTGAGAAAGGATGCTTGGATGATTTACAAATTCTCTAGGACAAAGGTACCACATTGTCAATGTGCAAGGTTCAAATGCATAGAAGCCAATAAGACTTCTATCAAATTAGGTTGCGGGGGGCATGATGCCCATGTTGCCATCCAAGTGACATAACCGAACAGAATAACAGAGTTGGAAGGGATCTCGGCGGTCTTCTAGTCCAACCCTTTGGTCAAGCAGGAGATCCTGAGGGTCGGACAAGAAGCCATGGATGGAAACTAATCAAGGAGAGAAGCAACCTAGAACTAAGGAGAAATTTCCTGACAGTTAGAGCAATTAACCAGTGGAACAACTTGCCTCCAGAAGTTGGGAAGGAAAACTGGAAGTTTTTAAGAAGAGATTGGACAACCATTTGTCTGAAATGGTACAGGCAGAGGTGGTATTCAGCAGGTTCTGACCAGTTCTGGAGAACTGGTAGCGGAAATTTTGAATAGTTCAGAATACCGCCTCTGACTGGCCCCGCCCCCATCTATTCTCTGCCTCCCAGCTGATCAGCTGGGTCTTCTTTTGTTGCCCTCCACAGGAGAATGGAGCTGGAAAGCAGGTTAGCGGGGTGGGGAAGGAATAGGGATTTTGCAATATCCTTCCTCTGCCATGCCCACCAAGCCATGCCATGCCACGCCATGCCCACAAGCCACACCCACTGAACTGGTAATAAAAAAAATTGAATCTCACCACTGGGTATAGGGTTTCCTGCCTGAGCAGGATATTGGATTGGAAGACCTCCAAGGTCCCTTCCAACTCTGTTATTCTATTCTGTTCTGTTCTGTTCTGTTCTGTCCTATCTTATACCACTCTGGACATACAGCTGTCCAACTTCTTCTTGAAAACCTCTAGTAATGGAGCACTGACAACTTCTGAAGAACAAAGTCCATCTTCCAAGACAATTTCTTTTATTGAAGAAAGCATCAAATTGGCAAAGTCTGTGGTAATTCTGGATCTGACACAACACGGAATTACCCCACAATATTAGAAGTTAGAAACAACCCACAAAAGTCACATTCTCCAAGAGAAGTAATTCAACGTTGCTTGATGACATAAATCTCTACCTCAAGGCGCCTAAGCACAGACAGCTTATTTTTCCATGGGAAGAAGAATCTCCTAGCCAAAACAACTCTCTTTATCTCCACTCCTGTCCCCTTAGGAATGTGGCAAGCCCAAAACCCTTCCCCCATGACTGCCAAAGAGAAAGTAAGAAAAAGAATATATACTAAGCCTAAATAAAATGGCTACACTTCTTTCGCCCTCCGTCACTTGAAAAGAAACCCCTGCAATGACATAAAATACACAAAGATTGAAATTAGGTTACACGATCATACAATGCACATTTTAACCTCCTCTGCCACCCACAGAATTCGGTTTAGGTTTGTGTGAATATTTTTCATGGAAATGGAAATGGATTTCATCACTTGGAAACCTGACAGCTTATTCCACTGGTTTATTGTTGTCAAGAAATTACTTCTTACTTCCAGGTCACTTCTCTCCTTCGTTAGTTTTCATCTAATTGTCATTAGATGACATGGACATTGTCATAGCTCCATAGAGTAGACCTTCATCTGAAGGGCAAGAGGACATGTTGCTATGGTCATATGAGGACTAGTCATAAGTCACCTTTTTCAGTGCTATTGTAACTTTGAAATGTCCCTAAACAAATGGTTATAAATCAAGGAATACCTTCACTAATGAAGGTGAATATATGTATCCCAAGATAGATAGATAGATAGATAGATAGATAGATAGATAGATAGATAGATAGATAGATAGATAGATAGATAGATAGAGCAGTGGTGGCACAGTGGTTAGAGTGTAGTACTGCAGGCTACTTCTGCTGACTGCCTGCAATCTGGCAGTCCGAATCTCACCAGGCTCAAGGTTGACTCAGCCTTCCATCCTTCCAAGGTCAGTCAAATGATTACCCATTTGTTGGGGGCAATAGGCTGACTCTGTAAAACCGCTTAGAGAAGGCTGTAAAGCAGTGTAAAGCGGTATATAAGTCTAAGTGCTATTGTATAATGTTGCAGGATCCACTCTGGGTTGATCAGCAGGACCAGAGGTTTTCTTGTCCAAACTTTCGGACTCGTCCTGGAGGCCCATTCTCAAGGAAACTTCTCTGTGTGCTTTGGGTTTTTCTCTGTGTGATAGTTCTATGGTGCCTGTTGTGTGTAGTTTTTTTTAGATGTAGATTGGGGTGTTGGAAACTCAAAAGACAAAACCTCGGCTCTCGATGATCGACCCAGACTGGATCCTGCAAAACCTACACTTATAAATGGCCTCCAAAAAAAAAAAAGAGAGAGAGAGAGATGCTATTTAAGGCTCTCCCACCCTTCCGAATAGATATAACAAAACTTTAGCATGAAGCTTCTTCCTAAGAGCTGCATCTTGCTTTTTTATAAATAAAAATTTGATAGATCATATTCACTGGAAGCTGAGCCTTATCACAGAGATTCGTCCAACTGATATATCGCTTAGCCAATTCTCGTCTTCTTCCAATATTTGTTCAAGAGGAAACCTTCCCGAATGCATAAGAACAATTTACCAAGTATTTCAAATCATCCAGAAACGTGACATTTTATAATCTTACTTCCATTTCAACTCTTTGTTTATCTTTGCCCTGACTTTAAAGCTCAAAACAAAATAAAAATGTCACTTCTCGCTGATTTTCAAGCCACATCAGATAAGTTGGCCGCTTTTATTTCAAAATGACATTTATATATTTTTGCAATTTTGAATGAATGGATTAGCGAGACTAGAGAAATTCCTCCGTTTTTCATTTTAGCACAGTGCTTCCCAATCTAGACAACCTTTAGACATGTTAACACAATAACAGAGTTTGGAAGGGACCTTGTAGGTCATCTAGTCCAACCCCCGCCACCCAAGCAGGAGACGCTACACCAGCGGTGTAAAACTGAAGGCCCATGGGGTGCTTAGATCTGTCCTGTGGGGCTGACCTGGAAAAAGCAAAGGACCGCCCCGTGGTGCCTCTGCCAGCAAAAATGGAGCTGGGGGGGGGGGCACATGCAGCCACCTCATGCTCTTTTTTTGCTGGCAGAGGGCTGCAGGGGGCTGCCACAGCTGAAAATGGGGTATGGGGAGGAGCTCCATTTTCATCAGCAGAGGGCTATCAAAATAGACTCTCACTCTGTCCAGGACCTCGGAGTACTCATATCTAAAGACCTAAGTGCCAGAGCTCACTGTAACAGCATTGGCAAAAAGGCATTAAGAGTTGTAAATCTAATGTTACGAAGCTTCTCCTCTGGAAATGTTGATTTGCTAACTTGAGCATACAAAACTTTTGCCAGACCAATACTCGAATACAGCTCATCTGTCTGGAATCCACATTGTACACCAGACATTAATACAACTGAGTGAGTCCAGAAGTATTTCACGAGAAGAGTACTACGCTCCTCTGCTCGCAACAGAATACCCTATATCACCAGACTTGAAATTTTGGGCTTGGACAACCTAGAACTACTCCGCCTACGGTTGGACTTAAGCGTACTACACAAAATTATCTGCTACAATGTCCTACTAGTCAATGACTACTTCAGCTTCAACCACAACAATACAAGAGCACACAATAGATACAAACTCAATGTAAACCGCTCCAAACTTGACTGCAGAAAGTACGACTTCAGCAACAGAGTGGTCAATGCCTGGAATGCACTACCTGACTCTGTTGTTACATCCTCAAACCCCCACTCCTTTAACCTCAAACTATCCACTATTGACCTCACCCCATTCCTAAGAAGTCTGTAAGGGACCTGCATAAGCGCACCATCGTGCCTATTGTCCCTGTCCTATTGTCCCCATTTAATCGTACCTATTTTCTGTATTTTTACACATGTTTATATTTATACTTATTATTTTGCAAGCGATTGACAAATCAAATACATAAATAAAAGAAGAAATGTTTCCCCTTTTGCATTTGAGCGTGCAAGAAGGGACAGGAAAAGAGAAAAGGAAAGAGGAAAGAAAAAGAAGAAAAGCTGGGAAGAGAGCAAGGAGGGAAAAATAAGGAAAGAAGGGAAGGAAGAAGAAAGGAGAATGAAGAGGGAAAGAAAAGGAAGAGAATGAAGGAAGGAGGGAGAGGGGAGGGAGGGGGGAAGGGAAGGAAGGAAAGGAGGAAGATAGGGAGGGAGACAGAAGTGGTATTCAGCAGTTTTTGACCAGTTCTAGAGAACCGGTAGCGGAAATTTTGAGTAGTTCGGAGAACCGGCAAATGCCACCTCTAACCGGCCTCGCCCCCATATATTCTCCTCCTTCTGAGTCCCAGCTGATCAGCTGGGTCTTCTTTTGTTGCCTTGCACAGGAGAATGGAGCTGGAAAGCAGGTTAGTGGGATGGGGAGGGAATGGGGATTTTGCAGCATCCTTCCCCCAGGAGTAGGGTGGGAACAGGGATTTTGCAGTATCCTTCCCCTGCCACGCCCACCAAGCCACGCCCACAGAACCGGTAGTAAAAAAAGAATTGAATTCCACTACTGGAGGGAGATTATAATGAGAGTGAGGGTCGGTTTCAGGGAAGTCCTGCCTTAGTATTTGGCCATCACAGGTGCCCACAACATGAGTCCTGTGTCCCTCCTCACCCCCAGCCGTAGGCTACCATAGGCTAATGTACCTCTCTCCTACAACATTCGAAAGAGCTCTTTTATTAGGTTTCCAATTCCATTATTGAAGCAAAAATAACGGGGGAAAGGGAAAATAAAATCTGTTATTTCAGCTGCTCTGCTAGCAAGGCGAAAATATACAGATCATGCAATCTTTAAACCCGTGAATGAATAAGTATCGGTCTTTATGGATGCCAGAGATAATAAGGGGTCTGGAGGCTAAGTCGTATGATGAATTATTAAGGTATGCCTAGCTTAATGAAGAGAAGGTTTAGGGTGGCAGCCTTCCAATATTTGAGGGGCTGTCACGGAGAAGAAGAAGAAGAAGGGATTGACTTATTCTCCAAAGCACCTGAGGGCAGGACAAAAAGCCATCGGTGGAACTTCGTCAGGAAAAGATCCAATCTGGAATGAAGAAGAAATTTCCTAACAGGAAGAACCAGGGCTGGGCTGCTATGGGTTTGCAGGGGTTCAGGAGAGCCTCTAGCTATGATTCTGTACAGTTTGGAGAACCCCCAAATCCCACTCCTGGCTGGCCCTGTCCCCCCAGGAGTCCCCACGCGGCCTGTTTTGGATGCAGGTAAGTGCAGGGCATGTGTGGAGCCTCGGGGAGGGCAAAAAACAGACCTCCCAGAAGTTCGGGAAGGCCAGAAATGGGCCTGTTTCCGGCTTCCAGAGAGCCTCAGGAGCCCGGGAGGCCGTTTTCACCCTCCAGGAGGCTTGAGGAAAGCCTCCGGAGCCCAGGGAGGGCAAAAATGCTCCCCCCGCATGGTGCAGGAGGCCGACTAGGCCACACCCACCATGGCCACGCCCACCCAGCAAACAGGCAGGTAACTCTTTGCTAATATTTTTGAAACTCACCCCTGGTAAGAACAATTCATCAATGGAACATCTTACCTCCCAGGGTACTCTGTTGCTGGAAGTTTTCAAGTAAAGATTAGATAACCATTTATCTGGGGTTGTATAAGGTCTGCTGCCTTGGCAAGGGGTTGGACTAGAAGACCTCCAAGTTCCCTTCCAACCCTGTGATTGTGTGTCTATATTCAAGGATGCCACCTTGGGCACCTTGTCGGCAATCTGTCCCATCCGTCTTCCTTTCCAATTCTTTAAATTTTCTTTCTTAAAGACAAAAAAGGGAATTGCTGGTGCTTTGCAAAATAGAACTGAAGAGAGCAATTCACCTGTATTTATTTTCTACCTGTTCTTCAGATTGATGAAATGAAACTCACTTTTTATTTAATGCAAAAAGAAAGAATTGTTAGGTATGTTTACATTTCTTGGTAGGAGGTAACCAACGGTCTTTTTGCATGTGCTTGTGTGCGTAGCTTCACGCATCCATAGACACGTTCTGTGCTTTAGATATTTTTCTCCCCTGCAGGAGAAATTTAATCCAGAGAAATTATGGGGTAATTTCTTTTTCTCCTCATTCTGGAGACATTTGGAGAAATCTCCCATCTCTGCTCAAAAAAACAGGTGGTGAGTTTTATTTATTTTTATTTATTTTATTTGGTTTGTCAATTGCTTACAAGATAATAGGTATAAGTAAAAACATAGCTATGAATACATGGATACATATAAGAAAAATAAAAAAATAAAAGAAACAATAGGACAGGGACGGAAGGCACGTTGGTGTACTTACGCACGCCCCCTACAGACCTCTTAGGAAAGGGGTGAGGTCTATAGTAGACAGTCTAAGGTTAAAGTTTTTGGGGTTTGGGGAAGAAACTACAGAATCAGGTAGAGTATTCCAGACATTGACCATTCTGTTGCTGAAGTCGTATTTCCTGCAATCAAGTTTGGTGCGGTTTACCTTGAGTTTGTATCTATTGTGTGCTCTTGTGTTGTTATGGTTGAAGCTGAAGTATTCATTGACAGGTAGGACATTGCAATGTATGATTTTATATACTATATACTTAGATCGGACCAAAGGTGGCGTAGTTCTAGTTTTCTAGGTCTAGAATTTCAAGTCTGGTGGCATAAGGTATTCTGCTAAGAGCAGAGGAGTGGAGAACTCTTCTTTTAAAAGGCGAATGTCCTTGTTTTACTGTGAAGAACTCACTTTTAGCATTAGCCATCTTTAAAAAAATGCTGCTAATCAACTCTGGATTAACCATTAAGCAAAATAAGAATGCCCTTAAGGCACCAAGGAAAGGAAGGACCACAAAGCCACCCCACCCCCTAGGTTTCATTGCCATACTCAACTTTGGTCAATTTTTCTGTGGTTGCCTTTATCTGCCATGTTCACCCACTTTCCTTCCTTCCTTCCTTCCTTCCTTCCTTCCTTCCTTCCTTCCTTCCTTCCTTCCTTCCTTCCTTCCTTCCTTCCTTCCTTCCTTCCTTCCTTCCTTCCTTCCTTCCTTCCTCCTGAGGGAAGATCCTCTCTCCTAGAAGAATGAAATATTTTGAGAAATATTTAAAGGGCAGAATATTATATGTCCTTAAAGAAGAAACATGTTTAAAAGAAAACAGCTCCTTGCTCCCAGCAGATATTTGGTGCCCATTAAGAAAGACTGGGCCATCCTATCTACAAGACAAAAGACCTTCAGCTCCAGGGTGATGGGATTAGCCCTCACTCAAGATCCAAACCATGACAAAGCCATGAAGACACAATAGGAATTGCCCAACACCCTTTCAGAGCACAAGCTCCTTCCTTGCATCATCTCAGTTGTACCACACCCTCCAAACTTCAACCAAACCTGGAAGCTATCTACAGTGCCAGCCATGACCCCTACAACAGCCAATAGATTACATGTCCTTGCACAGGAACAGGAAGCTCAAGTGCAAAGCCCAAGAGAAGGTATAAAAACCCCTCATTCTCCATTCCATGTGGTCAGCTGCCCAGGACCTCAACCCACGTGGTTCTGCTTTATCATTAAACCATCTTTCCAATCACCCTCCATGTTTCCAGTGTTTTTCTTCCAGCTTGGAACTGAACCAGATGGATATTTCTTCCAACAGTTCCTTCCTTCCTTCCTTCCTTCCTTCCTTCCTTCCTTCCTTCCTTCCTTCCTTCCTTCCTTCTTTCCTCCCTCCCTCTCTCCCCCTTCTCTTTCTCATCTCACTGTAGAAGCGACTTGAATCTTCATTGCTAAAAAAAGTTTTCTTTGGCAGCAAGAGTGGGTAAAGCTTAAAAGTTTGGTTTGGAGGTGTCATTGGATATCATGTTTGTTTTCATCTTGTGACTTGAGAGTTTGGCTTCCATCAAGAAGCATTATTGTTAGGATGAACTCATGCGGTCTGTTGGCCTTCATCCAGGCCTCCTGCTGGCTCCCTGTACACCGTTGTAAAAAATAAAAATGGGGGTTAGCTGGCTACAGTAGTGTTTCTTAGCAACTGTAAGTTGTGTAGATTTCAACTCCCATAATTCCAGCATTGTTGGCTGGGGAATTCTGGGAGTTGGAGTCCACACAGCTTAAAATTGATGAGATTGAGAAATACTAGCTTAGAGAATAAGCAAAAATGAGTTCAAACGGAGAAAAAATTCCCGAGGCATCAGAGAAGTGCAGAATTTTGATCATTGTGTGTGCAAAGTGGAAAAAAAGACAGATTTTTTTTTTCTGAGGAAAGCTTTAAAAAGGAGGGAGCTCATTTTAAAGAACTACAGCAGAATGCAGGCTAATTCTGCTCACAGCCTGCAGTTCGATCCTGATGGGTCTCAAGCAGTGGTGGTATTGAATTTTTTTTTACTACCGGTTCTGTGGGCATGGCTTGGTGGGCATGGCGGGGGAAGGATACTGTAAAATCCCCATTCCCTCCCCACCCTGCTAACCTGCTTTCCAGCTCTGGGCAGGGCAACCAAAGAAGACCCAGCCGATCAGCTGGGACTCAGAGGCAGAGAATAGATGGGGGTGGGCCCAGTCAGAGGTGGGATTGGCCGGTTCTCCGAACAACTCAAAATTTCCGCTACCGGTTGTCCAGAACCTGCTGAATACCATCTCTGGTCTCAAGGTTGACTCAGCCTTCAACCCTTCTGAAATCAGTAATATGAGGTCCCAGATTGTTGAGGGCAACATGCTGACATTATAAACCAGCCAGAGAATGCTGTAAAGCACTATGGGACGGAATATAAATCTAATTGCTACAGCTGTTGCTATTTATAGTTTATCAATTTATTGAATTTAACTTTGGCTGGTAAAGATTAGCCTCTGTCATTTTAGATGAAGACAATGGGAGACACAAAAAGCATACACAGCTTATCCCAAAGCTAAAAAGCCATGCCTTTCTTCTAGGTACATTATGCTTTTGACTGCTCACTCATTCTTTGTCTTTCTAAGTCTATATTATTATTGATTTCTTTCTGTCTCTTATTTATATTTTATTGATTTATTGGATTTTACTTCTGCTTGTAAAGGTTAATGGGCCATAAATAATGTCATTAGGACTCTAAAAGCATTTATCTTGGAGTACCAAGGAATGCATAGCTTGGGCTGGTAGAAAGCAAGGCCTATTTCCAAACCCATTTTGAAGTCTTTCTCATTTGAATAAGCTTGGCCAGCATTTGCCAGACAAAAAAATTAACCTGAAAGCTGAACAGTATAATCAATTGGATAATATAAAACAATGGGAAATAGATGAGCAAACCCCAAAAGTCAATATACAATCATATTGCAGAATATTTAATGCATTAAATCACCTACTCCATTCAACCTCATGATGACTTACAAAAGAAAATATCAACGGCGTTACAACCCCATTTTTCAAATTGCCATATATTTTTTATGAAATCATCTTTATTTTCCTGTTAGAAGAGAATAGTTGCAGCTTAGCTTTGAATTTAGCTTTGAGTTGCCAGTGCTCCCTGCGCTTGGTTGTTTGCTTGCAGGCATTTCATTACCAAACTATGTAACATCATCAGGCTGATGATTTTTATTATATAGTTTGGTAATGAAACATCTGCAAGAAACCAACCAAGCTTAGAGAGCACCAAGAATCCCACTTTAATTTTAATATTTTTTATCTTTAATTTTAGCTAACAATGTATTGATATTTACACATCTCAGTCTTTCATGTTAAACTTTGATTGCTATTTTCCTTTCCTTTAATTATGCCATTCTTCTAACTATGTGGGTTAAACACTTATGGGGACAATCTTTATCTACATCTTTATCCCATTCTGTTCTGTTTCTCCAAATTCAGTTATTACTGAAATAGCATCACCTCAATTATTCCTAAAGAGAATAATTAGATATTCTGGCATACCTACTAGTCTTTTTTATTATTATTAATTTTATTTTATTTTTATATACAATAAATCCATTCCATTTCAATTGTGCATCAATTAGGTACATATTTCAATTGCTTAACAGTTATTAATAATGTTCTTCTTATCAACTTAACAGTACAACAATAATCATATTCCCATATATATAGTATCGGTGGGATCCAATATATCTATTACACTAGTTTCTCTTATTGCTCTATAAATACATCTAGTCCCTTTTAAATTATTCTATTTTCTACCCATTGATAAAGCAAATACTATAACATATAATATTCCGATTCTTCTTTTTCTTTAATTTCTAATGTTAATCTATTCATTTCTGCACATTCAAATATTTTTTCAATTTCCCTCTATCGGTATCTTATCACTCTTTCAATTTACAAATACAAATTCTAGCTGCTTTTAATACATGTATAATTACATAAACTTTTCTTTTTCTTTTCTTTAGTATAACCTTCTGGTACTATTCCTACTAGTCTTAATATATTCTATTTCCTGCCATGATCTACAGCAGTGTTTTTCAACTTCAACAGTTTTAAGACATGTGGACTTCAACTCCCAGAATTCCACAACATGCCATTGTTAGGGATAGGGATAGGATTAGGGGTAGGGGTAGGATTAGGGCTAGGGTTAGGGCTTCTTGGAGTCAGAAAAACTGATGTCAGGAATAGATTCCAAAGATTCTCTAAAGAAACCAAGAGTGAAAACTTCCCCCCCCTCCCCAGACTTCTATCTGGATCCCAATAAAATTCATGGGGAAAATTGCCAAATAAACCAGGGTTAGAAATAAGATTAGGGTTAGGTCTCCTTGGAGTCAAGGCAGAAAACTGATGTCAGGGATTAGATTCTGATAGGTTCTCTAAGGAAAGAGAATGTGATTGCATTTCATACGGACTTTTTGTTGGCCACCGTAAAATACATGGGAAATCCCATTGCCAAAGAAAATTTAACTAGCATTAAGGTTAAGGTTAGGGTTAGGTGCCAGAAATGGATATCAGGGATACATTCTAATAGGTTTTCCAATGAGAGAAACTGTGGAAGCTTTTCATTCTTTGGGAACCACCATAAAATCCATTGCCAATGAAAATGAAACTAGGGTTAGGGTAAAGCTAAAGGTTAGGAATAGGGTTAGGGTTAGGTCTCCTTGGAATCAGGGCCAAAAACTGATGTCAGGGATAGATTCTGATAGGTTCTCTAAGGAAAGACAATGTGAATGTATTTCGTTTGGACTTCATTGTGAACCACACACACACAAAAAAAATACATGGGAAAATGCCATTGCCAACAAAAATGAAACTAGAGTTAGGGTTACGGTTAGGTCTTTCATGCTGAGAGTTGAAGTCCACACATTTTGAGGATTGCTGATTTACATAAAACCCTATTTATTGCCAAGAAAACCAATTTTTCTTTAATTTTCTTTCCTAAGTGTCCATCCCAAGACAGCTGTCTTAATTCACATTCTTAGTCTTTTCTGCTATCTGCTTGTTCACCTACAATGGCATTTCTTTCTCCACGTAGGATCTATTGTTCTTCACGAGATCTTAGGGAAAATTTTGCATGGAGAAACAGCTGCTTCCACATTCTCTCTTCCTTTGCTTGGTACAGAAATATACATAAATCTTTTCCCACTCTCCAGGCTGCAGACTCTGTATTCTACATTGTTGTGTAGTTTGTCCTTTAACCACTTTGGTTTCTTTCAGCTTTAAGCAGTTCATTAGTGAGTTATTTGGATGTAATGATCCCCACTTGACAGTCTTTTTCCAGGGTAGAGGGATGAGTTGGTTCCTGAACTCTTTTCTTGACCTGCATTTTAATCATTTGCATCATTCTCATCAGATCATCATCTTCTTTTAACGATTCCATAATCCTTTGCGGGAATGGAATCTGGGCAACTGAATGGAGCAGAGTGTTTACTGGCCGGATACCCTTCCTGCAACCAATACGGAGTTTTGTTCAGCAGATCTATTCTCATTGCACCCAGAGAAAGAAATACCTGCCTCTACCTAGGATCGAACTCACAGCCTCCTGATTATGAGGTGAGAGACCTACCTCTAGATCACCGCACCACTCCTATCATTTCATCAGATGACTTCTTGATTTCCGTTTCAGTTTGCCAGCCCTGACATAAAATTCATGCTGGATTTCAGCAAGGACAATATGTTCTTCCATTCCATGAAATTCTCTCAACCTTTGCCTCCTATTTATATTTTAAGCAAGGTGTGGTTCGTCCTGGTTGCTAATTGTGATGATGAAGTTGGATAGATATTTGTTTTCTTGGAAGATGTTATATAGATGATCCTTTCCCTGATGTTCAGGATTGCTGCAATGTGTTTGGACTCATCTAAATAATGTTCATCCACAGCTTCTCCTGTGGGAAGTAGGTTATTACTTTGGTAATGGAGCACTTGGTTGGTGTGGGTGGTTCTTCAGTAGACCTGTGTTTCTAGCTTTCTCTGCTGGTGAGGATATACAAGAAGGGTAGCATGTCGTTGTTTTCTTCCCTTGTCGGTTTGATTCCTTTGAAGATGTTCTTGATGTTGACCCTTACCATTAACAACATCTTCAAAGGAATCAAACTCAATATAGCACAACCAACCCAAACTGTAAAAGGAGAGCACTACCATACATCCAAACCATCCCAGAAACCACTAACAGATTATTACATCGCATGGCATCAGCATAGCACACAAATCAACTAAACCCCTCCAAAACAACTTAAGTAAACCAAAAGACCCAGAAGCCCCAGAAGAAGAAAAAAACCAGGAGTCATCTACAGCATATAGTATAATGACTGCAACAGCTGCTATGTAGCACAAATAGGCAGATGTGATGACCCAGAGTGTAATACGAACATAACAAAATCCAAAACGTAAATAAATGTCCTTTAATGCCTCCAACTTTGCCCCACTGTTCAATAATTCTCAGTTGGAAATAAAACATACTCAAAAGTAGTCTTCAAAAGAAAACAATACAGTCTGAACTTAATGAGCAGATAGATGTGAAATAAAAAACCAAACAAACTACAATGACGAAAGTTCCACAATGGACCAGGATAAGTAATTACCAAATTCAAGGGACACCAACCAAGATAACTTCAGCCCAAAATAACACACACTTTGCTTCTGGCAACGCTGTGTTGTAATCATCTCTCTTATATACTAGTCTCCCCAGCTGCAACCAATGAGGAGGATCATGGCTGCTTCCTCTCTCGTGAGCCAAGTTGTTGCCTTCTCCCTTCCTCCCTGCATGTCCTAGGATGCAAAGGGGATGGGCCTGGTTCTTCCTCTGACTGTCCAGCCAGCCTCTGCCTTTCCCCAGCCTCCTCCACAACTTCCAGAGCCACACCTCCATCCCTGTCGGCTGTTCCTCCTCTCCCTTCAAAGTCCAACTCTACCAAGGGCATGGCAGCAGAAGACCAGCAGAACATGTCCATGAACACCAACTAGCAGTCAGGAGACATGATGAAAACTTTATTTTCACAAGCCATGGACAGACCATAGTTTCAACTGGGAAACTGTGATTATCTTAGACTAAACCAAGTCCAAAATTGCTAGAATATTCCTGGAAGCCTGGAACTCTGACAAATCAACCATCAATAGGCACATAGACATAAACTACATCTACATATATTCAAAAGAGACAATCTACAAGCCAAAAAGAGAACAAAAAGACCCCACACACACACCAACAACCAATACCCAGATGAGTAGAGATTAACACCAAGATTAACATCAGATGAATAATCATAAAGTAAACAATACTCCAATTAAGGAACTGTCAAAGAAGCTAACAGTAAACAACCCAACCAAAGAACCTCTAAGGTAGGGGTCACCAACTTTTTGGACCTCAGGGACCATCAAACTCATAATTTTAAATCCCAGGGACTGCTAACCAGTTCTATGGGCGTGGCTTAATTTGCAAGTGTGGCTTGGTCGTCATGTGACTGGCTGGGCATGGCTTGTATGTAAATATTGTAAATATTTATATAAATATTGAATTGTTTTATAAAAAAAAGAGCAACTTTTACCCAAAATCAGACAAAGCAGGCAGGCAGATTGAGTTGCTCACAGAATCACAGATTCCTTCAGAAACCTATCTATCTGCCATTGGCTAACTCAGACTGTCACATAAAATTTGCTTGCAAGCAAACTCACAAAATTAACTCACAACACACCATGTATGTAAATGTTGAAATATTTATTTAAGAAAAGAGCAACTTTTACCCAAAACCAGGCAAAGCAGGCAGGCAGATTGAGTTGCTCACAGAATCATTCAGTGATCTATCTATCTGCCATCGGCTAGTTCAGTCTCTCAAATTTGCTTGCCGTGAGTCTGCACTGAATAATAGAACCTTCAGTCCTAAGGGAGGTTCGTCTGTACTTAAAAGCAGAACCGAAGATCTAAAGACTAGCTAGAAAGCAAGAAATCCAACCATTTCCTGCTTCCTAGCTAATCTAAATCTCCCGGCACAGCAGAACAGATGATGGTTGGAAAAAGGAAAAATAGCAATTTAGCAGGCAAGTTTGTTCTGCACAGCCTGGATTAATTGCTTTGGGGGGGGGGAGTGCTCTGGGGATGAGATTTCTCTGCAGCCCACCAAAATTTTCTCATGGCCCACCCGTGGGCCGTGGCCCACCGGTTCGCGACCACTGATCTAAGGCCAATCCCACAAATACTGCCAGGTTAAGCCGCTAGAATATAAACTGAAAACAAACTCCACTCTCTCTTAGCACTGATGGTGTTACCTAGTTTGGTAATGAAGTGTCTGCAAGAAAACAACCAAGCTCACAGAAAACTCATTTTAACCCTGAGCTATAAATATTCTCCTACATCTGACTTTCTTACCACTGACAATTCTTTTTTAAAAGAACATTCCATTTCTATCATACACACTTGATAAATACTATCTACCGGAAGCTTAAAAGAGGGATCTGGGTAAGTTAAGTGACTGTGCCCATTATATCTAAGTGCTGTAATTATGTTTTGTTTTTGTAGGTTTTTTTTTTAAAACTGAGCCATTATGTATAATTATGGAGGGATGTATGTGACTAAGACAGGGCAGCTTATCCTTTTGAACTCAAAAATACTCTCTCCCAACTCTTCAGACCTAACAATTGACTTGGAATGTGACAAGCTCCTGGCAATCAGAGGATACATTCCCTTCATTATTTCGCTCAGTTCTTCTGGTAGACATTCAATAAAAGGCTTTAATTAAAAGTCTAGGGCATCACCAGGACGTGACCTCAAATCAAACTGACATTTCAATTCAAAATCAGGGGGGGAAAAACCCCACTTATTGTTCATTGGGCAGCCCACCTTCGTCCTTGTCAGAGGGGAGGTGAAATTTTAGTTAATTACTGAGGCCGTTTTGTTGTGAATGTCAGTGTGTGGCAAGCTATTTGAATACGGGCCATTTGGCTGAGCTGAGGTGCAACACCATAGCTATGAGTCTGCTGCTGTGAAGCAGAAAAACACACAGAAGGCTTTCTTGGTGGCTTCTGGACAGGCAGCAATAAAGCTCATTGTGGTTAAGCTATGAAAAGACAGACCAGGTTTTTAATAACTTTCTTAAGATCATCAGAATGGGAGACCTTCAGATCTTGGGAGGAGACACTCCCAGAGAGCAGAAGGCAGGCAGGCTCAACAAATTTCTGTGCCTTTGTTTCAGGGGTCTCCAAACTTGACAGCTTTAAGACTTGTGGACTTCAACTCCCAGAATTCCTCCTCCAGTCATGTTAGCTCAGGTATTCTGGGAGTTGAAGTCCACAAGTCTTAAACTTGCCAAGTTTGAAGACCCTTACTTTATTTTGTCTTTATATCACTTGCCTGTTGGTAAAGGAGGAACTTGATTGGTCTTTATTTGTATGCTGCCTTAGGAAAGCTTTAACATTCCTGGGCATGGTGACAAGGGGCAAGGGGGATCTGGACTTAAGTTGTCTGGAAAGTCTTAACAGAATAACAGAGTTGGAAAGGACCTTGGAGGTCTTCTAGTCCAACATCTGCTTAGCCAGGAAGCCCTATACTATTTCAGACAAATGGTTGTCCACTCTCTCCTTAAAAATTTCCAGTGTTGGTGCATTCACAACTTCTGGAAGCAAGTTATTCCACTGATTAGTTGCTCTGTCAGGAAATTTATCCTTAGTTCTAAGTTGCTTCTCTCCTTGATTAGTTTCTACCCATTGCTTCTTCTCCCTCCTATTGAGCCAGGCACCACCTATATATGTGCCATGGATGCTCTCTTCGAGTGTGTCCAGAGAGCTCAACCAATTTTGGAATCAATGAAAAGATATTTCTGTCAGGATTCCGGCAGTTACCCCAATTAAATCATGAGTCTCGAGCTAAACTTCCAAAACTTCAAAAGGATTTATTGGGAGTTAACATGTCTGGCACTGCCTGGGTGTAGCCGACTCTGAGACACATAATTCATTGTTAGCCTTGACCCTGGTTTTTCCCCACCCCCTGGGTGTATCAGAATTCATATTCTCCAATCCATAGCCAAGAGTCCTCAATCATGTTCTCCAGTTAGATATTTGTGTGGCAGAAACTTCAGTCACCTAGTTACTATCTTTGAAAACTAGTTATGGAATGCACTTTTGGTTTCCAAGCTGCCGCACTGCTCATTCAAGCCCTTCCCCCCCCCTCCCTTTCTGTTGGCAACTCTAAAAAGTTGAAATATTTAATGAGTTGACAATTTGTATATCCCAAACTCAATGGGAGGTCAATAGGAGAACTTCTGGATGGAGGTTCTTCTTTGAAACTCCCATAGGCTGCATATTCTTGCATTGGCAGGTCTCACCTTGGCACTTCAGGGATTAACTCCCAGAATTCCTCAGTCAGCTTTGCTGACTGAGGAATTCTGGGAGTTGAAGTCCACAAGTCTTAAAGTTGCCAAGGTTGGAGACCCTGGTACAGCATTCACCAACTTAATAACAGTTTGTGGGTGGCCCTCAGATTAGCTTGCGTTATGTCCTAAAAGAAAGCCAAGCACAGCCAGATCCAACTTAGTATCTGGATGTGAAATTATCCAGAGATATTTCATGAGAAGAGTCCTCTAATCTTCTGCTCGCAACAGAATACCTTATACCACCAGACTTGAAATTTTGGGCTTAGACAACCTAGAACTACACCGCCTTCGGTCTGACCTAAGCGTAGTACATAAAATTATCTGCTACAATGCCCTACCTGTCAATGACTACTTCAGCTTCAATCACAACAATACGTAAGCACATAATAGATACAAACTTAAGGTAAACTGCTCCAAACTGGATTGCAGAAAATACGACTTCAGCAACAGAGTGGTCAATGCCTGGAATGCAGTACCTGATTCTTTGGTCTCTTCCCCCAACCCCAAAAACTTTAACCTTAAACTGTGTACTGTTAACCTCACCCCATTCCTAAGAGGTCTATAAGGGGTGTGCATAAGCGCACCAACGTGCCTACCGTCCCTGTCCTATTGTTTCTTTTTTATTTGTACCCGTTTCATGTAATCATAATCATGTTCTAATTATATCTGTTATCTAACACATGTTTGACAAATAAAATAATAAATAAAATAAAATAAATAAACTGGGCTGTCCAACAAAAATCCTAGTTGGTTTGAGAGGATTTTTACTTTCATGATCAAACTTAGTTGAAAAGCTGAACTAGCTCAGGCTGATTTTGAGAAATGCTGTTCAACTTTAGAATAAATCCATATGCGCTTTTTCCTTCCGTCTGTTCAATCGTGTCTGATTCAACGGAAGGCAGAAAAGTGCATATGAATTTATTATATTGATTTATTTTAAAAAAGCATTCCAAAGCTAGAGGCAGTGAATTGTAGCCATGGCTATATTTTCGTGCCGTCTAGTTGAAGAACTGAGGGTTTTAAACCAGAAGGTCAAGTGTTTGCATGAGGTGCTATGCCCTGAATTGTAGAAAGAAAGAAAGAAAGAAAGAAAGAAAGAAAGAAAGAAAGAAAGAAAGAAAGGAAGGAAGGAAGGAAGGAAGGAAGGAAGGAAGGAAGGAAGGAAGGAAGGAAGGAAGGAAGGAAGGAAGGAAGGAAAGAAAGAAAGAAAGAAAGAAAGAAAGAAAGAAAGAAAGAAAGAAAGAAAGAAAGAAAGAAAGAAAGGAGGGAGGGAAACATAAGAATCACAATTTAGCCGGGGAAACAGTGTTTGTGCTACCTACCTACCTCGCTGCTTGATCAAATCAATGCTTGCAATTAGAATTCTCCTTCCTGCGGAAGGTCAGGCTTCAGTGCCTCCTGTGATTCTCCCCGTTTCAGCTCCATGTGGGCCCACACATCACAATGGTCCAGGATGGGTACGCTTAGGTTACAGCAGAAGCTACCCGCCGCAAGGGTGTTGGATAACTGGACGGGGGTTCATTGAGATTCTATTGTAACTGATTTACAAACACTTCCTCCTTTGCATTTCTGCAGTCAGTCTTTCTTCTGCTTGCCAAGATCAGAGGGAAGCTTAGATCTTTATCTATGAGGAAGGATAGAATCGATAAAGTTTGCAGGCTTGTCCTGTTTCCAGCACCAAAGGGCTCTGTTGGCATGGTGTAAAGAATCTATCCATCTCTTGCTCTATCTCCAATAAAAATTAATAAACAGAGGGATAGAATCGAGATTGCATGAAGTGTTCATATGCCTTTATAATGCCTTGCTAAGCCCACACTTGGAATGCTGCATCCAGTTTTGGTTGGCATGATGTAAAAAAAGATGTTGAGACCCTAGAAAGAGTGCAGAAAAGAGCAACCAAGAGGATTAGGGGACTGAAGCAGAGGTGGTATTCAGCAGGTTCTGACCAGTTTTGGAGAACCGGTAGGGGAAGTTTTGAGTAGTTGAGAGAACTGGCAAATATCACCTCTGACTGGAGATTTTACAGTATCCTTCCCCTATCACACCCATCAAGCCACACTCACAGAACCGGTAGTAAAAAAAAATTGAATCTCACTACTGGACTGGAGGCTAAAACATATAAAGAACAGTTGCAGGAATTGGGTATGGATGAAAAGTTGGATGAAAAGAAGAACTAGGAGTGACATGATAGCAGTTTTCCAATATCTCAGGGGCTGCCACAAAGAAGAGGAGTTAGGCTATTCTCCAAAGCACCTGAGGGCAAGACAAGAAGCAGTAGGTGGAAACTAATCAAGGAGGGAAGCAACCTAGAACTAAGGAGAAATTTCCTGACTGTTAGAACAATTAATCAGTGGAACAACTTGCCTCCAGAAGTTATAAATGCTCCAACACCGAAATTTTTAAGAAGAGATTGGATAACCATTTGTCTGAAATGATATAGGGTTTCCTGCCTAAGCAGGGGGTTGGAATGGAATGGAATGGAATGGAATGGAATAGAATAGAATAGAATAGAATAGAATAGAATAGAATAGAATAGAATAGAATAGAATAGAATAGAATAGAATAGAATCACCTCTGACTGGAGATTTTACAGTATCCTTCCCCTAAAAAATAAGATAGAATAGAATAGAATAGAATAGAATAGAATAGAATAGAATAGAATAGAATAGAATAGAATAGAATAGAATAGAATAGAATAGAATTTGTTATTGGCCAAGTGTGATTGGACACACAAGGAATTTGTCTTGAAGACCTCCAAACTCCCTTCCAATTCTCTACTCTACTCTACTCTACTCTACTCTACTCTACTCTACTCTACTCTACTCTACTCTACTCTACTCTACTCCACTCCACTCCACTCCACTCCACTCTACTCTATTCTAATAGATGTCCCTTGCTGTGCCAGTATTATTGTTGAGAGGCACTGATGATGTTACCTAGTTTAGCTCATGAAACATCTATAAGAAAACAACCAGGCTCAGAGAGCATCAAGGATACCACATTTCAACTGAGCTACAAATATTCTCCTTTAGTTATTAATATTATTGTTCTATGCTATCCATGCAGAATTCATTTGGGGGTTGCATGCCTTTTCAGAATAAATCTACTGTAGGGATGAAGACTACATGAGCAGCTGAAAGGCTGCAGTTGTGACTTAAGCTTGCAAAAAAGTTCATATTCCTATGTGCAGGAGTGTGTTTATCAGAATGTTTTGATTTGATTCCAGAAAGTTTGGGCAAGAGACAATACTCCAATTGTCTCCAATGGTAGCAGAAGAAACTCCATTGCTTTATTTATTCGCTATGACATTTCTACACTGCCTCAACTTTGTATGCCTCAAAGTTTGCATTAATCATAAAGTGAAATCAAATACAATAAAAAAAAATAAGATAGGCAACCTCCTATCTTCCTTGTGGTCACTTCCTTTCTACTGGTGGAATCAACCTCAGTGCATTCTCCAACACTTCCAAGAACAATGTCCTCTTCAGAATTGATCCATTACTCTACCCCTCCATCCCCCACCTTCCATCCCTCCATCCCTCCAGCTATCTCTCTCTCAATCCATCTCCTTTCCTCCATCCCTCTATCCCTCCCTCCTTTCATTGATCCATCATCTGTTCATCCATCCCCATCTCTCCCTCCATCTTTCCATCCAGATAGACACCCATCCTGTGGGCTAAAGAAGTGAGCTACCATTTTCAATCTCCTCCAGTATCCAGGAACCAATCTTCTACATTTATCTTCTTTAGAGATCAAATGCAGCCTTAAACAAGAGAGATCAGAAACAATCGGGAAGTGTTAATGGGAACTGGACATATTGGCAGGACAGTTGATTCCTTTTGTCTTGATTTGATTGATTTTCATGGTTTTGAATGCCAAGGCTGGGCGAAATAAGTTCACCTTGTTGAGTCACCGAGTCTTCTCCCATTAGGGAAGATTCTTCAGCATTAAAAGGGATGGAATTGGACATTGTGGGATTTGTGAAGTGAAAAAAGTGATTGTGCCCTTTGAGGTATGACTTAGGATGATGACAAAAGCTTGCTTTTGCAAGAATTGGACTTTGATTTCGATGCTGGCATTTCTTAACAATGGTGCTTAGAGATAAAATAGTTCAATGGCTGTTTTGCCACTCTTTTTATGACCCACTAAACTTTCTTTATTTTTCTTCAGTTGGTGGCAATCATAGGATCTAGTTTGGCCTCATTTGGTCATTCTTTCTGAGAAGAAGTCAATTCTTTCAAATATTTGCTAGCATTCCTGGAAATCTAAAATGGAAGACACTTAAGGAAAATTTAAAAGTTGGCTATAGATGTCAATGGAAATTCTACTGATGACCTGAAAGAGAAGGTCACAAAAACAAGAAGGGTACTATAGAGATGATCTCTTCAAACACAGAGCTTTCTTTCTTTCTTTCTTTTTTGTTCAAGACACAGTTTCTGAACCCTTGGTAATTTTAAGCTGTGCGGATTACAACTCCCAGAATTCCCCAGCAAAGCATGTTGGCTGGGGAATTCTGGGAGTTGAAATCCACACAGTTTAAAATTGTCAAGAAACATTGATTCAGGGTGTTAGTTAAAATTATGTGGTTAGTTTTCCTAATTGTCACATTGTAGAACTTGGCATCTTTGTTGTTGTCTTGTGTCCTTCTGGGATTCTTCAGTATTTCTTTGGACATTTAGTGAAACTTACAGAATAGTTGCTGAAAATTTTGATTGTGAGATTGTGTTTTAAAAACATGGCTGTGGAAAACAAAACCAACAACATGTGGAATCCTATTAAAAGCTTGCTGCTATATTTCCAAATAAGAAACAGCTCCAAATTTGCATCAGACGGTCACATTTTTGTGTTACAAAGCTATTACAGGTTACAGGTCTCTTCAAGTAAGTTCGTGAAAAGCTGTTGTGTGTTGTTAATCACCGAAACCTGGTTGAACCCCACTATTCCGGACATTGTCATTGAGATGGACGGTTTTTTATTACATCGTCTGGACAGAGACAAAAATGTGGGGAAGTGCAGAGGAGGTGGAGTGTGTATGTTTGTTAAAGAGACTTGGTGTACAAACTCAGAGGTTATAACACGTCACTGCTCTTTGGAGCTGGAATATCTGTCTGTGAGATGCAGACCCTTCTATCTTCCACGGGAATTCAGCATTGTTATTATTCTTGCTGTTTACATTCCGCCGGATGCAAATGTAGATTTGGCTCTGGGCTTCCTGGGTGATGAAATTGGCAACTTGCAAAGCAAATTTCCAGATGCTGTATACATTATTGCAGGAGATTTTAATCATGTGGATCTTCATGTGGTCCTCCCTAAATTCTATCAACATATAAGGTGTGCTACTAGGGGGTCGAACACCTTGGATAAAGTCTACACGAATATTGTAAATGGATACAGGGTATTACAATTACCACATCTGGGCCAGTCGGATCACTTGTCCCTGCTTTTAGCCCTGGAGTATATTCCTCTGAGAAAACAGGCAGGGTCGGTAGTCAAGACGGTGAAAAGCTGGCCAGAGGGAGCTATGGAGCAGCTAAAGGACTGCTTCGAACAGACAAACTGGGAAGTTTTTGATCATCCTGATCTCGATGATCACACGGCTGCGGTGTTAGGGTATATGGCACACTGTATTGATACTGTCACGGTGGATAAACGAATCCGGGTTTATCCTAATCAAAAACCTTGGATGACCGGGAAGGTTAGATGCTTGCTGTACGCAAGAAATAAGGCTTTTAAGTCTGGGAATGATCTAGATTATAGTGCTGCAAGAACGAACTTAAGGAGAGGCATTAAGCAAGCTAAGGCCGAATATAAGAGGAGAATTGAAGATTGCTTTCTCAGTAATAACATGAGGCAAGTTTGGCAGGGGGTTCAACAACTAACGAACTATAAAGCAAAAAAGGTCTCTTCGGATGGTAGTGTGGTGGTGGTTGAGGAGTTGAACAACTTTTTTGCTCGATTTGAGATCCATCAAACTGAAACTGTCCCTTTGCCATCATTTACTCAGCAGAGCCTCCCCTTCATTGTGAATGAGCAAGATGTGAGGCAGACAATGAAGGTGGTTAATTCCAGAAAGTCAGCTGGGCCCGACTCAATTCCTGGTTGGGTGGTAAAAGATTGTGCTGATCAGTTAGCTGGGGTATGGACCGAAATTTTTAATCGATCCTTGACACAATGTGTGGTTCCTGTGTATCTCAAGGCTTCCACCATCGTTCCACTGCCTAAAAAGTTGCCTACAAATGGTCCGAGCGACTATAGGCCGGTGGCACTAACTTCCATCTTAATGAAGTGCTTTGAGCAGCTAGTTCGAAATTATATTATTTCCTGCCTTCCCGATTCCTTTGATGGGCTTCAGTTTGCTTACAAAGAAAATAGATCAACCGAGGATGCAATTATTACTGTGCTTCACATGGTCTTATCCCATTTGGAAACACCGGGGAATTATGTAAGAATGTTGTTCGCAGATTTTAGTTCTGCTTTCAATACCATCATACCGCACAGATTAATAGCCAAGCTCAAAGATCTAGATTTTCCAGATTCTATTTGTTTAGGGATATTGGATTTTTTAACAAATCGCCCACAAAGAGTTAAACTGAATGATTATACTTCTACTGTCAAGACACTTAGCATTGGCACTCCACAAGGTTGTGTCCTTAGTCCACTACTGTTCTCCATCTATTCATCTGATTGCACAAATAAACATCCCAACAATAGGATAATGAAATTTGCAGACGATACTACGCTTGTAGGACTTATTTCTGGGGATGATGAGTCTGCATATCGGGATGAGGTATTACAGCTATCCCGCTGGTGCAAAAATAATAATCTTCTATTTAATATTAAGAAGACTAAGGAGGTTATAGTGGACTATAGAAAAAGAGCAGACATTCAGCCACTGTATATAGAGGGAGTTCGTGTGGAACAGGTGGTTGAATGTAAGTTTCTCGGGACCATCATTACAAATGACCTGACCTGGAGTGCAAACACCGCTGCTTTAATTAAGAAGGCACAACAACGGTTGTATTTACTAAGGATTCTTAGGAAACAACAACTGGCTGAGAGTCTATTAACTACCTTCTATCGGAGTTCAATTGAGAGTATATTATCCTACTGTCTCTGTGTATGGTTCTCGAGCTGCACAGTGGCAGAGAAAAAGGCAATTCAGAGGGTGATCAAGACGGCCCAAAACATCATTGGCTGCTCACTCCCCTCTTTGGAAGAACTGTATAGGAATAGATGTAAGAGGAAGATACTTAACATATTGAATGACTCCTCTCATCCGGGACATCAGCTCTTTGAACTATCACCATCGAGAAGGAGATTCAGGGTATTAAGAACAAGGACGACCAGATTTAAGAACAGTTTTTATCCAAGTGCAGTTTTGAGTCTGAATGCAGGGTCATAAGATTTTTGTGGAGTCTAATGGCTGAGAGTAGTGGGGTATTTACATTTTTAAATTGTATAGAGATTATTGTATGGTTGGTTGTGTTTAGTTTAATTTTTTTTCTTTTTTAGTGGTGTTTGTCCAGTTTTACTTGTGGAAGAGCACCTCATTTCGTTGCACCCGCTTGCGAGTGTAATGACAAATAAATTCTTATGTCTTATGTCTATTATGAAAACTCCCACTTAGTTGTAATCATCTGTGAAAAGGCTAGAAAGAAGGTGGAAAAAAATTAAAGAGATCACAATATTCAATCTGAAAATTGCAGTGAGAACCCTTGCTGAAAATGCAGATGTATGTTTGTATTAACAAGGCGTTTGAAACAATCACATTCTCACATTTCCAACCCCTGCCTTAGGCAAACTTCAAAGTCACAGAAACCTAGAAAGATCCATCCACTCATTCGACCATTTAATCAGCTGCACAAGAATCACAAACCCTGGGGGTTCTGCTTCATCATTAAACTTTCTTTCCAATCAGCCTCCATGTTGTTTCCAGCATCTTTCTCTCAGCTTGGAACTGAACCAGATGGATTTTCCTTCCAACATTTGGTAACACCCAGAGGTGGTATTCAGCAGGTTCTGACCAGTTCTGGAGAACTGGTAGTGGAAATTTTGAGTAGTTCGGAGAACTGGCAAATACCACCTCTGATTGGAGATTTTACAGTATCCTTCCCCTGCCACACCCACCAAGCCTACCACCCACAGAACCGGTAGTAAAAAAAATTTGAATCCCACCATTGGTAACACCCCACTCCACTGATGTTACTCTATTACCCTTTTAGCAGGACAAATGAAAACTCTTGGAGCTTAGATTGGGTTAAAGCGGATAAGATGCTGAATAAGGTTAAGTTACTGGTTAAAGTTAAGGTTAAGATTAAGATGCTGGTATAGAAGCCAGGAGATTGTGAGTTCTAGTCCTGCCTTAGGCATGAAAAGCTGAATGGGTGACTCTGGGCCAATCACCAGGAGACTGTGAGTTCTAGTTCTGCCTTAGGCATGAAAGCCAGCTGGGTGACTTTGGTCCCTCTCTCTCTCAGACTAACCCACTGCACAAAATCGTTGTTCTGTGGGAAAAAAGGGGTAGGAAGGAATGTTAAGTTTTGCTGATGCCTTGAGTTACTTATAAAATAATAAAAGCAGGATAAAAATCAAAATAAAGAAAGTTTGATGTCTCTGCCCTGAGTTATTAAAAGGGGTGATCCATCAAAAACGTCTGACTACGTCTTAGCATTTTTTTTAGATAGAGCTAAAATATTCCTTTGTCTTCCGAAGACGGGCCTTCTCCAATTCCTAACAGTTAATAAAATAAAATAAACTCAAGCATCCATGGTAGATATATTTATGAAGCACCCACAACTTTTTCTTTAAAAAAGAAAAAGAAAATATATGAACTCAACTCAGTTGATACTTTTTTTTACTTTGCCATTTCACAAATTGATTATACTTGGTAATATGCGAGCCTGCCTCTGACAGCTAATCCTATTATTATCTGGAGTGAGATTTGTTCAAGAAAGAAAGTTGGCATAGCATCCCTCCTATTTCCATAGTTGGTCTTGGTTATAATGAGCCCTGCAAAGCCAGTTCCACAGAGACAGGTTGAAGCAAAGGGTGGTAAGATTGTCAGTGCCTTCTCAGTTAAACATTACAAACATTCACCTATATATATATATATATATATATATATATATATATATATATATATATATATATATATATATATATATATATTCCAATTGTTGTTTTTTTAATTGATTCAATGTGACATTTGAAGAGAAGTTTCTGGCAAATTTCTGTTCGGCTACTTCTTTCAATAGTGACATGAAATAGCTCAAAAACCTGCAAAAATGTTTTTCTCTTCTTTGCATCTTGGAAAAAGCTTCTGGAGTCTCTTCAATGGTATCTTTGGGGAACTTCTAATGTTCTGCAGAAGATTCTTTGAGAAATAATCTTCCCAAGATCTTGGCATAGAAAATCCATCAGTTTGATTTCCCAGTTTGTTAAGATATTTAAACTTAGTAGAGGGGTTGTGCAGTGAGCCAGAACACACAGTTATAGTTGATTGGTTAAGAGTCTATGGAGATTCTCAGTCATCCAGGTCATGGTCTTTCCAAAAGTTCAACAACTCTCTAAAAGAATGAAAATGTCCAGCTATCTGCAAGGGGTATAAATCTTTCCATTCCCCACCATCCAGTCAGAACTAAAGAAGCTTCTTGGATGAGAAGTGAAACCTCTTCAAAGAAAAAACAAGAATGCCCAGTTGCCGTCTGACAAAAAAGCACCTTTGGGACTTGGTTGGTTGGTGAGTGGTAGCCCCTGCATGAGGCAATCTGCACTGTGATTGGTTGCTATGTGCATAAAGGGGGAGTTTCCTTCTTTTCCCGCCTTTTTCTTCTGTGGGCTCTGTGATTTACCTCATCATGTTCCTGTTTGCTATACATATAGATGTAAAATATATTTATTTAAATAAAACTACAAGTTCATGTCAGTGTCTCCGACTCCATCTGGATACCTGCTGCACAATTCCCAAACACATTTTCTCATTTTTGTGAATTAGTCCATTTCCATTTTGTTTTGATATTTTAAAATAATAATAATAGAAAAACAGGTAAAATCCTGATGCGCCTTTCTGCATTTGGTGTGTTGCCTTTCTTCATATGCATGTTTCGCAAGTTGTTTCCTCCAATTTCGTGTAGTTTTGTGCACTTTCCCCTTTATCCAGGGAAAAGGGGGGAAAAGCAGAACAAGCATGCTGCATTTCAAAATGTTGAAAAGTGAGACTTTCCAAGGATGGCTGAGTCCGGAGTGTGCATACTGTTTCAAACGCATGAAAATTAGTTAACTTTCCCTTGAAATCTCAACCAAACCATTTTTTTTTGCTTCCATCTCTTTTAGGGGGCCCAGCAAGAGGTAGTTTCACTGCCAAATCAATTATCTTCCAGGCAGGTCACATCCAAGATGAGCCTCCAACTCAGAATTAAATAGACCAGAGAAATAAACAAGTGCTTTCAAATAAAGAAAATTCCCCGGTGCTTGTGAATTGAAGTTCCAGCGATGCCCTAAATGCTGATGAAAATGTTGGCATGGACTATGTGCCTTATCACCGATCTTACAAGGCTGCCCCAGAATTCATGCTATTTATATAAAATAGTAAAATAGTTATTTAATCAGACGTATCTTTGCTTTATTTTCTCGGGAAAGCTGTTAGCTTTATGCCATTAATTTCATGAACTGAAAGAGGCTTCCTGTGAATTTGTACTGCTGAGCTGTTCCAAAACCCGATCCATTGTAGCATTTTTTTCCCTTCCAAATTAAAGGTAAAAGATTTCGGGGAAATGGAAATAGTGGCAGAGAGCTGATGTGTGACTTTTCAGGGGACGCTGTGAGCCTCTAATAAAACTAGCCATCTCTTCTTTTCTGCTCATTAGAGCTGCTTTTAAGCAGCACTTGCCATTTTTACTTTCTCTCTGCCAAATGGTTTTCCCAAATGGTTACGGATTTCTGTGCTCTTTTACAGGTGACCTTTGGGGGGGTTCCTCTTAGTAAGACTCAGGATGTGAGGCCAGGGAAGGAAGAAAGGAAGGGAGGGAGAGAGGGAGGGAGGGAGGGAGGGAGGGAGGACAGAAAGAAGGATGGATGAGAGGGAGAGAAGGAGGGGAGGGGAGGGAGGGACGGAGGAGATGAAGGAAGGAAGGGAGATGGAGGGGAAGGAGGGAATGATGGATGGAAGGAAGGAAAGAAGGAAAGGAAGGAGGGATGAACTGAGGAAGGAAAGAAAGGGAGGGAGGGAGGGAGGGAGGAAATGGAGGGAGCAAAGAAAGAAGGATGGAAGGAAAAAAGGAAGGAAGGAAGGAAGGAAGGAAGGAAGGAAGGAAGGAAGGAAGGAAAGAAAGAAAGAAAGAAAGAAAGAAAGAAAGAAAGAAAGAAAGAAAGAAAGAAAGAAAGAAAGAAAGAAAGAAAGAAAGAAAGAAAGAAAACAATGGGGAGAAAGGGAGGGAAGGGAAGGAAAGAAAGGAGGGAAAGGGGAAAAGGGAGAAAGAGAAAAGAAAGAAGAGTGTGAAGGAACGATATCCTACTATCATCCCACCTACTTATGTTCTTGAAATAGATTTCTTGAAGATCTTAGCATTTCACCATTGGATATATAGAGGAACATCTATTTTAAAATAAATAAATAAATCTCTCCTTCACAAGTACAGATGGACTGGCTTCCCTAGTTTAATGTGAGATGATGCATAGTTTTCTAAAGAGACTTTGAAGAAGAGAATCCAAAGAAGGAAAAGAAAAGAAGTCCTGTGTGCACCCTGTGAGAATCATACTATTTCTTTGGATTTTCACAGCAGAGATCTACAGGAGAAGACATTGTGAATACAGGAATTGGCTCCCCACTGGCAAACATTATCACTCATCTTTCTTCCTGGCTGACAACATTTTTTGCCTCCCTTGTGAAGTCACAGTGCTTGTCATTTTGGCATCATTTCATTGGGCTTTTCAAACAGAGAGACCGTTTTGCCCATCACTGTGAATCAAACACCATGAGGTGACATAGTTTAGGTGTGAAAGAGACATGTTAGTTGGATGCCAGTTTGTGTGTCTTCCCACTGGTCAGTTGGGGAGACTGCTAGTTAGGTCAGAAAAATCAAACCCAAAGAAAGTCTGGGCTGGTATAGGATCTGCTACAGGCGGGGAGGTTGAACTAGAAGATTACCTTAATTTGGAGGATCACCTAACAGAATAACAAACTTGGAAGGGACTTTTGAGGTCTTCCAGTCCAACCCCCTGCTCAAGCAGGAGACCCTATATCATTTTAGGCAAATGGTTGTCCAATCTCTTTTTAAAAACCTCCAGTGATGGAGCACCCACAACTCCTGAAGGCAAGTGGCTCCACTGGTTAATTCTAAAATTTCTCCTTATGTCTAGGTTGGTTCTGTCCTTGATCACTTTTCATCCATTGCTTTTTGTCTTGCCTTCAGATGCTTTGGAGGATAGGTTGTCCACCTTTTTCTTATGTTCAAGTATTAGAAGATTGCTACCATGTCACCCCTAGCCCTTCTTTTCATTAAACTAGACATATCAGTTCCAGCAATCATCCTTCATATGATTTAGCCTCCAGTCCCCTAATCATCTTTGTTACTCAATGTGATGACCCAGGGCATGGCACAAAGACAACACAGTCAGCTAATCAATAAGAGTCCCTTTATTAGGTCCAACTTTGTCCCCAATGTCCTGGTTACCTTCTGGCTACAGAAAAACTCTCCTAGGAACAGCCGTTGGCGGCAGAGAATGAAGTCCCAAACATGGTCAACAAAAACTGTAACTATAAGTCCAATCAAGGCAAAATGAAGTAATTAGTTTGACAGTGCAAGAGCAAGAATTCCAGATGTGAAGGCACAGCAAAACTCAACATGGTTGGAAAGATGCCAGGAACACAGATTAACAAAGTCAACACAAGATAAACTCACATTTGCTCCCAGCAGCTGCCACATGCAGCCTGCATTTCTTTTAAACTTTCTTCCCAGGTATGGCTAATGAAGAGAATCAGGGCCCTTTCCTCCCCTGTAAACCATGAAACCCGCATTGCTCTCTTCTCCATTCCTCCCTGCATGCCCCAGGATGAAGAGGGCAGGTGGGCCTGCCCAACCGGACTTTGCCCTTCCCCAGTTTCCTCCACAGCCAATGGAGCCACACTCCCACTCCCTGTCAGCTGTTCGTCTTCCTCCTCAGATTCAGACTCCGACAGGGGCATGACATTGTTCTCTGCACCTTTTCTAAAGTCTCAACCTCTTTTTTATATTGTGGTGACCAAAATTGGATGCATTATTCCAAGTGTGGCTTTACCAAGGGATTATAAAGTTGTATTAGCACTTTACGTAATCTTGTTCTATCCCTCTACGGCTGTCATGGCTTTTTTGGCAACTGCAGTACACTTCTGGCTTATATTTAAGTGATTGCAATGTTAGCAGTTCTTACTGATGAAAAATATTGCCCCAAGTGTGTCATTTAGCAGAATAAGAATGAAGGATTTTAACGCACCAAGATAGTAAAGTTATACGTGTTGTGTTTGTTTCCATTTTTCCCAAAATTTCACCCCTTAGGGCGGCACTCCAAGTGTGATTTTTACAAGAAATCATACAGTAGATCTTTGATGCCTTAATCAGTCAAATGTTGACAATAGATGGTGAACAACGAATACAGCTCCAGAGGAATGATGCTTTCATTCAAAGAAGAGAGATAGCATATCGAGGAATTATGGAACCATCTTGCAAAAATGCGACTTGTTGTTTTAAAAAATGTCTCTATATTTTGACAGTATGGAAACTAGAGCTTCTGTTGTGTGTGTGTGTGCGCGCAGCACCTATGTTAGTTTGCATATTGCTGAGCATCATGTAAAATGTGAAATAATCAGTATGGATATATTCTTCCTGGACCCCAGAAATATATAATAATCTAATGATGCTGTCAACATTGTACTCTTTTCTTTCTTTTCCCCCAAATTTTGTTGTCACCGAAGAAATGCTGCAAAATATTCCTGGAGAGGGAGAAAAAAGGTATATTTATTTATTTGTGGAATTAATATAGCTGCCCACATTGTGATGGTGAGCAGCAAATCATCCGTTAGTACCCCCAGTATAACCCCAGAAAATAGTTAAAAACAACCAAATGAAAAGGTGATTGGAATTCAAATTCCACTTTCAGGCAATGAGGCAAAAATCTTCCTGGAACTGATTGTTTTTAGAATCAACAGAGGATGACCTTAGCCATCTATTCAAAAAGGGATGGGGTGTTTTCTTTATGGAATTATGGAATTGTGAAACTATGAAAAGATTTGACATCTGAACTCGATTCAGTTAAAAAGAGACACTTGAGAACATGAAGAACAATTACAGGAACTAAGCATGGCTGGTCTAGTGAAGAGAAGGACCAGGGGAGACATGATAGCAGTCTTCCAATATTTGAGGGGTTGCCACAGAAATGAAAGGGGTCAAGCTATTTTCCAAAGCACCCAAAGGCCAGACAAGGAACAATGGGTGGAAACAGAACAAGGAGAGATTTAACCTGGAAATAAGGACAAACTTTCTGACAGTGAGAACAATCAACTCATGGAACAGAAGTTGCCTTTGAAAGTTGTGGGAGCATCATCACTTGAGATTTTCAAGAAGAGATTGGACTCCCAGCTGTCAGAAATGGTGTAGGGTCTGCTGCTTGGGAAGGGGGGTAGACTAGATGACCTACAAAGTCCCTTCCAACTCTGATTATCTGTTAAGAGGCTCATCACTTTATCTTGATGTGATTCATGATCCTAAGTACATGCCTTCACTTCAGGAGAACCGACTTCTGCATGTCATAAAATAACTCTTTGGCAGGAAAATAATATCACTCCCAGCCCACAGTTAGTGTGGTGAAAGTGTGGCTTTTCGATGAGGCATTGCCAAGTGGCTGTTTTGCTCAAACCTTCATCAAAGCTGGACTGCCCAGCATCTTCCCTAGTTTTATTTTATTTTTTTATTTTTGTCAATTGTTTACAGGATGATAGGTATAAGTAAAAACATAGTTATGAATACATGGATACATATACGAAAAAACATAAAAGAAACAATAGGACAGGGGCGGTAAGCACGTTGGTGCGCTTATGCACGCCCCCTACAGACCTCTTAGGAAAGGGGTGAGGTCAATAGTAGACAGTCTAAGGTTAAAGTTTTTGGGGTTTGGGGAAGAAACCACAGAGTCAGGTAGAGTATTCCAGACATTGACCACTCTGTTGCTGAAGTTGTATTTCCTGCAATCAAGTTTGGTGCGATTAACCTTGAGTTTGTATCTATTGTTTGCTCTTGTGTTGTTATGGTTGAAGCTGAAGTATTCATTGACAGGTAGGACATTGCAATATATAATTTTATGTACTATACTTAGATCGGACCGAAGGCAGCGTACTTCTAGGTTTTCTAGGTCTAGAATTTTGAGTCTGGTGGCATAAGGTATTCTACAATGAGTAGAGGAGTGGAGAACTCTTCTTGTGAAATATTTCTGGATTTTCTCAACTGTGCTAATATCAGATGCGTAATGTGGGTTCCAGACTGATGAGCTGTGTTCGAGTATTGGTCTAGCAAATGTTTTGTATGCTCTAGTTAGTAGTGTGATATTACAGAGAAAAAGCTACGTAGGATTAGGTTAACAACTCTTAATGCCTTTTTGGCTATGTAGTTACAGTGGGCTCTAGCACTTAGATCATTTAAGATGAGTATTCCAAGATCCTTGACAGAGTTTGGATCATCAACAAGGTCTTGACTATTCAGTCTGTATTTTATTTTCTGATTTTTTTTTTGCCAATATGTAGGACAGAACATTTATTTGTTGATATATAGTTCTAGGAAAGGCCTATTCAATGCAAACCTTTCCAAAATATGTTGAGGATTTGATTTGTGCCTGTCCTAAGCTTAGAGGGTGCTTCTCAACCTTGGCCACTTTAAGGTGGACTTCAATTTCCAGAATTCCTCAGCCAGCGTGAGAGAATTCATGGGAGGAGAGGTCCGCACATTTTAAAATTGCCACGACTGACAAACACCAGCTTAGATGATATGAAGTCCAACTGGTTAGTCTTCAAAATACAACTGATTGTACTCCCTCTTGCTCTCCATCTCCATCATCTCCATTTTCCCTCCCTCTGTCTATCTCCCCGTCTCCCTTTCCCTCTCTTCCCTTTCTCCCCTCACCCTGTCTCCATCCCCCTCTCCCTCCGATTCCCCTTCTCCTTCCCCTCTCCTCTCCTTCTCCCCCCACCATCCTGTTTCCATCCCCCTCTCCTGCTCACTTTGGCCCCCCCCCCCCCCCCCCCCCCCCCCCCCCCCCCCCCCCCCCCCCCCCCCCCCCCCCCCCCCCCCCCCCCCCCCCCCCCCCCCCCCCCCCCCCCCCCCCCCCCCCCCCCCCCCCCCCCCCCCCCCCCCCCCCCCCCCCCCCCCCCCCCCCCCCCCCCCCCCCCCCCCCCCCCCCCCCCCCCCCCCCCCCCCCCCCCCCCCCCCCCCCCCCCCCCCCCCCCCCCCCCCCCCCCCCCCCCCCCCCCCCCCCCCCCCCCCCCCCCCCCCCCCCCCCCCCCCCCCCCCCCCCCCCCCCCCCCCCCCCCCCCCCCCCCCCCCCCCCCCCCCCCCCCCCCCCCCCCCCCCCCCCCCCCCCCCCCCCCCCCCCCCCCCCCCCCCCCCCCCCCCCCCCCCCCCCCCCCCCCCCCCCCCCCCCCCCCCCCCCCCCCCCCCCCCCCCCCCCCCCCCCCCCCCCCCCCCCCCCCCCCCCCCCCCCCCCCCCCCCCCCCCCCCCCCCCCCCCCCCCCCCCCCCCCCCCCCCCCCCCCCCCCCCCCCCCCCCCCCCCCCCCCCCCCCCCCCCCCCCCCCCCCCCCCCCCCCCCCCCCCCCCCCCCCCCCCCCCCCCCCCCCCCCCCCCCCCCCCCCCCCCCCCCCCCCCCCCCCCCCCCCCCCCCCCCCCCCCCCCCCCCCCCCCCCCCCCCCCCCCCCCCCCCCCCCCCCCCCCCCCCCCCCCCCCCCCCCCCCCCCCCCCCCCCCCCCCCCCCCCCCCCCCCCCCCCCCCCCCCCCCCCCCCCCCCCCCCCCCCCCCCCCCCCCCCCCCCCCCCCCCCCCCCCCCCCCCCCCCCCCCCCCCCCCCCCCCCCCCCCCCCCCCCCCCCCCCCCCCCCCCCCCCCCCCCCCCCCCCCCCCCCCCCCCCCCCCCCCCCCCCCCCCCCCCCCCCCCCCCCCCCCCCCCCCCCCCCCCCCCCCCCCCCCCCCCCCCCCCCCCCCCCCCCCCCCCCCCCCCCCCCCCCCCCCCCCCCCCCCCCCCCCCCCCCCCCCCCCCCCCCCCCCCCCCCCCCCCCCCCCCCCCCCCCCCCCCCCCCCCCCCCCCCCCCCCCCCCCCCCCCCCCCCCCCCCCCCCCCCCCCCCCCCCCCCCCCCCCCCCCCCCCCCCCCCCCCCCCCCCCCCCCCCCCCCCCCCCCCCCCCCCCCCCCCCCCCCCCCCCCCCCCCCCCCCCCCCCCCCCCCCCCCCCCCCCCCCCCCCCCCCCCCCCCCCCCCCCCCCCCCCCCCCCCCCCCCCCCCCCCCCCCCCCCCCCCCCCCCCCCCCCCCCCCCCCCCCCCCCCCCCCCCCCCCCCCCCCCCCCCCCCCCCCCCCCCCCCCCCCCCCCCCCCCCCCCCCCCCCCCCCCCCCCCCCCCCCCCCCCCCCCCCCCCCCCCCCCCCCCCCCCCCCCCCCCCCCCCCCCCCCCCCCCCCCCCCCCCCCCCCCCCCCCCCCCCCCCCCCCCCCCCCCCCCCCCCCCCCCCCCCCCCCCCCCCCCCCCCCCCCCCCCCCCCCCCCCCCCCCCCCCCCCCCCCCCCCCCCCCCCCCCCCCCCCCCCCCCCCCCCCCCCCCCCCCCCCCCCCCCCCCCCCCCCCCCCCCCCCCCCCCCCCCCCCCCCCCCCCCCCCCCCCCCCCCCCCCCCCCCCCCCCCCCCCCCCCCCCCCCCCCCCCCCCCCCCCCCCCCCCCCCCCCCCCCCCCCCCCCCCCCCCCCCCCCCCCCCCCCCCCCCCCCCCCCCCCCCCCCCCCCCCCCCCCCCCCCCCCCCCCCCCCCCCCCCCCCCCCCCCCCCCCCCCCCCCCCCCCCCCCCCCCCCCCCCCCCCCCCCCCCCCCCCCCCCCCCCCCCCCCCCCCCCCCCCCCCCCCCCCCCCCCCCCCCCCCCCCCCCCCCCCCCCCCCCCCCCCCCCCCCCCCCCCCCCCCCCCCCCCCCCCCCCCCCCCCCCCCCCCCCCCCCCCCCCCCCCCCCCCCCCCCCCCCCCCCCCCCCCCCCCCCCCCCCCCCCCCCCCCCCCCCCCCCCCCCCCCCCCCCCCCCCCCCCCCCCCCCCCCCCCCCCCCCCCCCCCCCCCCCCCCCCCCCCCCCCCCCCCCCCCCCCCCCCCCCCCCCCCCCCCCCCCCCCCCCCCCCCCCCCCCCCCCCCCCCCCCCCCCCCCCCCCCCCCCCCCCCCCCCCCCCCCCCCCCCCCCCCCCCCCCCCCCCCCCCCCCCCCCCCCCCCCCCCCCCCCCCCCCCCCCCCCCCCCCCCCCCCCCCCCCCCCCCCCCCCCCCCCCCCCCCCCCCCCCCCCCCCCCCCCCCCCCCCCCCCCCCCCCCCCCCCCCCCCCCCCCCCCCCCCCCCCCCCCCCCCCCCCCCCCCCCCCCCCCCCCCCCCCCCCCCCCCCCCCCCCCCCCCCCCCCCCCCCCCCCCCCCCCCCCCCCCCCCCCCCCCCCCCCCCCCCCCCCCCCCCCCCCCCCCCCCCCCCCCCCCCCCCCCCCCCCCCCCCCCCCCCCCCCCCCCCCCCCCCCCCCCCCCCCCCCCCCCCCCCCCCCCCCCCCCCCCCCCCCCCCCCCCCCCCCCCCCCCCCCCCCCCCCCCCCCCCCCCCCCCCCCCCCCCCCCCCCCCCCCCCCCCCCCCCCCCCCCCCCCCCCCCCCCCCCCCCCCCCCCCCCCCCCCCCCCCCCCCCCCCCCCCCCCCCCCCCCCCCCCCCCCCCCCCCCCCCCCCCCCCCCCCCCCCCCCCCCCCCCCCCCCCCCCCCCCCCCCCCCCCCCCCCCCCCCCCCCCCCCCCCCCCCCCCCCCCCCCCCCCCCCCCCCCCCCCCCCCCCCCCCCCCCCCCCCCCCCCCCCCCCCCCCCCCCCCCCCCCCCCCCCCTCCATCTCCATCTCCAGTCTCTCTATCTCCCCCCTCTCCCTTTCTCCCTCTTCCCTCTCTTTCTCCCCTCACCCAGCCTCCGTCCTGTTGGGAGAAACATCCTTCTGGGTTCAGTTCCAAGTGGGGGGGAAAGACACTGGAAACATGGAAGTCGCTTGGAAAGATGGTTTATTGATGAACAGGATGGGTTTCCTGGGCAATAAAAGGGAGGAGACGCTTAGAGTCCCTTGGTTTTATGGCCTCTCTGGGCTTTGAACTCCCTTGGGCACAGAAAGAGTATCCTGATTGGTTACTGTCAGAGGTCAAAGGTAGCTTTGTAGGTTGTCTGTGTGCTACGTTTGGTTGAAACTTGGTGGATGGTGCAATGAAGGGCAATTCAATGGCTCTGCCTGAAGGAGGTAGGTCTTTGTTATGTAGAATAGACTGGCCCAGGCCTTAATGGCCCATTAACAAAGGTGGGGGGGGGCTGAGTTTCTGCCTCTCTGAGTTTCTACTTCTCTTTTAGGGGAAATATTCTGGCTTTTTAATGCATCCCAAAATATTTTACTTCTCTAGGAGAGGGGTGGGTTTTAACTTCCAACAGTGCCCATCTCCCATTTCCCTCCTCCCCGCTCCTCCTCCCTCCCTCTCCTCTTCTGCTACCCACCCTGTCTCCATCCCCTCTCCCTCTCGATCTCGCTCCCCCTTTCTATATCTCCCCCTCTTCCTTCTACTTGTCCCCTCACCCTATCTCCATTCCCCACTCTTCTCTCCCTCTCCCCTTCTCCTTCTCCCCTGCTTCCTCTCACCCTCTTTCCCTCTCCCTGAGTTTAATTTTTTTTTTCCGCTGTAGAAAAATACCAGGGCTGCTGCCTCTCATTAATAGTTAATCCCCTTCCTCTCCTTATCCCAGAAACTGTTTTATATTATGTTTTTTTTTTATAACCGCATGAACCCTTCATTATTTAACCCTTCACAACTGTAACAACCCCTTTAATTTTATATTGTTTGAAATATTCTACATGTTCAAATGGACACTTCTTTTTTTAAGGTGGGGGGAGGGATGGAATCCTCTTATCTTAGAAGCCCACCAGGACTTTTATACCAAAGACAGGCAGAACACAGACAAAGCAATAGATGGAGCCAGGACACAAATGATTTACATTAAAATATAATTAAAACCAAATTAACTGTTAATATGAATAATCCCTGGGAGTTTGCTGGATTTTATTTCCTTCTGTCCACATTAACAATTACAAATTGATTTCAATTACATTTTAAATTGTTTTGATTTAAATGTAATTAAAAAAATAAACTAATTTGAAGTGATGACATTCCTTCCATTCCTTCCTTTCTTCTATATTAAAAAAATACAGTTTGATGGCCACACTTTTTCAGGAAAATGGGAGGTTGCATTCCTGACTTTTTGGCATTGTGCATAGTGTTGTAGAAAAAGAACAGGCAGAGCTGGAGGGCAGAATTAAACTTGTCATTAGTTTAGAGTCTTTATATTGCCACAAGAAACACAAGTCTAACCTCTCTTGATTCTGTTGACCCTTACTTAATGCCAGTTTAGTGATGATCATTGGTTTAACCAGATTCTTGAGTATAAATAGTTTGTGGCACAAACTTGCTATGGCCCTGATTATTTTTGCAGCTGACATGTGTGGACTTCCAATTATGTACAGTGCATCCCTTCCTAAAAAGTTGTATGTGTGTGGGTGTGGGTGTCTTTCTGCATATGCTTCAGGTAGCTAAATAAATACAAGCTGTGACATTCTGTAAGGCAGTGATCCCCAACCTTTTTGACGCCGCTGCCCGGTACCGGCATCAGCTGGGCGCCGCGGCCCGGTACCGGCATCAACTGGGCGCCGCCATCTTTTACCTTTCTACCCGGAAAAGCTCACCGGAAGCGTGGCGCTGCCATCTTTTGATGAAAGTGCTTCCGGTGAGCTTTCTACCCGGAAAAGCTCACCGGAAGCACTTTTTTACCAAAAAGATGGCGGCGCCCAGCAACCAGCGGCCCGGTAAGGCTTGTTCCGCATGACGCACGTCCGCGGACCGGCGGTTGGGGACCCCTGCTGTAAGGGATTTCAATTGTCAAGGGAGATTGTGGTACATAATTTCAATATATTTACCATGCTTCTATTTATTTATACAGGAAAATTTATATGGCCACCCAATTTACTTTCAGTGACTCCGCGTGGCTTACAAGGATAAAATATAAGAACAATGAACAAGCAATAACACTCCCCCACCCACCCATTGCAACAACAATCCAATGAGCCAGTTGATCTCCATCTCACTCTGGGGATCTCAGGCCCATCGGCAAAACCAGGTCTTCTAGCAATGGAAGGTTCAACTATTCTTGTAGTGTTTTATAAAATTCTGCCGGAAGTCCACCTGGGCCTGGTGCCTTTCCATTGTTTTGCTTCTTAAGTGCTTCAGTTAACTCCATCATCGTTATATTGCTTTCTAACATTGTTTCAATCTCTTCAGGTATCTGGGGTAGATTAGCATTCTGTAAGTACTGTTTAGCTCTTTCCTCATCAATATTCTCTTGTGTGTATAGTTTCCCATAATAGTCTCATATAATTTCCTGCTTCTCTTTATTACCATAGCAAACTTGGCCTTGGTCATCTATTAATTGCAATATTGTCCTTGATTCTTTTTCCTTTCTCAATTTGTATGCTAACCATCTACCTGGTTTATTTGCATCTTCAAAATAGTTCTGTTTTGCACCTCTGATTTTCTGTGCTACTTCTTCTTTTTCCATTGGTCCCATTTTATGTTTAATTATATCCATTTTTAACTTAATGTCCTTTTTCTGTGGCATTTTCTGTAGCTCTTTTTCAAGTCCTTTATACTCATCCTCTAATGCCTTAGAGGGTAGACTTTTCAAGGTATTTCTTTTCCTTGTATATTCTATTATCAAGCCTCTGGCATATGCCTTCATTGTATCCCATACGTTCTGCATTGATGTATCTTCTTTTTTGTTTTCTCTAAAGAAGAAAGGCAGTTCTTTCTCCATCCACTGTATGAAGTCTTTTTCCTTTAATATAGTATTATTTAACGTCCATCTAGACCTTCTTCTTTGTCCTTTCCATTTAATTGTCATTGGATTGTGATCTGCCCAAGTACTTGTTTCAATATTTATTTCTTGAATATTAGCTAACAATTCTGTTGACATCCATATCATATCTATTCTGGACCATGATAAATGTCTGTTTGAATTGAATAGTCTTAGCATTTCTTTCTCTCCATGTATCTTTTAAATTTATTTCATCTACCATTTAAAAAAAAGATTTACGGAGAGTCTTTCTGTTTTGCTTTGTTGTTTTCTGTGCTGTATAGTCCATTTTATTATCTACAATTCCATTAAAGTCTCCCATCATAACTATATTAGCATAGTCCAGTTCAATTATTTTCATATGTAATTTTCTATAAAATTCTTCTTGATTGTCATTTGGGGCATAGATTGCAATCAGGAGTGTTTTCATATTATTGTCCATTATTTCCACCATTAGTAATCTTCCATCGTCATCGGTGTAGATCAATTTTGCTGGGATATTCTCTTTAATGTATAAAACCACTTCTCTTTTCTTGCATTGTGTCAAAGAAGTAAATATTTTCCCTAATTTTGGCTGTATCAGCAATTGTTCATGTTGCATTTTAATATGTACTTCTTGTAGGCAGATTATATCAAATTTTAATTTCTCTAATTTATGGAAAGTTTTCCTTCTTTTAACAGCTGAGTTAAGTCCATTTATGTTAATTGCAATCAGTTTTTTCTCTTCCATGGTTATATTTTGTAGTTAGGTTTAGCAGCTCTCATAGATCTTGGTTCACGTTGTTCTTCTTACCTCCACCTTTCCGCTTACTGCACCTTCTTCTTTTTCAGTCGCTATTTGGCAGTCCTCTTGGAATTCAATTAGTGAAATTTCTTTTTCTGCCTCCTCCTCTTTCCCTCCAAAATATTCTGTATAAAATAATTCAGCTTTCTCAATTGAGTCAATTCTATGTCTCTGTTCTTGCCATGTAAACATTAAACCTTCTGGAATCAGCCATCTATAATTCACCTCTTTTTAAAGTAGAGTTTTAGTCAGAAATCGGTATTCTCTTCTCATCTCTCTCACTCTTCTGGGTACTTGTTTCAGGACCACAATCTCCTTGTCTTTATATTTCAATGTTTTCTCTCTTGCCACTTGCAATATTTGTGTTTTAGTGGCTTTCTTTGTAAATCTGATGTGAACTTCTCTTGGTAAGCTATTTCTCATTGCATATCTTGTGAAGACTCGATAAACCTCATCTATTCCATCCATCATCTTCTCTTTAGTTATTTCCAGAGCTTCAGCCAAAATTTCTATCATTATCTCAGCTAGGTTTTGTCCCTTTTCTTCCTCTATGTTTTGGAATCTGAGATAAAATTCTGATCTGTCCATCTCCCATCTCAACTTCCCACTTTTATCTTGTTCAATCACAGTTAATCTGCTATCAATATCTCCAATCTTCTTATCTCTTTGTTTATCTTCTTCTTCTTCAATTTTTTGGAATCTCTCATCATACTTCATCATCATTTGTTGAATGTTCTCCACCTTTTCATCAGTTTTTCCTGTTCTTTGTTCAATGATCTCTGTTCTCTTTTCAATATTCTCTGTTCTTATTTGTATATTTTGAATTCCTTGCATAATCATCTGCAGCGTCACTTTTTCCTGTTCTTTTTCTTGTTGTAACATCATCTGTATTGAGCGTTGTCCTCCAGAGGAAAAAGTAGAAGTTGAGGAACCAGGGGATGTTAGTTTCCTACTCATTTCAGACAATTCAAAATCTTCAGGTTCTTCTAGACCTTAATCCACTTGTGAAATAACCAATTGTAATTCCAAGTAAAACTAGTGGGAAAAAAGAAGCGAAATAATAACAATAATAATAAAAAAAGAATTTTTTCAGGTTCTTGTATACCTTTGTTTTATTTTATTTATTTATTTATTTGATTTGCCAATTGTTTACAAGATAATAAGTATAAGTGTATACATAGTTGTGAATACATGAAATGGGTACATATAAGAAAAATAAAAGAATAAGAGAAACAATAGGACAGGGACGGTAGGCACGATGGTGCGCTTATGCACCCCCTACAGACCTCTTAGGAAAGGGGTGAGGTCAATAGTAGACAGTCTAAGGTTAAAGTTTTTGGGGTTTGGGGAAGAGACTATAGAGTCGGGTAGAGTATTCCAGACATTGACCACTCTATTGCTGAAGTCGTATTTCCTGCAATCAAGTTTGGTGCGGTTTACTTTGAGTTTGTATCTATTGTGTGCTCTTGTGTTGTTATGGTTGAAGCTGAAGTATTCATTGACAGGTAGGACATTGCAATGTATGATTTTATATACCATGCTTAGGTCAGACCGAAGACGGCGTAATTCAAGGTTTTCTAGTTTTAGAATTTCAAGTCTGGTGGCATAAGGTATTCTACAACGAGTAGAAGAGTGGAGAACTCTTCTTGTGAAATATTTCTGGACTTTCTCAATTGTGCTAATATCAGATACGTAATGAGGGTTCCAGACTGATGAACTGTATTCGAGTATTGGTCTAGCAAATGTTTTGTATGCTCTGGTTAGTAGTGTGATATTACCAGAGAAAAACTACGTAGGATTAGGTTAACAACTCTTAATGCCTTTTGGCTATGTAGTTGCAGTGGGCTCTAGCACTTAGATCATTAGAGGTGAGTATTCCAAGGTCCTTTACAGAGCTTGGGTCATCAACAAGATCTTGACTATTCAGCTTGTATTTTATTTTCTGATTTTTTTTGCCAATATGTAAGACAGAGCATTTATTTGTTGAGATTTGAAGTTGCCATTTGTTTGACCATTCAGATACATAGTCAAGGTCTTTTTGTAAGGTAGCAGTATTGTCTGTGGTATTGAACAGCTTTACATCATCAGCGAAGAGAACGCAATTGCTCTTAATATGATCACAGAGGTCGTTTATGTAGAGTATGAAGAGAGTTGGTCCTAGAACACTGCCCTGGGGGACACCACTATTGACAGGTACTGGATTTGATAGAACGCTCCCGATTTTGACCATTTGTCTGTTTGACAGGAATGCTTCTATCCAGTTATTCAGTTGTCCAGAGATACCATAGGATTTTATTTTTAGGAGTAGTTTGTCGTGGTACCACTGAATCAAAGGCTTTACAGAAGTCTATGTAGATTAAGTCAATTGCTTTGCCCTGGTCGAGTTGTGTCGTCCATATGTTTTTGCAGTGTAAGAGTTGCAGATTACAGGATAGTTTTTTTCTGAAACCAAATTGTTTATTGGAGAGTAGGTTGTTTGACTCTAAGTGAAGGATGATGGATTGGTTAATAATTTATTCCATGACTTTACAGGTGACGCAGCATAAGGAGATTGGCCTGTAATTTTCAACTAGGCTTGGGTCTCCTTTTTGAAGATGGGGATGACTGTGGCTTGTGACCATAGGTTAGGCAAGGAGCTGGTCCTGAAAAATTTTTCAAAGATTATGCTTAGAGGTTTGGCTATGGCAAATCCAATCGATTGGTTAGATAGCAGTAAAAGCTCAAAAATGGAAGAAAAGACCATAAACACACACACACACACACAAAAGAAAAAAACTGTTAAATCCTGGAAAAGGCGGAAAAATAGAAAATAAAAAACTAAAGAAGAGAAAAGAAAAGTTCTCCAGGTTCTTCAACACCTTAATCCAATTAAAAAGTCTCAGGTATAAAAGGATGCATAACAAAAAAAAAAGAAAGCCACAGAAAATATATAGAAAGTAAATAGAAAAAAATATATAAGGGAGGGAGAGAGAAAAAAGAAAAGAGACTACTCCCTTAAAAAAAAAAAAAGGAAGGAAATCCTTAATACTAAAGCTTTTCCTTTAAAATAAAATGCAAACGTAAATATTAGACTTCAAAAACAAAAAGAAAGACAAAGACAAGTTCCAAAAGGCCAAAGATCCAAATAGCTATTACAAAAAGTAAACTAGTAAGGAGGGGGTTTGTTAAAGTAAGAAATAGCCCAGCTTAAAAAAAGTAAAAAGAGCACACTGCACCTTGTTTGGTTATCCAAGGCTTTTGTTAAAATTTATAACTCTCTTCTCCAGAGTCTTATCACCTTTTTTCCCCTATAAACTTCAACACCAGACTCCAGATATTGATAGAAACCCAGAAGAGCACCTACAATAATAATCTCCCATGCTCTTCCCTCTATCTTATCAAACAGGCAATGTCCTTGAAAAGAAGTCTCAGTTCTTTCTCAGCTTTGTCTGGTCAAGAAAAAAAAGAGATAGAATATTTCCAAGCCTCTAGTTGGCAGTGTTACAAAGTTTCTTCTGCTTTCACTTTCCCCCTCCTTTTCCAAACAAGATATAATAAAAAATTAATTAAAAAGGGAAAAAAGATATTTAAAAAGATGACTAGAAGGGAGTCTCTAGCCTAAAATATTATAAAGTCAAAAAGGAGAGAAAAAATAGGTGGGAAAAAAAACCAGTCCAGTTTCAAAATATAAAATCATGTGTAAAAGATTCAGCAATGAGAAATAAAAAATAAAAAAAATATTACTTTGACTTCCTGTTTAAAATCGCCGCTTAATCACTTCTGTCAAAACTTTTACAGATTCTTTCTTTTCCTTAGGGTGTCCTTTCAAATTTTAAAGTGAAGAAAAAATTCTCACCAAACCGGCACACTTTCTCTTTCTGTTCTCTTTCATTTCGGAGCTGTCCCAACTTCAGCAGCTTTAATGGCTGCCTCTTTACCGCTGGCAAAAAGAGCTTCTCCTGGATCTACCAGGGACTTTGCGGTTTGGACCATCCAGGAGCAAAGATATTGGCAGCGATCTCAGACCTCCAAGATCGCATGCCGTATCGTCACGATGCCAGCTCCGCCTTCCCGGCAAAACCAGGTCTTCAGGGCTTTGCGGATGAGTGTCAAAGTGGGGATCAATCTTATCTCCTGGGGATGATGTTCCACAGGGAGGAAGCCACATGGCAAAGATCCTTCTTCTTCATCTTTCTTTAGTTGAAGGGACACATAACTTCCCCTGCCTTCGTGCTCTGGTGGGTGGGATAGATATGACAGGGGAAAGATGCTCCTTCAAATAACCTGGTCCCAAACCATGGAGGGCTTTGAAGATGACAACCAGCATTCAACAAGTAGCCCTTAATGGGTATAATTCTACATGGAGGGAAGTACGCAGTGGGGTACCACAAAGTTCTGTCTTAGGCCCAGTATTCTTCAGTGTCTTCATTAACAACATAGATGAGGGAATAGAAGAGGAACTTACCAAATTTGCAGATTATACTAAGCTGGCAGGAATAGCTAACACCCAAGAAGATAGGCTGGATGGATCTTGACAGACTAGAACACTGGGCCATATATAACAAAATGAAATTCAATGTAAAGAAAAGTAAAGTTCTATACTTAGGCAAGAAAAACCAAAAGAACACATATAGACTGGGTGAAATCAGGCTCAATAGCAGTAACTGGGAGAGGGATCTTGGAGTCTTAGTGGACAACCAGCTAAATATGAACCAGCAGTGTGCAGCAGCAGCCAAAAAAGCTAATGCAATCTTAAGTTGCATTAACAGAGGGATACAATCGAGATCAAGTGACGTACTAATACCACTCTATACAGCCTTAGTAAGATCACACCTAGAGTACTGCATCCAGTTTTGGTCACCACACTATAAAAAAGATGTTGAGACTCTAGAAAAAGTACAGAGGAGCAACCAGGATGATTAGGGGACTGGAGGCTAAAACATACGATGAATGGTTGCAGGAACTGAGCATGGCTAGTCTGGTGAAGGGAAGGACCAGTGGAGACATGATAGCAATCTTCCAATATTTGAGGAGCTGCCACAGAGAGGAAGGGGTCAAGCTATTTCCTAAAGCACCCAATGGCCAGACAAGGAATAATGGATGGAAACTGAATAAGGAGAGATTTAATCTGGAAATAAGGAGAAACTTTCTGACAGTGAGGACAATCAACCAATGGAACAGCTTGCCCTTGGAAGTTGTGGGAGCTTGAGACTTTCAAGAAGAACTTGGACTTCCATCTATCAGAAATGGTGTAGGGTCTCCTGTTTGGGCAGGGGGTTGGACTAGTTGTAGATGATCTACAACTTCCCTTCCAACTCTGATTATCTGTTATCTGTTTTTACCTTGAATTGGACTCAGAGTAGCAGCCAATGTAATCCCACAAAAGAGATGACACCTGTTCATATCTAGGTTTGCATTCAACTATGCAGATCATTGCATTCTGAACCACTTGAAGCTTTCAGCTATTTTTCAAGGGGAGCCCCAAATAGAGCCCCATATAGTCAAGACAGGAAGTGACTAAGATATAGGTAGCTATTGGTCTCCAAAATCCCTTAGGGCAGGATTTCTCAACCTTGGCAACTTTAAATTGTATGGATTTCAGCTCCCAAAATTCCCCAAATCCTGTTTTAGGGGAACGTCCTTTTAGTTTTCAAGGCCAATATGTCAGGTAGCAATTGGGAATATTTTAAACAGAATTTGGAAATAGGAGAACTTCTACATCCATATTAAAGTTTCCTCTGACTTTTTAATGATCCAGAAAAAGGGTTGGATGACAATGCGCACAAACTATAATTAAATTTAATGAATTTAAAAGCCAGACATCATCTAGAATACAACTTTGGCAAAATGATAGTACCTATCTTTCTCTAAAACTGCCCAGTGGAATTCATTAGTGTTTGCAAGACAGCTGATATTATTCCTCATTATATAACAGTCTTTGATGCTCAATTGTAAGAGAAACAGTCTGAAATGTTGCTATAGTCCCTGCAGATAAAATGGCATTATACTTAAAAATATTTTAACAGTCTCAATAACAGTTGAAGAAACTTTATACGATGCCTGATATGTCCGACGTAAACTTTTTGTGTGCAGCGTTCTTCATTGGGGAAGGCTGAATTTTTATTGCCATCACAAATTATCTACGATCTGAATTAACATATCCAGTTAAAAAAAAAATCCCCCCCCCCCAAATTTTGTTCTATTGTACTTTACTAATTTGTTTGATTCTTTTTGTTAGTTTTTATTGTTTTTTATTTTTATTTTTTGTTTTAAACATGGTTTTACATTGTGTAAGCTGCCTCGAGTCACCATGGGCGAATAGGTGGCAGTATTAAAATAAATAAATAAATGCAACATTTTATGAAAGGGAACATAAGCCTTCTGGTAGGAAGATTTCTGGATTCAAGGGACTGGTCCAATTTGTTTCTAAATAATAATAAAGGTTAGGTGACACTTAGAAAACCTAAAGGTTGACCAAAAAAAAAAAAATCCATCTGTCTTTTGCAAAAGGTCACACTGTTTGGTCTGCACACATACAACATCGATATATTATGACATTCCAGGTTCCTGGAAAGAACTTGGTCTTCCTGAAGGCCAACACCAGCTAAAGAATTGGCAGCTGTGACTTCACATTGTTGTGAACCAGTGGTGGGATTCAAATAATTTAACAACCGGTAAACTGCTCAGAAATTTAACAACCGAACTGGTGCGAACTAGCTGAATCCCACCACTGGTTGTGAACAGATACATGAAAGTACTGCAAGGAGTTAAAATCAGTCAATTCTAAAGGAAATCAACCCTGATTTCAGATACTGAAGTTGAAGCTCCAATTCCTTGACCATCAATTGAGAAGACTCCTTGGAGAAGACCCTGATGTTGGGAAAGACTGAGAGCAAAAGGAGAAAGGGATGGCAGAGGAGGGAGATGGTTAGATAGCATCATTGACACAATGAACATGGATTTGGGCAAACTCTGGGAGATGAGGAGGACAGGGAAGCCTGGCTTGCTGTGGTCCATGGGATCATTAACAGTTGCAGACCAAACAGTGTGGCTTTTTGCAAAAGACAGATGGATTTTTTTTGTTGTCAAGCTGCGGTTTTTCTAAGTGCTATCCAACCTTAGCAACTGAACGACGACAACAAAAGAAAGGTAAAGACTGTATATAGAAAGAAAAATTCAAAAACTAAAGGAAGGAGTGTGCCGATCTTCAGTCAAGGGTAATTTGTTAATTGCAAGAACAAGCCACTACATGGTCAATACTTGGAAGATATAGATGGAAAAGCCAATAAAAACTCACATGAAAAAAAGAAAAGAAGAAAGGAAGGAAGGAAGAAAGAGAGAGAGAGAGAGAAAGAAAGAAAAAGAGAGAGAAAGGGAAAGGGAAAGGGAAAGAGAAAGAGAAAGGAAAGAAAGAAAGAAAGAAAGAAAGAAAGAAAGAAAGAAAGAAAGAAAGAAAGAAAGAAAGAAAGAAAGAAAGAAAGAAAGAAAGAAAGAAAGAAAGAAAGAAAGAAAGAAACTGAAGGCTTTATTTTAGTGGTGTAAGAACAAGCTTTGCTGACTAATTGCATGAAGGCAGAAATTCATCATGTAACAAGCAGCTGTAAAAAGACCTTTTTACTGAAAAGGATGAAACAACTGAATTTTCTATCAATGGTTAATTCAATGGTTAATTTAAGCAAAAATTCACAAACTGACCACAAGCAGCATTATGATTGAGTTGTCAGAATTATTCCCTGGAATTTTTGCCAGATGAAGTCTGTAATTTCTGCAATTTATCCTGGTTTTTCTAATAATGAACACATTCTGATAGTGAACAGAGACCAATCATGCACTTTTATTTTGAACAAGAGATTCCCTAGCCACCGATATCCTTCTGCTTTGGAAAAATCCTACCTCCCCCTGGTCTGAATCAATGTTGAGCTCCTTTGAGTGATGATATGTTGACAAATAAACCAATGGCAAACATAACCTTCTGATTGGAGTTCTTCCCTTGGCTGTAAGGCATCCAGAAAGTATCCATGATATCAATCACTCCGAGACATTTTCTCTCCAATTGATTTATTTAGAAACAGATCTGGCATGTCAAAGGCAAATTCCCAAAGTGAAAATTTTTCGCGCGTTACACAGAATCCTCCTCTCTTCTCTCCTCCCACTTCTACACTTCATAAATCACGAGAACCAATTAACTGCCACTGGAATTTCCTAATACGCCATACAGAATAACCTTGAACTTTTCAACTCCTCCAACCCTCTTTAAAAAAATGTGGCAGCTGAATTTCAAAGCTGACATTGGCTTTACTATTCGGTCACCAGAATTGAAAGATTTTTTTTTCCATACATCAACCAGTTTGGCTTTGTCACCATTTCTTTTCTGAAAAAGGCTTCCTGTGTTGACACCCAAAGGGGCAACTTCGTAGAGAGCCTTGTTTTATATTTATTCCAAACTCTTAGTATGGCACATCTAACAAAATAGTCATTGAAATCAACATTGACTTTAGATTTATCATACCATAAGTAGCTGTGCCATCCAAATCTTAATTCATGGCCCTCTAATTAGAGTAGCCTCTTATTCTGGAGGCTCACCCATTCTTTTACCCAGGTCAAGCAACATGCATCAAAGTACAATTTCATATCTGGCAGACCCAAACCCCGCTTTTCCTTAGCATCTTGCAGTAACTTGTATCTAATTCTTGGTCTTTTCCCCTGCCATATGAACTTAGAAATATTCTTCTGCCATTGTTTAAATGGATTATCAGTTGTAAGTATTAGTCATGTCTGGAATAAAAAAAGACATCTTTGGTAAGATATTTATCTTAATTAGAGAGATTCTACCCAATAGTGATAAATGCAATTTATCCAGTTTTTGTAAATCCTGTTTAATATCCCTCTAAAGAGGGGCATAGTTATTTTGAAACAGTTTGATATTTGTATTAGTCAACATAACCCCTAAATATTTCACCTTTTTCTCAACCCTAAAGCCCGACTTTTTATTCAATATATCACTTTCCTGAGAAGACATATTCTTGATCAGCATTGTTGTTTTCTGTTTGTTTATTTTGAAACCTGAGTGAAGATATGTTAATTCTCCATCGTGTCTTTGAGTATAGTTGGGTGAAAACGACTTTCAAAATTCTCCGTAGAGATGTGGAACAAATTTTATGGAGACCAGAGGAGAGGGCTTGGCTTTTGAGAGGAATGAATCAATGCTCAAGGAAACTGATCCGGTAGCAGCCTAAATCTCTTGTGAACAACCATCTGCTGAACAGAGGAATGAAAAATGAAATTCATAGGACCCAAATTGCAAATGGAAACCCCAAGAAAATCACGTAGCTTGATGACCTTTAGTATAGAACAATTTTAAGTAATTCCACCTAAGTCAAGCCCGTTGGGTTGGTAGATTTGGAAACAAATACAGTATGTTCCTTGTCTCAGGAAAAAAAAAAAATTCTGCCCTATTGTGCACGATCTAATTTATGACAAAGCACTTCTTGGTGCTTCCTTTCTTGTTTACTCTTCTAGCTCATTACTCTGAATTGTGAGCTTTGCATATGTTAATCTAATCTGATGCATCCATTTGTGTCTGCTCTACATTTGATCACAGCACAATGTTCTGGACCAAAAGCCCTTGTACAAACGAACCTTATTCTGAGCTCATTCTTCCTTTTCATCGATCTCATGAACTGATTGAGTCAGTCAGATCGAATGGAAAACTAGAGCGGGATTTCCGGCTAGTCTGAATATTTGTGTTAACCTTTATTACTCAAATTTTTTGATGAACTCTTTAGATCTTTATAGGAGGCTGATCAAGCCCTGATAATTAGATAACATGAGAAATAACATGTCGATACAGAAAGTCCTTAACTACCTGTACTGATGTTTAGTGACCATTTAACGTTACAATGGCCATGATTTATGAGCATTTTTCATGCTCATGGCAGTGGCAGCTTCCCCATGATCACCTGATCAAAATTTAAATGCGGTCACGTGTCCTGCAGTTATGTGATCTTCTTTTATAACCTTCTGACAAGCAAGGTCAATGGGGAAACCCAATTCACTTAACAACCATGTTACTAACTTAATAAGCAGTGGTTCACTTAACAACTGTGCCGAGAAAAGCCATAAAATGGGGCAAAACTCGTAACAATGGTCTCACTTAGCAACAGAAATTTTGGGTTCAGTGGTGGTCGTAAGTCAAGGACTATCTGTAACTAGAAGGTAAAGGTAAATGTTCCCCTCACACATCCGTGCTAGCCGTTTCTGGCTCTAGGGGGCGGTGCTCATCTCTGTTACAAAGCCGAAGAGCCAACACTCTCCGAAGACGTCTCCATGGTCATATGGGCAACATGACTAAATGCCGAAAGCTCTTCCCTTCCCACCAAAATGGTCCCTATTTTTCTACTTGCATTTTTATGTGCTTTTGAACTGCTAGGTTGGTAGAAGTTGGGACAAGTAATGGGAGCTCACTCCATTACGTGGCGCTAGGGATTCGAATGGCTGAACTGCCGACCTTTCTGATCGACAAGCTCAGCGTCTTAGCCACTGATCCACCACATCCCTTAGCTAGAAAGCATTTTTTAAATACAGCAGTCCATTTTAATACCAAGAATTAAGACTGAATTATGGTGGGGTCTAAAGAAGGGCTTGATCTTTCTCCTTCAGTTAAAGCAGCCAGAAAGGAAGAAGGTGCTTCCTCATCCCAGATCTTGTTGAATTTGAAAGGTTAACAGCAAGACACAAACATCAAATAACCCAGGTGATTCAGACCAAGATTCACTTTCGTATAGATTTTCGTTTTCACAGTAATCAACCAGAGCCTTTGAGGTACTGATAAACAAGAGTCATGTATCTCTCCTGCTGATGCTTCTCTGGTATTTGGAGGTGTGTTGACTGCAGTTGTGATAAAAACAGCCAGTCTGGATGGGTTTTAAATGAAAACTGGACTGGGCAGGCTCATAGGAGATCAGATTATTAAAAGCTATTGATATTGATGACTGTTTACTACCTCCTGAGGCATAGGTCATTGATTATGTGCCATGAAGTTGGTGTCAACTCTTAGCAAGCAGACAGATAGATTTTTCCACAATGATGAAACATGGACAGTGAGGCTTAAAAGTGTCTTTATATTTAATTTACACAGATGCCCATCTCAAATGCCTGATTCTGGATGGCTAACAATGATTAAGAGCAAGATTAAAAGATTATAACAGAATAACAGAGTTGGAAGGGACCTTGGAGGCCTTCTAGCCCAACACACTAACAAATAATATATACAGCAATCAGCGGTAAAAGACCAAGCAACACCACTATAAACACAAATACGATACAGGTTCAACCAACACCACTATAGGATACAGGTTCAATTGCACAAGCTCAAGAATGAAACCAGGTCCTCAAAGTCTTATGAAAAGGCAGAAAAGCTGAGGCAAATCCAATCTTTGTGGGAAAGATAGTCCAGAGAATGGGTATCACAATAAAAAAAAAGAGACTATGTTCCTGGAACTGCTAGTGGCATTCCCACTATGGGATCCAGAATCTATCTCTCTTGATGGATCTATCAGGTCAGGTATGTAGAACTGGGGAGAGATTCTGGCAATTTTACATCAGTGTTGGATTTCAGAAGCTTCAGTAGGAGAAGAGAGGCAAAGCTGAGAGGTGGAGTGAAGCAGGTCATTAGCTCAGAGTCTTTACATTGCCGCAAATGGTCCAATTCCAACCCCTCTTGAATTCCGCTGACTCTGATCTGGTGCAGTGTGGGATTCATTTTTTTTACTACCAGTTCTGTGGGCATGGCTTGGTGGGCGTGGCAGGGGAAGGATACTGTAAAATCTCCAGTCAGAGGTGGTATTTGCCGGTTCTCCGAACTACTCAAAATTTCTGCTACCGGTTCTCCAGAACTGGTCAGAACCTGCTGAATACCACCTCTGATCTGGTGCCAGTTTAATAATTGACTTTATTTGACTACAGTCTTGAGCAAGAAATCTTTCAACTCCAACTGAACATGTGGTCCTGATCCTTTGTGCCTGACATATCAGTAGAAGTAGATTGTACAGGCCCAGACTTGTAATCTTCCCAAATGTTTCCAAATTATCCAAGTAATGCAGTGAAAAAGGATTTGTAATTAGTGTATATAAATATCATTGTTTTGAAGTGATATAATGTAATTGTTAGAAGGAGAACTGAGTTTGTTTCCAAGCTGAGGTTAATGTCTATGGAGATTCTCTGTCGTCCAGGTCATCGTTGTCCCAAAGATGCTTTTTCAAGAAGCAACTGGACTTTCTCTTTGAAGACGTTTTGCTTCTCAACCAAGAAGCTTTTTCAATACTGAAGAAGCTTCTTGGATGAGAAGCAAAACATCTTCAAAGAAAAACCAGAAAGCCCAGTTACCTCTTGAAAAAGCAGCTTTGGGAGGCTGAGCTTAAAGAAAGTAAAACATAGTCAATTGATTGAAGCAGAGGGGTTCATTTCTCAGAACAAAAATACTGGGAGAATCCAAATTGGGTATTGGAGGTGGCTATGTTGAGTTCTCTACCTCAAATACCACTTCTGTAGGGAAACCTTACTTTTGCCTGCTTTAGAAAGTGTAATGGATTGATTCTCCAAAAAGGGGGTACTCTAGGGTCAGGTAGCCTGCCAAGCTGTAGTTTTCCCATTTATTTCTTGTTCAATTAACATGGAAAATAGAAGTGGTGGTCTGGTGGAGTAAAGCAACAGTCTTCGAACGTGGCAACTTTAAGACTTGTAGACTTCAACTCCTAGAATTTGTCAGCCAGCCATACTGACTGGGCTTCCCACCTTTGGTCAATTTCAAACTCTTTGTCAAGTTTGTTGTCTTTGTTGCCAATGGAATTCCTAACCTTTCCCCCTGGGAATGGTAGAGAGATTGGAATGAAAGAAACAGAAGGAAGAATACATGTCAGGGAGGGTTTGATTTCCTTTCTACAAAATCAAGATTAATAATGACACAATAAAAAAGGGAAAATGTAGCTGATTGGCCATTGTGTGACACAATCTGATGGACTGGATGGACCTAAAATCCAAAGGTATTTTATGTTCTTTACCTAGAGATGATATTAAGTCTTCCAGACTAATAGCCTTCAGTAAACCTGTCCTCCATGAATTTATCTAATCCCTTTTTATAGCTCTCCAAATTAGCAGCTATCATTACCAAGAAAGGGCATATGACGTTTCATTTGTCTCTTCTAAATCTTCCAAATCAGCTTTATGGATTGACTCACAGTCCAAGAAAATGAGATTTTTTTTCCCCCCAAAGCACTTTCTCTTTGCCAGAAAGTATATGTAGTATGTACAGACTTCAATTAAACCCCTCTTCATTCATCTTTCACCAAACTAAAAGGTGTCCTAAACAGGGGTGGGATTCAAATTTTTTAACAACCGGTTATGTGGGCGTGGCTTGGTGGTCATGTGACTGGATGGACGTGACTTGGTGGTCATGTTATTGGCTGGGTGTGGCCAACTCAATGTCACATCGAGGCATGCATCTCCTCGCCTAGCCTCTTGTGACTGTAGGGATGCTGCAACAGTCATAAGTGTGAAAAATGGTCATAAGTCTGCCATGGTAACTTTGAATGGTCACTCCACACAAGCAAAGTACCAGCAAAGAAGGGGAAAAAAACTCCAGAGATGTTCCTGAGACAGGAAGTCTAGTCCTGCCAAGAATGTAATAAGGGCTAACGGAGAGGCAGTTTCTGTAAGCAACACCAGAATGTTTCCTCCCTGCCCTCCTTACAGGATTAGGCAAGTAATTTCTTCTCACAACTGGTTCTCCGAACTGCTTAGAATGTTAACAACCGATTCTAGTGAATAGGTGCAAACTGGTAGAATCCCACCCCTGGTTCTAAATGTTATGACTACCTATGAGGAAGGTATCTCAGCTCCTTAAGAAGTTTGAGAAGATATTCGCCCATCTGTATTCTTATCAACTTGATTGTTTCCTTTTTCTCCTTTGTTTCCAGATCAAAAAGGGATGAGCTACCACCAAGAGCCAATTTGGTCTAGTGGTTAAGGCACTAGGCTAGAAACCAGGAGAGTGAGTTCTAGTCCCTTCTTAGGGACAAAAGCTAGCTGGAAGACTTTGGGCCAATCATCAGAAGACTGTGAGCTCTAGCCATGCCTTAGGCATGAAAGACATCTGGGTGTCTTTAGGCCAATCACCAGAAGACTTTGAGTTCTAGTCTCCCAGTAGTCACTGGCTGGGTGACTTTGAGCCAATTACCAGGTGACTGTGAGTTCTAGTCCTGCCTTAAGCATGAAAGACATCTGGGTATTTTTGACCAATCACCAGGAGACAGTGAGTTCTAGTCCTGCCTTAGGCATGAAAATTGGCTGGTTGAATTTGAGCCAATCACCAGGAGGCTCTGAGTTCTAGTCCCCCTCTTAGCATGAAAGTCACTGACTGGGTGACTTAGAGCCAATTACCAGTTGTAGTCCTACCTTAAACCTGAAAACCATCTCTCTCTCTCTCTCTCTCTCTCTCTCTCTCTCTCTCCTCTCTCTCTCTCTCCTCTCTCTCCTCTCTCTCTCTCTCTTCCTCCCTCCCCCTCTTTCTCGCAAACTCACCTCACAGGGTTGTTGTGAGGAAAATAGGAGAAGGAAGGAGCAGTAGACTCATTTGCCAATAAAGGCAACAATAAAAAATAAAGGTGGGATATAAATGAAATAAAGTTAGTGGCGTTTCTCATCAATTTCGAAAGAAATCCACTATGAAGCTCATTACAGTAGCAATCAAAAGGTTAGAAAACAAGAGTAACAGAGAAATCTCATCTTGGATTACTGACCCAAACAGCTTAGCAGGCTTTGGGACTGCAATAAGCAGTATGCTGTGTTATTCAGTCCGTTGGCATGAAGTAGAGGGGGAAGGGAACATTACGGCTTTTCCCAGCTGTAGAGTTGGAGAGAACAGGATGTTAGAAGCTGCATTCTTTGTGGCAATTCATCAGTTCTCTGTCTGGCCACATGTAAACAAACCTGAATCAGGCGAAACCTTACCTCAGTGATACTGGTGTATTGACGTCTCTGTTAGCACAGAAGCCTAATTTTATTTGCAACAGTTGGAAGTAAAAGAGCGTTAAGGGCATGCAAGACTGATTAGCTAATCCCCTGGGTTGGAGACAAGAGGAGGTTGCCTCTTCTTGGTGATGAAAAGAGCCACTGAAATACCGCCAAATAGGACTCTGCATCAGGTCTGACCAAACTGAAAATAATGAATCAAAGCAGGTTGAGGCGGACTGACTCTGGATGGTTATAAAATGCCCCCCCCCCCTCAGATTTTGGGAATTGAGATTCTAGAAAACCTATGTCTTGGATTCTTTGTGGTCACTGAAAAAGAGATCTGTCTTGGACTCTCACCCCTCTAATCAAATGCAGAATAGCATCCTCACTGATTATTATTATTATTAGAATACGGTGGTGTTCCGGCAGCCAGGAGGCCACGACACTATTGCAGAGCCATAGATTGGCTTGCCAAGCTATCAGCCCTGTTGTAGGAAATGCTGGCATGCTTCACAAGATATGCCAAAGGAAGGTGAGTTGGCTTCGCACCAGAGAGAGAAAAACAGCAGCATCACCCAAGGCCCCCTTCCCGGAGTTGCCTCACCAACGGAGAATATAACCAGGACGGTTCGCAGCCATCATGAATTTGACTGCCTGCACAGAGCACCAATTTGTCTCCCCACTGAAGTGGTACCTATCTATCTACTTGCATAGAACAAGCTTTTGAACTGTTAGGTGGACAGAAGTGGTACTCACCCTGCCACAACTTGCTAGGGCTTGGACCACTGGACCTGAGACCATCTCCAGCACCATTAAGCTACTGAGCCACTGTGCCTCCTCTTCTAGTGATGATGACATGAAAGGGGTGGTTTTTACTTGCTCCAAAGTAACTAGGAACCAAGCAATGGAAAGTTTTGTCAGTCAACACCGGCACTTTGAATGATACTCAGAAACTACTGGCAACTAAGGCAGTGCCCATGAAACTAGTATGATTCATCTGTAGTGATTTTAATATACCCTTGGTCAACTGTTGTGAACTTCAAATATATCTTTTTCCCCATCCTAATGGATTTTCTGTTATATTCCCTTTAAGTCCTTCAGCTAGAGCGAACAGGGGCATTGTATAAAGAAGAATACCAAATGACCATCATCATCCATTAATTATATTGATTTCAAACCTCAAAACCTTTTTGCAGCTTTAAATGATCTCAGAAAAAGGCAGGGAATGGAGATTCTTCATGCTACTATGTAAGAGCACAATGTCCTTGATAGAGAAGTGGGTGGCAATTAAAATTGCTAATCTAAAGTTTTGAAAAAGATATTTTGATAGATCTAGGTGGTCAATAGTTCAAAGATTCAGAAGATAGAGCTAGTTTAATCTTCTCATCTATCACTAATTATATATTCCGAAAAGGGGATTCTATACATGTAAAAATTGAAAATATTTTGGAAGAATTGCATATTCCTTCTTCTAACTCCCAACATGCAAATTATTCAGGAAATACAATGCTGAAAATGAAATACCCTGATATAATCTGTGCATCCTGCTAAAACTTTGGACCTTGGTTAATTGGTTCTCATGGGTATTAAATCCTACTTTCTAAAATGAAATAATCTCCATTATTTCCTGGTTTGATTTTTTTTCCTTATTAATCTGCCAAAGAGGAAAAACCCACTTCAAGTAGGTTACATGAGATTAGACAAATAAAATACAGGTCTCTAGAATGCTGATAAAAATTGCCATAATATAGTGTTTCTCAGCCTTAGCAGTTTGCTGGCTGGGGAATTCTGGGAGTTTGAAGTCTATCCATCTGAAAGTTGCTAAGGTTCAGATACACTGCCATACTAAGAGCCGTGGCGGCACAGTGGTTAGAATGCAGTACTGCAGGCTACTTCTGCTGACAGCTGGCTGCCTGCAATTTGGCAGTTCGAATCTCACCAGGCTCAAGGTTGACTCAGTCTTCCATCCTTCTGAGGTTGGTAAAATAAGGACCCAGATTGCTGGGGGCAATATGGTGACCCTGTAAAACACTTAAAGCGGGCTATAAAGTGATATATAAGTCTAAGTGCTATTGCTATAATATGTTTAGAAAAACAATGTAATAATAATGAAAGGCATTTCATCAATTCTTAATCTATAATTACCCAGAAATTCCCAAGTTGAGTCTTCTACCAGTCTACAAGTGAAGTTTGAAACTAGGATTGATTAATAAAATAATGAAATGACATTGATTGTCACCCCCGCTCCCCAAGTGTTTTTCTGCCTCCTGTTCAAAGTCAATCTCCTGAATTGTTTAAGACCAGATAAGGTAAAGATGGTTCTGGATGTGACTATTACGCATCCCATGGACTGCAAAAAAACCACAGACAAAGAAATCATAGACTGGACCTCACCAAACATATCAGTTGAAGCAAGATTGCCAAACAGGGGCTATCATACTTTGGCCATGACATGAGATCTGAATCACTCAAAAAGGCATTCATGATGGAAGTGATCAGGAGAAAAAGGAGAAGGGAAGCCCTAGTACCCGTTGGCTGGACACTATAAAAGATGACACTGGGATGACCATGGTGGATCTGGAGAAAGTAGTGTAAGACAGAGGGGCATGGAGAGTGCTGAACCATAGAGTGGCCGAGGATCGGACACGACTGAATGGCGACAATGATGAGATGAGTTAAAACAGTGGTCGGGGAACAGGGGTAAATTACCCCAAATGGGGTAAAACTGAAAATCCTGGGGGTAATGAGGACGGTCGCGCTGGCGCGACCATTCTCATTACCCCCAGGCATTTTATTTCCGACATTCTGTTTGTATAGTTTACATACACAAGGACCTTCCTTTCAAATCAAGGGGGTAACGTCGGCATTTATAAATTTTTTGGGGGGTAAAAGGTAAAAAAGTTCCCTGACCCCTGAGCTAAAAGGATACAGGTGAGCCCAAAGAAAAGGATCCTATGATCTGATTTTGGGTAAGATTTGCTACTTTTTGCCTGAGATTTATTTCCTCTTACTAGGGTACTAAACTATTTCCATAGCTAGTGTTCTATTTATCTCATGCATTTGCATAAATCTCCTGCTATTGAATACACCTAGCTGTAAAGCTAAAAAGGAGGTGCTTTTATAAGGCATAAATAAATGCTCTATAAAGATGTTCCAAAACCCAAAATGTCCCCCAAAATTAATGGGTAGTATTTTTTTCTCTACAGAAAGAACTGCACAAAACCTTGATAGGATTTTGGAAGAAGAAGAAGAAGGAGGAGGAGGAGGAGGAGGAGGAGGAGGAGGAGGAGGAGGAGGAGGAGGAGGAGGAGGAGGAGGAGGAGGAGGAGGAGGAGGAGGAGGAGGAGGAGGAGGAGGAGAAGAAGAAGAAGAAGAAGAAGAAGAAGAAGAAGAAGAAGAAGAAGAAGAAGAAGAAGAAGAAGAAGAAGAAGAAGAAGAAGAAGAAGAAGAAGAAGAAGAAGAAGAAGAAGAAGAAGAAGATCATCTTCAGTTTCCTTATTCTTATTTATCTTGTTGTGACTTGACACCCCATCTTAGTCACAATATTTTACTAAAGGCTGTTTTGGGGAATGAAAATGGAGTGTCCATAAGAATGATGAAGTTCCAAACTAACCTTGAAACTGCCCAAAGTCACATAGGTGAGATGGGAGGTATAGAAATTGAATGAATGAATGAATGAATGAATGAATGAATGAATGAATGAATGAATGAATATTAGTTGGCTTGGCACAATGGCTTTGGTACTGCTCCACAGGCCCACACATATGATGTCAGGCCCAAACCAGAGCCTCACAGCAAAATCCAATCAAGTTCAATTGTTTATTTGCTTACATCCAATAGACAGAATCTTGCCAAACTAAAGCTATATAACCTTCTAACCTTCTAGATATCATGAGAGATTCTAGAATGGGGCTACCCTGAATGTCTTCCCAGTCCCCCATCCAGTTTGGGATTGTGCAGCTATTATTATTACCTTTATTGTCAGACTACAACACATGTGCAATGAGATTGGCTGAGCCTCCCTTCTTAATCTGGACTTCTCTCTGAGAAAGTCTGTGTTGCCAAGACTCCCCCTCCTCCACAGCTTCTCTAGATACACATTCCATCACACATGGGCCTCCATGGATCAAACCCTCAATGTGATGGAATGTATACATCAAACTCTTGAATGCTTCAACACTCCCAAGATCATAAATTGAACGGAATGCTTTCATATCTGGAGCGAATGTGACTTACTTGTGAAATCAGGGCTAAACTTGGCAATGGATTCATTTGCACCTCATATTTATCATGTTTATGTCTTCAGCTTTACCAGCTATATAAAATCATCTCTTCCTTTTGATTTTTTTTCCTTTAATGATCCTACAGTATATTCAAACATTCCATACATCTCAGAATAATTCTGTGGTGGAATGGGAACTTTGCCATCCATAAATCATGGAGATAATTAGGGATATTCCAGTGTTGGGAGCAAATCTATTCTATTTTATTATTTGATTTTTATTTATTAATTTTGATGTCACCCATCTCCCCTACAATGTGACTCTGTGTGGCTTACAAGTTATACTTATTAGTGAGTGAAGGCCATTGTGCTGCGATGATAACAGTAACTTTCCACTTCTCTTTTAAACATTGTTGTGAATTTCTTTTCAACCTCCTTTTCATTCCCACCGCAAACTTCTCAGCCAAAACTTTCCAACAGCAGCCAATTCCTTCAGGAAATCCAAAATCCATATCATGTTATACAACCATCTTAGCCACATAAAATTAAGACACAGCAATGCATTTTACAAGCTCTCAGTTTGAGTACTCTAAGCCTCAATTAGTAGGGGTGTGCAAATCAACCCTGATTTGATTTGAAATTGTTGATTCAGTGTGAAATGTTGAATTGTTTTGTACTGAGAGTGCTCTGATGCAATGGTTGAAAGCAACAAATTGAGCGCACACACACACACACCTGAATTGTCCCATCAATTAAAATCAGCTTGATTGAGATTTCATGCTTTGAATAGAAGGAATGATTCATTTGTTGCTATCTTATTTGACATTTCAAATTTATCTGACTTGGTTTAGAAATCTCATGGGACTAAAATCTCCAAGGATAATCTGCCCACCCTGTGCATACATCTAAGATGTCCTGCCTTTATTATTTTCACAAATAAGTCAAGGTCAAGGAAAACATGTCCAACACACCTTCCTCTTCCTATTTCCCCCACAACAGCAACACTATGAGGCAAGTTGAGCTGAGACAGAGTGTCTGGCCCAAAGTCACCCAGCTGGCTAAGGTATGGCTAAGGTATGGCTAAGGTATGGCTAGGGTATGACTAGAATAGCTGCAGAAACTGGGTATGTCTACAACTAGCGAAGAGAAGGACTAGAGGTGACATGATAGCAGTCTTTCAACATTTGAGGAATTGTCACATAGAAGATGGCGTAAACCTATTCTTCAAAGCACCTGAAGGCAAGACAAGCAATGGATAGAAACTTATTAAGAGAATCCAATCTAGAAATAAGGAGAAATTTCCTGATGGTGAGAGAACAATCAATCAGTGGAAAGACTTGCATCCAGGAGTTGTGGGTTCTCCATCTCTGGAGGTTTATAAGAAGAAGTTGGACAGCTATTTGTCTGAAATGGTATAGGGTCTCCTGCTTGAGCAGTGGATTGGACTAGAAGATCTCCCAATTGGACTAGAAGCCCCTTCCAATTATGATTCTATTCTATTCTATTCTATTCTATTCTATTCTATTCTATTCTATTCTATTCTATTCTATTCTATTCTATTCTATTCTATTCTATTCTATTCTATTCTATTCTATTCTATTCTATTCTATTCTATTCTATTCCATTCCATTCCATTCCATTCCATTCTACCCGACCCTACCCTACCCTACCCTACCCTACCCTACTCTACTCATGAAATGCCACTTTCTAGCCTGGTGCCTTAACCACTAGACCAAATTGGCTCCCTTATGGTTTCCATGGTACAGAATTCCATAAGAAAACAAGTTTATTGTTGCTGTTGACAGGTTCACAGTGACAAGCTGAGCATGTTCCATTTTGCATGGCTATTTTGACATCATTGTCATGGTTTGAATAATTGGGTGATTGATTTTCATTATGCCAAACCACCCAGAATTGTTTGAGCTCATTAGGATACAAATGTTTATAAATAAATAAAAATGAAATAAATTTCAATAGTTGATGGAGAGGCCTTCTTACCGAATCTCCAGATCACACCTTTGGTCTTCCCTCTTGGTTAGGAGCTTGTTTGTTTGTTTTTTATAGCTTAGCAACAGCTTGCCTAATCAGTCAGTATATTATGTGTACTCAGAAAATAGGTTAATTCAGTAATCAGGTTAAGTATCCTGAGTAAAGGCAATCAAAATGAGATAAAATTATAGTCATTTGTACTTGTTATTTTCCTCCAGTGTTAGAATGATATCGTGTTACTATTGCAATGACAACAGCTACCATATAATATTATTTTCTCAATGGACTACAAAACAATCACTTTTAACAAGGCAGTATTCTTTTTTTTCCAAGAGAGCATTTGAGGGGAGACAGACAAGCAGGTACGAATCTCACCAGGCTCAAGGTTGACTCAGCCTTCCATCCTTCTAAAATCAGTAAAATGAGGACCCAGACTGTTGGGGGCAACATGTTGACTCTGTAAACCACTTAGAGAGGGCTCTAAAGCACTGTGAAGTGATATATAAGTCTAAGTACTATCCCAAAATAGCATCAAAAAAAATTAGCAAAGGGTTTTCTGCCCAGTTGCTGAGTGGGTGTGGCCATGGTGGGCATGGCCTAGTTGGCCTCCTGCACCATGGCAGGGTGGGGAGCGTTTTTGCCCTCCCTGGGCTCCAGAGGCTTTTCTCGAGCCTCTGGCAGAGTGAAAATGGCCTCTCTGGGCTCTGGGGGCTTTCTAGAAGGTGGAAACAGGCCCATTTTGGGCCTTCTCGAACTTCCACAAGGCCTGCTTTTCACCCTCCCTGAACCTCCGTGCATGCCCTGGACTTACCTGCATCCAAAATGGGCCACGTGGGGACTCCTGGGAATGGAGTGGAGGAGTGGGTGGGGCCAGCCAGGAGTGGGATTTAGGGGTTCTCCAAACTGCACAGAATCTTAGCTAGGGGATCTCCTAAACCCCTGCGCACCCCCGGCAGACCAACCCTGGTGCTATCACTATTGCTACTAGCCAGCCAACCAGACTTCTTGTTATTAGATAAGGGCTATAAGACAGTGATGGCGATAGATGTAGTGGCACCAAATGACAACAACATCAGGAAGGTGTGTGAGAAGCTGGAAAAGTACCAGGGCCTGAAGAGGGAGCTAGAGAGGATGTGGAAAGAAAAGCCTAAAGTAGTTCCTATGGGCATTATGTGTCTCTACAAATTTGGGTCCTCTCCGGTGACCCGGGAATTTGAGGGTTCTGCACAGAATCTTAGCTGTACCTGGCATTGCACTCTTTTGGACAGAGAGCTCTGGTGTTGTTTCTGGGATCTGTTGGAGCCACTCTCCCAGTTTAGAGGTCACAGCGTCAAGTGTCCCTACCATGACTGGGTTCATTTTGGCCTTGAGTTTCCACCTCCTCTCTAGTTCCTCCTTCATACCCAGGTCCTTCTGCAGCTTCTTATATGCCTTCTTCCTGATGTTGCTGTCACTAGGCACCACTATATCTGTCACTACCATTGTCTTCCGGTCCTTGTCTGCTACCATGATGTCTAATGGATTGGCCAGTATCTGCCTGTCCACTAGATAAGAAGTCCCACAGCATCTTAATAGCAGTAGCACTTAGACTTATATACCACTTTACAGGGCTTTACAGCCCTCTCTAAGTGGTTTACAGAGTTAGCCTATTGCCCCCAACAATTTGGGTCCTCATTTTACCCACCTCAGAAGGATGGAAGGCTGAGTGAACCTTGAGCCTGGTGAGATTCGAACTGCCAAATTGCAGGCGGCTGGCAATCAGTATAAGTAGCCTGCAGTACTGCACTCTAACCACTGCGCCACTGTGGCTCGTTAATTAACTCTATTTTTCTCCATGAACCTGTATAGAATTTCCCTTCTGGACTTTAGAGGGTCTTGTCCATAGTGCAGAAGTTCTTATACACAATGATAGCTATGTGGTTGTGCTACAGCAATAGCAATAGCATTTAGACTTATATACCGCTTCATAGTGCTTTACAGCCCTCTTTAAGTGGTTTACAGAGTCAGCATATTGCCCCCAACAATCTGGGTCCCCATTTTATCAACCTCAGAAGGATGGAAGGCTGAGTCAAGCTTGGCTGAGAATCGAACTGCTGGCAATCAGCAGAATTAGCCTGCAATCCTGCAATCCTATACAGTCAGTGATGTTCCTGCCTGAATTTTACACCCTACCACTAAGAGAAGACAGTCTTCTTCTGGACAGAGAGCTCTATGTTGCTCCTGGGATCTGTTGGATCTCCTAGCTTAGGAATCACACCCAACGTGATCCCACTATCACTGGAACCACTTTTACTTTCCACATCAATATTTACACATGGCAAAGTTGCCATTTTCTTTCTTTCTTTTTTTAAAATTATTATTATTATTCATCAGCACTACTAGGCTTAGAGTTGGAAGGAACTTTAATCTTTCTCATCAAATCCCAGCACAGACATGTTTTTCTAATAAAAATCAAATAAAATTCTTCTTTGGCACTAGTGGAGACAATTAAAAAAAAAAGTGACTCCAATGCAGGAAACTGAATTTTACAACTCTACAAACATGAGAGCCAAGAAATAAATAATGACCCCAGGATACATCAGATTATTTGCTTACTATCAAATTAAGAAGGACGGCTTCTGGCATTGTAGAGTTTGCCTTGGAATGGCGGTTAATCGAAGAATCCTTGAATTTCAGGAGCGGCTGACTGCGAGCTTAGTCTCCATTGTTGGGAGCATCAGAGTGTAAGTGGCATAATTCTGGATCCACCATTACCTTGATTTTCTCTTATCAGCAAAAAAGATGCTGTGAATTACTCTTGGACCGTAAGGTCTCCTGCCTCCTTGGTTGAACCCGTTTCTTCCTTTCTTTGTCACGACCAGAAACTGTGGCAAGGCTCAAAATGAACAGATGGAAACCTCCACCCATAAAGATGAATCCTGAAATGGACACAGCGCCGTGAATGTTCGGGGAACTCACCAGTGGTGGGATTCAAAAAAATTTCTACTGGTTCTGTGAACATTGCTTGGTGGGTGTGGCTTGGTGGGCGTGGCAGGGGAAGGTTACTGCAAAATCCCATTCCATCCCCACCCAGCCCCACTAACCTGCTTTCCAGCTCCATTCTCCTGTTCAGGGCAACAAAAGAAGACCCAGCCAATCAGCTAGGACTCGGGAGGCAGAGAATAGGTGGAGGCACGGCCAGTCAGAGGTGGTATTTTCCGGTTCTCTGAACTGCTCAAAATTTCCATTACTGGTTCTCCGAACTACTCAAAATTTCTGCTACCAGCTCTCCAGAACTGGTCAGAACCTGCTGAATACTGGAAAGCACCACCAGGTTGTTTCCCAATTCACTTTTTAAGCCATGACACTCTTCTCATGAAGCGACTATAATTCATGTGGCCATCTTTGTGAGACGGGAAATGAAAGCTCCAGTCAAATAAGCCTTTCTAAAAGGCTTAATTGGTTATTGGATTCAGCTCAAAGCAAAGCAAGACAAGGTTTGCATGCTAGCCAGAAGCAGGCATGAATTACAAGCTCTCCAGAGTTTAAAAGGGAAAGACAGCAAGATCATTAGGTGAAGAACACGAAGAAAAGGCCAGGACCGATAAGGCAAGGCTGATCTCAGGAAGATTGAAGACTGGAATCTATTAAGGACAACTGGCCAGATGCTGCTTATCTCCATGGAAAACAGCTGGCTGCTAATATTTCAGATCTATCCTAACGCTAATTAGTGGAATGCAGTTGGAAGCATACAGACAAAATTCTTTTGCTTTTTTCAGACTTGTTCTCATTCAGTTATTGATTTATTTCCGGCCATTATTGTTTTTATGAATAACTCAAGGTGGCAAACATACTTAGTACTCATTCTTCTTCCTGTTTTTCCCCAAAACAACCACCTTGGAGGTGAACTGAGTTGAGAAATAGTGTGACTGACCCAGCAAGCTCATATGTCTAAGGCAGGACAAGAACTTCCAGTCTTTTGGTGATTGGCCCAAAGTCACCCAGTTGGTTTTTCGTGCCTAAGGTGGTGTTGGGCTCTGAGTTCACGACAGAGCCCATCAGCTCCGAACACACCTCACAGCAAATCAGCTGGCAGTGAAGAATATCGCCTTGGCTCTGCTGATGCCAGATCTGTATTGCTGCTTGTGTGCTAGCCGATGGTGTTGAAGGTTGCTTTAGAATGACTCAGCAGAGCTGCGAGCTGCAGGATGGATTCTGAAGCAACTGTGGGCTGCAGGATGGATTCTGAAGCAACTGCGGGCTGCAGGATGGATTCTGAAGCAACTGTGGGCTGAGGGATGGATTCTGAAGCAACTGTGAGGTTGCAGGATGGATTCTGAAGCAACTGCGGGCTGCAGGATGGATTCTGAAGCAACTGCGGGCTGCAGGATGGATTCTGAAGCAACTGCGGGCTGCAGGATGGATTCTGAAGCAACTGCAGGCTGAGGGATGGATTCTGAAGCAACTGCAGGGTTGCAGGATGGAGGTGGGACTAGAACTCACAGTCTTTTGATGAGTAGCCCAAAGTCTGGTTTTCATTGATTGCCCAGCCATCTGCAGCAACTTGTACTTAAATCTCTTTGTGTAACTGTAATAGAATAACTGTAACTGCCGTAGAACAACAGAACTGGAAGGGGCCTTGAAGGTCTTCTAATCTTACCCACTGCTCAGGCAGGAGATCCGGTAGCATTCCTGACAAATGCTTGTCCAATCTCTTCTTAAAAACCTCCAGTGACGGAAGGCAAGCTGTTCCACTGATTCATCATTCTCCTTGCCAGGAAATTTCTCATTATGTCTAGGTTGCTTCTCTCCTTGATTAGTTTCCATCCATAGTTTCCTGTCTTGCTTTCTGGTGTTTTGGAACATCGTTTGCCCCCTGATCTTTGTGACAACACCTCAAAAATAAGGATTTTGCAATACCCAGTTTCTGCACGGTGGCACCCCATGATACCTAGTGAGCTGTGCAATGTGCACCATTCCCAAGTCACCATCACCTCTCAGGGGGTCCAATGAAGGTTGAATTAGTCACTAATCTAGTTCACTAGTTGCTTTTATTTAGTAAATGCAATTTTTAATACATCGGATCTGCCGCACAATTCAAATCTGAGAATAGCCACAGGAAGGCCCACACCAGGGGTGATATTCAGCAGGTTCTGCCCAGTTCTAGAGAACCGGTAGCAGAAATTTTTAATAGTTCAGAGAACCGGCAAATATCACCTCTGACTGGCCCTGCCCCATCTATTTGTCTGCCTCCCGAGTCCCAGCCGGGTCTTCTTTTGTTGCCCTACACAGGAGAACAGAGTTGGAAAGCAGGTTAGTGGGGTAGGGAGGGAATGGGATTTTGCAGTAACTTCCCCCCTGGAGTGGAGTGGGAATGGAGATTTTACAGTATCCTTCCCCATTCTCACCAAGCCACACCCACCAAGCTACGCCCACAGAATTGGTAGTATTTTTTTTTTAAATCCCACTATTGGCCCACACTAAACCTCCAAGCTGCAGAACAGAGTGAAGTTGCATGGAAGTTTGCAAAGACTAAAACCACTGAAGCTTTTTGGGGTCTCCACCTTGTTTAAAAACTCAGCACTTTCATTAGCTCCAACACAGCAGAATTGCCAAATGATACAGTTCCTCCCAGCATGGAATTACCGTAATGCAATTTCCACATCTCACATTAACTGCACTTGGACTGTAACAGGCCTACATTTCCAGTGAGTGATTCTCCCTGGTGATCTCAGCTTTGGCTGAATCCATCAACATCTCAGGTGGTTTTTTTGCAGAGCTTGGCTGTAGGCTCCAAGAGGCCAGTGTAGGGAGCTTGAAAGTGCTTCAATTTTTTTTTTTTTTTTTGGCATCCAGCTGGGTCAGAAAGCCTTGCCAGGAGAGAGGGGAAAAATGCTTGTTTCTTTTGAAACAGGCTATGAAAACCAAGTTCAAATGTGGCTGCAGAAAAACTAAGAATCGTGGTGATTGCGAGTACAAAATAGATTTCATTGAGTCATATATATATATTTTCCAGATGAGCTCATATGCAAACAACTCTAATTGATGTTGGTTTGGATAATTGTTTACTCTCCTTTACGTAATGGCTTCCTCTCTTTACCTTCTTTAAGTTTTGCCTGTACAACCAGAAGTTGCTGTAATGCACCTCTTCCAGCATCTATTCTAACCGTTCTCCAACCCCCTTGGATTACAAGTAGTCCTCAGTTTACGACCGCAATTGACCTCAACAGTTCTGTTGTTAAATTAAATATTTGTTAATTTCCAGGCTGTATAAACAGTGGGATAGGATCGAGATCACGTGAAGTGTTAATACCACTTTATAATGCCTTGGTAAGGCCACACTTGGAATGCTGCCTCCGGTTTTAGTCGCCACTATGTAAAAAATGATGTTGAGACTCTAGAAAGAGTGCAGAGAAGAGCAACAAAGATGATTAGGGGACTAGAGGCTAAAACATATAAAAAGCAGTTGCTGGAATTGGGTATGTCTAGCCTTATGAAAAGAAGGACTGGGGAAACATGATAGCAGTGTTCCAATATCTCAGGGGCTGCCACAAAGAAGAGGGAGTCAAGCTATGCTCCAATGCACCTGAGGGCAGGACAAGAAGCAATGGGTGCAAACTAATCAAGGAGAGAAGCAACTTAGAACTAAAGAAGAATTTCCTAACAGCTAGAACAATTAACCAGTGGAACAACTTGCTTCCAGAACTTGTGGGTGCTCCAATGCTGGAGTTTTTTTGATTGGATAATCATTTGTCTGAAATGGTATAGGGCAGGGGTGTTAAACTCAATTTCATTGAGGGACACATCAGGGTTGTGGTTGACCATCAGGGCTTTGGTTGACCAGGTAGACGTGGCCAACTGGGTGGGTGTGGCCAGTTTGATGCAACTCCCCAAACTGCTGGCAGGTCTTCTCTTCACACTGGGTATGCCGAGCCAAAGCCCCGCAGGCCAAATCCAACTACATCGTGGGCCGGATCCAGCCTGTAGGCCTTGAGTTTGACCCTTCTGGTATTGTTCGGACCCAACCCTGTTACCAGCAAGAAAATCTCAAACAAACTCAGTAACTCAAACCTTCACAGCTTGAATCTACAAATAAACTTCTTTGCAGATAAAAGATGGCTTGCAGCCAATTAGTCCAACCAGAAAAGCCTTGACAGAATTCTTCAGATAAGCTGGAGTCTCCACACACAATGCTGGGTCCTTCGAACATTTTTGCTTTCTGCAAAAGCAAAAACCTTTTGAAACCAGGCTTATATTCCCTGAAGGAAGGGGCCATTACGTTGCATCCTTACTCCCGAATTGCCTGTGCTGCTTCAGCTGTTCTCTTCTATGAATCATCCTGCACTCATGCGCACTTAGCACAGGCTCCTCGGGAACCTCCTCCTCACTACTACTGGCTAACCACAACAGGTATAGGGTTTCCTGCCTAAGCAGGGGGTTGGACTAGAAGACCATTATTTTTTTTTATTTCAGCTCCCTATTTGGTGCAGGTTCCACCCGGAAATCTCTGACAAGATGACCTTCCAGCTTCTGTCTGAAGTCCTGCAGTGCAGGATGACTCATCTCTTTACATTCCCTACTTGGGCTCCTTTCTCCTGCTGGAAATGCAGATGATGGGAGATGAAAAATGTTTAAATGCCTTCTCAGGAGTGGGCTTCAAAAATTTTAGCAAAGGGGGAGGGCGGAGCTGGCGTCGTGATGATACGGCATGTGATCTTGGAGGTCTGAGATCGCTGCCGATACCTTTGCTCCTGGACGATCCTATTAGATCTAAACCATCCCGAAGAGATGGTGAAAGTGAAGAGTGCATCCTGTCGATCCCAGGGACACCGCAAAGTCCCTGGTAGATCCAGGAGAAGCTCTTCTTGCCAGTGGCAAAGAGGCAGCCATTAAAGCTGCTGAAGTTGGGACAGCTCCGAAATGGAAGAGAACAGAAAGAGAGTGTGTGCCGGTTTGGTGAGAACGTTTTCTTTATTCTAAGATCTGAAAAGACACCCTAAGGAAAAGAAAGAATCTGTAAAAGTTTTGACAGAAGTGATTAAGCGGCGATTTTAAACAGGAATGTCAAAGTAATGTGTTTTTTTTCTCATTGCTGGATTTTCTATACATGATCTTATATTTTGAAACTGGACTGGTTTTTTCTTTTCCATCTATTTTTTTTTCTCCTTTTTGATTTTGTAACTATTTTAGGCTAGAGACTCCCATTTAGTTATTTCTTTTTTAAAAATATCTTTTTTTAAATTAATTCTTATTGCATTCTGCTTGGAAAAGGAGGGGGAAAGTGAAAGCAAAGAAACTTTGTAACACTGCCAACTAGAGGCTTGGAAATATTCTATTTCTCTTGTGACCAGACAAAGCTGAGAAAGAAAGAACTGAGACATTTTTTCAAGGACATTGCTATTCGATAAGATAGAGGGAAGAGCATGGGAGAGCATTATTGCAGGTGCTCTTCTGGGTTTCTATCAACAGCTGGAGTCTGGTGCTGAAGGTTATAGAAAAAGAAAAGGTGATAAGTTTCTGGAGAAGAGTGTTATAACAAGAGCCTTGGATAACTAAACAAAGTGCAGTGTGTTTTCTTGATTTTTTTTTTAAGCTGTGCTACCCCACCTCAACAGTTTACTTTTTGAAATAGCTATTTGGACTTTTAGTTCTTTGGACCTTGTCTTTGCTTTTTTTCCCTTTATGCTTGTCTTTGGAAGTTAATTTTTTTACATTTGTTTTTTATTTTAAAAGAAAAGTTTTAGTATTAATGATTCCCTTTCTTTTCTTTTTAAGGGAGTAGCCTCCCCCCCCCCCCTCTTTTTGATTTTCTGGTATTTTTGTTTTTCCATCTACCTCCAATACTGTTTTTTTCTTTCTTTTTATCTTCCTGGCTTTTTTTTCTCTTTTTCTCTTATGCAGTCTTTTATATTTGACACCTCTTAATTGGATTAAGGTGTTGAAGAACCTGAATAATTTTTCCTTTTTTTAAAGCTTTTCATTCTTCACTTTCCCGTCTTTTTTAGGATTTTACAACTTTTTCTCCTTTGTGTATGTTTATGGTTTTTTCCTTCATTTTTGAATTTTCATTGTTATTTAATTAATCAATTGGATTAAGGTATACAAGAACCTGAAGAAATTCTTTTTTCTTTTTTTATTATTATTACCATTTGGCTTCTTTTTTCCTATTATTTTTAATTGGAATCGCAATTGGTTACTTTACAATCGGATTAAGGTCTAGAAGAACCTGAAGATTTTGAATTGTTTGAAATGAGTAGGAAATTAACAGCTACCGGTTCTTCAACTTCTACTTCCTCCTCTCCACCATTTGGAGGACAACGTTTAATACAGACAATGTTAAGGCAAGAGAAAGAACAAGAAAAAGAAAAAGAAAAAGTGACCCTGCAGATGATTATCCAAGGAATTAAAAACATTCAAACAAGATCAGAGAATATTGAAAAGAGAATAGAGAACATCGAACAAAGAACAGAGAACATTGGACAAAGAACAGGGAAAACCGATGAAAAAGTTGAGAACATCGAACAAATGATGATGAAGTATGATGAGAGACTACTAAAAATTGAAGAATAAGATAAACAAAGAGATAAGAAGATTGGAGACATTGATACCAGATTAACTGTGGTTGAACAAGATAAAAGTGGTATGTTGAGATGGGAGATGGACAGATCAGAATTTTACCTCAGATTCCAAAACATAGAGGAAGAAAAAGGACAAAATCTAGCTGAGATAATGATAGAAATATTGGCTGAAGCTTTGGAAATAACGGAAGAGAAGATGATGGATGGAATAGATGAGGTTTATCGAGTCTTCACAAGATACGCAATGAGAAATAGCCTACCAAGAGAAGTTCACATCAGATTTACAAAGAAAGCCATTATAACACAAATATTGCAAGTGGCAAGAGAGAAAACATTGAAATATAAAGATAAGGAGATTGTGGTTTTGAAACAAGTACCCAGAAGAGTGAGAGAGTTGAGAAGAGAATACCGATTCTTAACCAAATTCCTACTTTAAAAAGAGGTGAATTATAGATGGCTGATTCCAGAAGGTTTAATGTTCACATGGCAAGAACAGAGATACAGAATTGATTCAATTGAGAAAGCTTGGATGGAGAAAGAACTGCCTTTTTTCTTTAGAGAAAACAAAAAAGAAGATACATCAATCCAGAATGTATGGGATACAATGAAGGCATACACCAGCAGCTTGATAATAGACTATACAAGGAAAATAAATACCATGAAAAGATTAGCCTCTAAGGCATTAGAGAATGAGTATAAAGGACTTGAAAAAGAGCTACAGAAAATGCCACAGAAAAAAGACATTGTTGAAAATGGATATAACTAAACATAAAATGGGTCTAATAGAAAAAGAAGAATTAGCACAGAAAATTAGAGGTGCTAAACAGAATTACTTTGAAGATACAAATAGACCAGGTAGATGGTTAGCATATAAATTGAGAAAGGAGAAAGAATCAAGGAAAATATTGCAACTAATAGATGATCAAGGCCAAGTTTGCTATGGTAGTAAAGAGAAGAAGGAAATCATTCGAGACTATTATGGGAAATTATACACACAAGAGAATATTGATGGGGAAAGAGTCAAACAGTACCTACAGAATGCTAAGTTACCCCAGATACCTAAAGAGATTGAAACAATGTTAGAAAGCAATATAACGATGATGGAGCTAACTGAAGCACTCAAGAAGCAAAATAATGGAAAGGCACCAGGCCCAGATGGACTTCCGGCAGAATTTTACAAAACATTACAAGAATCGTTGAATCTTCCATTGCTAGAAGTTATGAATGAAGTTATGTTAAAGAAGAGGATACCTAAATCATGGTAAGAAGCTTATATTACACTTGTTCCAAAAGAGGAGACCGATCCATTACAAATCAAGAACTATAGCCCTATCTCCCTACTAAACGCAGATTATAAAATCTTTGCTTCAATATTGGAAGAAAGACTTAAAAAATACTTAAATAATTTTATTCATCCTGATCAAAATGGATTTCTGCCAAAGAGACAAATTAAAGACAATATGAGAGTAATTTTGGACACTTTGGAATATTATGAGGCACATCCTGAAAAACAAATGGCTTTGATATTTCTAGATGCACAGAAGGCATTTGATAATGTGAATGGGCGATTCATGTTGTTACTGCTGGAACAGATGGGCTTTGCTAGAAAATTTATTCAAGCAATAGAAGCTATATATCATAAGCAAACGGCAAAGGTAATGATAGAGGGAGAACTGACAGACTCTATTGATATAAGAAAAGGAACAAGACAAGGGTGCCCACTGTCACCTGTTGTTTGTGTTAACTTTGGAAGTGCTAAATAGAAATATTAGAGATGAAAAAAATATAAAAGGGATGAAAATTAAAAAGGAAGAATTTAAGTTGCAAGCATTTGCAGATGATCTGGTTTTTATTCTAGAAGACCCACTAGAAACAGCATCAAAATTGATAGAAAAGATAGAGACATATGGAAAGGTGGCTGGTTTGAAAATAAATAAAGATAAGACAAAGATCTTGACAAAGAATATGCTATCAAGACAAAAGGAAGAACTGGCAGACCTATTGAAAATTCAGGTCACAAATAAGATCAAGTACTTGGGGATATACTTGACAGTAAGATGCAGTACACTAAAAGAAAATAATTATATCAAACTTAAACAGCAGATAGCGCTAGATTTGGTGAAATGGGAAAATTTTCAACTGTCATTAATAGGGAGAATATCAACAATCAAGATGAATATATTACCCAGAATTTTATATTTGTTTCAAACAATTCCAATTAGGCTTGGAAAAGACTATTTTGAAGATTTAAATAAAATTGTGTTGAAATATATATGGCAAGGTAAGAAAGCGAGAATAAAGTTAAAACTTTTGCAAGATGCTAGAATAAGAGGAGGATTTGGTTTGCCTAATTGGGAGTTGTATTACCAAGCTACAAATCTGATGTGGGTTAAAGAATGGATAACATTAAGAAATACTAGATTGTTGACATTAGAAGGACATGATCTGTTGTTGGGGTGGCATGCTTTTCTATGGCATAAAGGAACTAAAACACAGGGGTACTTTAGAAGACATTATATACGGGAGTCTCTGTGGTTAAACTGGGAGAAGATTAAAAGACAATGTTATTTGAAAATTCCAGTCTGGCTATTGACTATTGAAGCATTTTCTTATCCTATAATATACAAAAAGGAACAAACAGTTAGATATGGTGAAATATTGAATGAAAAGGGTGAACTTAAATCTTTACAAAAACTAGAGGAACAAGGTATAAAGATGAATTGGTTTTCATATGCGCAAATACATTCAAGGTATGATAAAGATTTTAAAACAGAAGGTTTCTATGATAAACTGACTCATCTAGATAAGATTTTGACAAGTGCTGATGAAAGGTGATTAAAAAATTGTATGGATATTTATTAGAAATTAAACTAGAAGAAGAACAAGTTAAAGAAACTATGATTGCTTGGGGAAAGAATTTTGGATATGGGATTGATCTAGAGAAATGGCAAAAATTGTGGTCTCAAAATTATAAAATGACAATGTCAACAGCATATAAAGAAAATTTGTATAAGATGTTTTACAGGTGGCATTTCCCCCTGATAAGAATAGCAAGAATGTTCAAGAATAAATCCGAAAAATGTTGGAAATGTCATCAGACACCTGGCTCATATTACCATATGTGGTAGACTTGTGCGGATGCTAAAAAATATTGGACTAAAATCCACATGTGGTTGGAAAAAATGACAAAAAAGCATATAGACTTGAAACCAGAGATATTTTTATTGGGAATGTTACCTGAAATATATAGTAAAGATTTGAAATACCTGATTGTAAATGTATTAACAGTGGCTAGGATTGTATTTGCTAAAAACTGGAAAAATGAGAAAACAACATCACAGGAGGAAATCATTAAGAAAATATTGGAATGTGCTGAAATGAGCAGATTGACATTTGAAATTAGAGAACAGGATGATAAACAATTTTATAAAGTTTGGGATCTATTCTATCAATGGTTAGACAATAAAGTATAGTAATGAAATATGTAGACTTTTAGAAAATACTAAATATATAAAGATGTATTATTTTCTTATTATATCTACAAAATGTTTTTAGGATAGATTTGGGATGATAATATGAATGGTCACAAAACAAATTAAGTAAAATATGATCATTTTCCAAAGCATGAATGAATAAAAGTATAGTCAAATGATTGATTAATAATGATACCAATGTATTTAATATTGGATTGAAAATATGAGACCATATACAATCTAATTGTAATTGAAGACTACGAAATGGAAGCACAAAACAATTTGTAAACTAACCGGCACACTGTATGTACATATATGGAAGATGGCCTGATGTTTTTATGTTTTGTTTGTTTATGTTTGTTTTAAAAACTAATAAAAATTTTATTAAAAAAAAAATTAGCAAAGGATTCTCTGCCCAGTAGCTGGGTAGGCATGGCCTAGTCAGCCTCCTGCATCATGGCGGTGGGAGCATTTTTGCCCTCCCCAGGCTCCAGAGGCTTTCCTCGAGCCTCTGGGAGGACAAAAACAGCCTCCCCGGGCTCCGGAGGCTCTCTGGAAGGCGGAAACAGGCCCATTTTCAGCCTTCCTGAACTTCCGAGAGGCCTGTTTTTTCACTCTCCCTGAGCCTCCACGCGCACCCTGCACTTACCTGCATCCCAAACGGGCTGTGTGGGGACTCCTGGGAGGAGTGGGGTGGGGTGGGCAGGGCCAGCCAGGAGTGGGATTTGGGGTTTCTCCGAACTGCACAGAATCTTAGCTAGGGGCTCTCCCGAACCCCTGCGCACCCCCGGCAGCGCACCCCTGGACCTTTTCCAGCAGCTGTGTCAGCTGCTCGATGAAGGACGCCTCAGGAATTGACGACGTCTCTCCACGTTTCCCCTTCAAGTCCTGCGACCACAAGAGGAAAGAGGGCTGGTTCCAAGGGATTAATGGTAACGTCAACTGATTGTCAAGGGGCTCCATTTGTTTTGTCAAGGGATCGAAACCAATCTCTGGTAATGCTCTCAATCCCCAAGAAAAATGTGACCACACTGCTGCATTTTTAAAATATTATCCATTATTCTTGTAGCAAATTATGTTTTGTCCCCTATAACATCCCCCACCACGTACAGAGACACACAAACCGGCAGACTAGAAAGATACTAAAACTAAGGCTATTGGAAAATATACCTCGGTCTGCCTGACATGGTAAAAAGCTTGAATGCGGACCTCAGAGAACCAAAATGCAACAGCAGGAGAAGTGAATGACTGGAAGCTCACCAGATTACCTATATTTTATCAAACTTAACTATTTCAGTTGTTAATTTCGATTGCCTGTGTCGGTTTTGCTTGGTTTGCTTGCTTTTCCAGGTTCTTTCACCAGTTAACATTTCAACTGATTTAACATGTGTGCAAATCTCCACAGATTTTGGGTACCTAATAACTCATATACATTTGATTAAATTAAAGGAAACGAAAACTAATTCAATTTGTATCCTGATTCCATCCACTTGATTTGCCAAGTATGGCTTGGGGCCTATCCTGTTCAAACAAGGTCTGCCAGCGGAAAAGAGATTGTGCTGCTTGGTTTTAGGAAAAAAAATATATATATACTTTGTTTCCTGAGGTAAAATAAAGACACTGAGCCTGAACTGGCAGCCAGTGTTTGTTTCGGAATCTAGAATAATGCAAATGGTATGTTGGAATGACTTTCGGAGAAATGGAGAACAGCCAGAAAGAAGCAACTATGCCCAAAGCTGGAATGTTGACTGGGCAAAGATCTCCTAGTTTCTTGGGCTATAAAGGTGACAAGGGAGAAATTACTACCTGCCTAAAACTATTTTTTCCCTTCTTTCCTTCCTTCTTTCCTCCCTCCCTCTTTCTCTTCCTCCTCCTTTCTCTCTCTCTTTTTCTGTCTTTCTTTCCTTATGTCTGTGTCTCTGTCTCCTTCCTTCCTTCCTTCCTTTTTTCTTTCTTTCTTTATTTTCTTTCTTTCTTCTCTCTTTTTTTCTTTCATCTATCTCTCTCCTTCCTTCCTTCTTTCTCTCTCTCTCTTTCTTTTATCTTCTGACTGTCTTTCTGTCATTCTCCTTCCTTCCTTCTTTCTTTCTTTCTTTCTTTCTTTCTTTCTTTCTTTCTTTCTTTCTTTCTTTCTTTTTCTTTCTTTCTTTCTTTCTTTTTCTTTCTTTCTTTTCTTTCTTTTCTATTTTTTCCTTCCCTTCCTTCCTTCCTTCCTTCCTGTCCTTCTTTACATCTGTCTCCTCCCTTCTTTTCCCCCTTCCTACCTACCTACCTACCTACTTACCTCATAAAGTAAGATAAATGCTTGAATCGTGATCGAAGATTTAACATGAAGTCTAGAAAAGTGCTTTTGAACTTAAACTGAGATACATCTATCCCCATTTCCAAATAAAGAATATAAAAAGGATCTGCTATAGCTCAGCATTAAGAAAAAAGAAGCCTTGAGCTGAACCAGAGGATCAAATTTATTTTCTTCCTGATCTTAATGGTTGACTTTTTACTCCCTTCTGAAATCTGCAACGCTTAATTTAGCTTGAGGCTGCTTAAGGATGCAAAGAGACTTTCTAGATAAATTGCCAGAATAACCCAAATTGAGAAATATATTTTCTTCATTACTTCTTCCCTAAGTTAGCCATTCTTTATGATCCAGATGAAGCCACAGCTTGTAGTTTTGCTGCGCTTTTCTCAAATAAAATTTTCCATGCACTCTTGGATTTATGGATCTCCATCAGGATGGTAGGACCACAGGTTTTCTAAAGTGCCAAAACTTTGATTTCCATTTCATCGGGGCCCTGAATGAATTGAATGATTATTCTTCTAAGTGCAGCATGTCACAATAATAGGGATGTTTGGCAAGCTGTGCCTCATTCTTTACCAGCATATTTTCTACTGGAGGTGATGGAATAGCTTATTTATTTACTTGTGGATATAAACAGAGCCTAAATCACCAATTGGTGGCTTTTAAAACTTTCTCCGTGGAACAGGATTTTAGCTCTGAGAGGCAAAGTCTGGTGTAGTGATGAAGGTGCTGGCTTAGGAACCAGGAGACTCTTCTGGAAAAGCCCAGTTTTTATCCCTCTCGTAAGGATATCAGTCAGGGATACCTGCAAATAGTCCTCAACTTATAACACTTCATTTAGTGACTGTTTGAAGTTGCAACAGCACTGGAAAAAAATGGCTTATGACCGTTTTACACACTTATAACCATTGCAGTATTCCCATGGTCATGAGATCAAAATTCAGAAGCTTGGCTACAGTCTCATATGTATGATGGTTGCAACATCCTGCAATCATGCAATCATGCAATCCCTTTTTTGTGACCTTCTGACAAGGAAACTCAATGGGAAGGTCAGGTTCACTTAACAACCGTGTTACTAACTTAACAACTGCAGCAGGGGTGTGATTCAAATTTTTTAACAACCGGTTCTGTGGGCATGGCTTAGTTGGTGGGCGTGGCTTGGTGTTCATGTGACCGGGTGGACATGGCTTGGTGGTCATGTTATTGGCTCCATTTTTTGCTGTGCTGGCCTCCTGCAGCCCTCTACCAGTAAAAATGGAGCTTGGGAGGGCCACATGCGGCCCTCTGGGGGTCCATTTTTGGCTGCAACAGCTTTCTGCAGCCCTCTGTCAGCAATAATGGAGCTCCATTTTTGCAGGCAGTGGGCTGCAGGAGGTCATCGCAGCCAAAAATGGAGCCTAAGTGGGCTGCACACGGCCTCCTGGAGCTTCGTTTTTGCTGGCAGTGGGCTGCAGGAGGCCATCGCAGCCAAAAACTGAGCCCAGGCCGGCTGCATGCAGCTCTCCCCAGATTCTGTTTTCATGGGCAGTGTTGCAGCAGGCTGTCATGGCTGAAAACAGAGCCTCGACAAGTGATGTTTAGCTGGCCGTGCCCCCTAGCCACACACACCCGTCCCTCCAAGATCAAACACAACCCTGATGCGGCCCTCAATAAAATCGAGTTTGATACCCCTGTTTTATTGTTTCTCCATTCGGGCCTC